>NW_008246063.1:5180716-5259424 GCF_000691975.1 Corvus brachyrhynchos
GCAGAGAGACTCCTCTTCCTAAATGGACTGAACAATATTTGGAAGTGGGCGGCTGTCTTGTTGTGATAATGTTTTCATAGCATGAGCAAGAAGAGAATTCTCTTTCTAAATGGACTGAAAAAGGTTATTATGGAAGTGGTAAACAGACTGAACATCTGAAGGGTTGTCTTTTCACATTGTCAGTGGGAGAAGGGAGGAAGGTGGGGGGAGGAGGAGAGTTCTGAAGGTGGTATAATTTTTTTTTTCTTCTTTTAGGTCTGTTAATAAACTTCTTTATATTCTTTCAAGTTTGGTGCCTGTTTTGCATTTCTCCTAATTCTTATCTCACAGAAGATAAACAGTAATGAGTATTTTGGACCAAACCACTACACTAAATTGGTGTTTCTGCCCGGTTACAAACCGAACCCGCGACAGCCTGTCAAAGGTCTTGGCAAATTGCTAGTGATCAAAAGACCTTCCTTACCAGGTGTGTGCATCAATTTCAGCATAATTTAATGTATTCTGTTAATAGCCACAGAATCTCAAGATTCAAGACTGTAGGACAAGGCTCTATGCTCTTGGGCATGATGAGTTGATTTTTCATGCTGATGAGACACTAAAGCCTCAAAATGCATGTCTTCTTCTCCAGTCTTTAGGGAGAGAAGGAATTGTTTTAAGGCTTTGCAGGAGTTCATAGAAGCATAGAATAGTTTGGGTTAAAAGGGATCTTAAAGATTGTCTTGTTCCAACCCCCACTCCATGGGCAGGGACACATTTCACTAGACCAGGTTGCTCAGCACCCCATCCAGCCTGGCCTTGAACAATTCCAGGGACAGGGCATTCACAGCTTCACTGGGAAACATGATCCAGTGCCTCACCACACTCACAGCAGAGAATTTCTTCCTAATTTGCTTCAAAAACATCAGCTGGTGTCAACCAAACTTTGAGAAAATAAAACATACTATAGGATTCCGCACATATCTACTTGCAGAGAGGTCTCTAGGAAATAATACAGTCCTTTGCATGTTAAGCCAGTGGGTGGAATTTATCTCACCATAGGGGTCCTATTGTATCTATCCTCTACACCCCCCCTCCTTTGCCACTCTCCTCTGCACCAAGAGCACTGAGTTTAGTCATCCTGCTTCTTTCAGCCACACTAGAGAGCTGATACTTCATCTGTTTTCTGCTCTGAACCCTGCAAACCTGCAGTGCTTCTGAGGGGAACATCTCTGTTCTGTGGAGAGGAGCAGCACTGTGGTACAAGCAGGACTCAGAGCTGCATGCTGACGTGAAGGGGATAGAGGTGGGAAGTAATGAGATCCTGAGGGATGAAATATGAAGAACAGGAGCACAGTCTTTCTTGCAGGACTGGCTCTCTCTCTCCTTTCACCCTGTCAGCCTTCTTTTTTCTTTGGATCAGTGGCTTCAGTTTCTGAGATGATCTTTCTCTGAATAAATCCATCATCCCACTATTTTTTCTTCTGCATAAAACAAATAAAAATAAAGAGAAGTGCTTTGAAGAAGTGCTTGTGTTCCGACTTGAGAGAAGCTTAGTGCTCAAATACTATAACAATGGAGCAATGTAAATAACACTTTTTTTGTCTAAAAATTTTTATGTATATTAAATAGATGAAAAACTGGCTGAATTCTCTATTCTGTGAAATTATCACATACATTTCCTTAAAATAGAATGGGTTTAGAAACCTGAGCAGTCAGAAGTTCTGACCTTAAAATATCTCAGAGAATTGGACAAAAGTAGTTTCTGGATTGATATACTCACTTTTATAAAACAGCAATTTAGTACATGAATATCCTACGGAAAAAACAAATAATTTTTTTCAAAAGCATAAAAGAGTTGTTAAAGCTTTTTTTTAATTAAAATGAACTCAAGTGCATTTGTGCATAAATGAACAGTGCTGAGCATTTTAAGTAAAAACTCTGAGCACTCAGAACAGCTAAAACTATATCTAAGGTAAATTGAATTTTTTTTCCTCTTGAGATAAAAATTGTGCTTAGAGCCAGAAAAAATATATAAAGAATTCAATTTTATTAATTTTATTTCCATGTCTATAAGAGCTCTAATTTTCTTTTTCTTTTTCTTTTACTAGCCTCATCAATGTGACTGCAGTGCTCCAAGCACAGAAAGTCGGGGTAGAACTTATTCAAAGACAATTTTTCTGTCTCTCCTGCATGTCAAGAGGAGTTTCAGGTCTAGGGTGGAGTTTCACATCCACTTTCACCTGCAGTAGGATCTAGAAGGATCTAGCAAATGGCATCAAATTAAAACAACCTTTTGTTGATTTGATACTACAGATCACAAATTGGACAATTTTTTGTTATTAGCTTTAACACGCAGCTTTAATCATGAGATAATCTGTTCCATTAATGGTACGGTGACTAAAAATATACCTGCCATTCACTTACAGAGTTATCCAATCTTCAGTATGCTTCTACTCTTAACTAGAGCCATTTTAGTTGTGAAAAAAGAAAAATATCAGATTGCCTCTTTCTGATGTGTTGAAAATGTTCCCATCCTCTTCTTCCTGGGTGCTCCTTATTTCAATTTCATTAGAGGTTTTGAACCCTGTGTTGACATTTGCCACACAAAACAGATTACACAGCATTTGCAGAGCCTGGGGAACCAGGAGCCTCTCAAGCTGCATCACGATTTGACAAAACAGACAACTCCTACATCCATTCCTACTTCAGCACCCCAGCCTTGCTGTCTGTCACAGGCTCTCCTGGCCTCAGCTCAATCACTCATTTGTATGGTTGAGTTCAAGCTGAAGGGTGTGGAGTCGTCCAGTGAAAGCTGTTCTGTATCACTCATTTAACATTCTTCTGCTTATGTTTTTGATTTTATTTTTTCATCTGATCCCCAGCTTTGTTTACCTGTCAAAAACACAGTTATTTGGGAAATTAATGTGCTTGAACATTGCCAAGTTTACTCCTTCAGGTTTTATTCTAGGAGTAGCATTGTTATTGTGCGGCTGTCGGAGGTGCTGGTCTGCCAATCTGAGTGCATGGTTTACCATTTGGATTTTGCAGTTGATCACAGAGAGGTTGAAACAAGAAATGTAAGCACATGGTGTGTTGTCCTGGACTAGAAAATTTAGACCATGCTGTTGGGATTTTAAGTAGGTGCTGGTGCAACTGACCTTGACTCATCTATGTATTTATTCCCATTTCTGTGGGAGATCACAGAATCATAGAATATCCTGAGTTGGAAGGGTCCCACAAGGATCATCATGTCCAACTCCTGGTCCTGCATAGGACACCCCAAGAGTCACACCATGTGGCTGAGAGTGTTGTCCAAATGCTTCTTGAGCTCTATCAGGTTTGGCGTAGTGACTACTTTCCTGGGGTGCCTGTTCCAGTGCCCAACCACCCTCTGGGGGAAGAACTTTTTCCTTATTTCCAACCCAAACCTGCACTGACACAGCTTCATGCCACTGACATGTCCCTTGTATCCCTGTGCTCCATGATCACACTGTGATTTGCCAAATGACCACTGCCTTCAGCAGGGCTCAGGCTCTCCATCCCTAAAGAATGCAAATTAGGAGACCAATGAGCAGTGACACAGATGGCAGAGCAAATAAAGAAAGCAACAGTTTTCTACAGGGGAAAAAAAGTCTTTAATTTAAAACAAAGAAAATAAACACAATCCAAAATGAACTTATAATTGAAGTTTAATTGTCACTTTGCATAAATGTAAAAATCCATAAGAAGAAGTTTTAAGAGCAAGCAATCACAGTTAAAAGCACAACATGAGCATCTGGATCTTCCATATTATGGATAAAATGTTAATATATGATCTCAACATAATCTCTAATGTTTTCTAAACAAAGATAAATTAACAGGATCAATTTTCCATAGCAAATATTCTCTACCTAACAGGATAATCTTTGAACACTAATAAAATAAACCACAAATCATATTTACTCTTGGGCTTACCCTCTTGCTGCAATTTAGCCTAGCTTGAGACAATATGGCAAACTCTATTAGCAAAAGCATAATTTGCTTTTTTTTCTCCAAAGAATTACTTTTCTTTTAAGGTGGTCCTTGCATAGATAAAGTAACACTCAGAGTAAATGAATCAATGATAATTAATATTTACTCATTACATTAACTAATTTAATTAAATAATTAACTTAATCTGAGTTTCCCCCAATGCATGCATTCAGTACTATGAGCATTCATGCATTAAAGGTTACAATTCTGTATTTCTTTCAAGACATTTATTCCTGGAAGTGCATGGGTATGTTATCAAATCTGTACATGATTAGAACCTACTATACATATATGGTAATTCAAGGCCTAAGATGATTTCCTGAATTAAGATGCCTGTTCCAGAATGATCACATATAGTGCTAATGGTGGAAAGGCTGTTCTTCTAAATATATTTGTTTTTTTACTCAAAATCCATTAAGAGAGCACTTAGTATGAATGTTAAGGGTTGGGGAAAGGGGAGAGAAATGGAAATTCCATTCCACAGAAAAATGATACTTTCTCAGTAGATAAAAGTCATTTAGAAAACTGCCTGAATAAATAAAAACCCCTCGCTGTGAAGAACTGTGCATATATTTATACAACCACAAGTGGCTGAAGACATCTTTGGAGGTTTTCCTCTCTTGGATGGAGATTCCCACTCTTCAGCTAATCAATTGTTCCAGCTGGACCTTTTGCCTGAGATCTGTGAAGTCAATCAGGTCTTACCTGAAAGAAAATTAACTTGAAATGTGATAGTTTCTTTGAGTACAACTACAACTTTTGTCTAGGCAAGCTGCCAGAAAACTGGGAAGGTACGAAACAGGTGAGCAGAGACACGGCTAAACTGTACTGGCCAGACTTTCACAGTTTAAAAAAAAAAAAAAATAGAAAAACAATTAAATAAACCAATCCTTTGGTTTTAAATGGGAAAAAAAAAAAATATACATGCCTTACCCAGAACCAGAGGGCACCATCAGTTTCCATTGATGGTTTTTCATGATTGATTGTGTGCCTTAGAAAAGAAAACAAAACCCCAAAGAAACAAGCCCTAAAACCAATAACAAAATCTCCCAGCATTTAGATGATTAAGGGACTGGAACACCCTTCATATAAGTAGAAGCTGAAAGAGCTGGGACTGTTCAGCTTGGAAAATGAAATGCTCAGGAGGGTTTTATCCCTCTATATAAACACTTGAATAGAAAAAATAAAGATGAGGGAGACAGACTTCCAAGGGGAACCAAGTGATACAAGAAAAAGTAATTAATGAAAGAAAGAAAAACAAGCCCCACATCAAATTCCAGCTGAGCACATTTTTGACTGTGAGAGTGATAGCACTCTCACAGGTTGCCCAGTCACTGCAGATTTTTCATCAGTGCAATGCCCTGCACAATCTGCTTTAGCTGACCCTAACTTGGGCAGGACATTTGGATCCTTGATCTCAAGATGTCCCTTCCAACGTCAGTAGTTTTTTGGTTCTGTGATTCTGTCAATTAGCTGTAACTTACAAAATGGCAACTTCTGTGTAGCTTTAAAGTCGTAAATTTTATAGCTGTTTCTACGGAATTATTTTTCATTAAACTTCTTACTTTTGGCATCCCGATATCAATCTAGAAAAGTCAATAAAGTTAAATGGATGGACTTTCATTAGCATTCCTAAAAATGTCATGTCAAGGGTATGTATTCCTGGAAATCCTGATACTTGAACGACATCTCAAGTGACTACAATCTTTGGGAACTCTATTCCAGCTTTTCCTTTGTGGAGGAATAAGGTCAAGAAGGCAATACTGTGAAACCTTTCTTCTTACCTTCAAATGCAGATACAGACAAGCAGTATTCTCATAATGTTTTTATCTCTTTTGCCAAGACTAATCTGTATAACTTAGACACAGTGTAGGCATCTAAATTAAAAGGTCAGTGACTTCAGCCTGCCTTTCCACTAAATGGCACAAATAATCACCCAGAAGATGGCTAAGGTCACAGTCCCCTTCAGAGGGGGAAATTATTTCACCTTCTTCTATTGCTGAATTAACATTACTGTGCCCCAAAAATACCTTGCTGAGTGAGCCCTCGATGCTACTGTCCATGTCACTGACAAAGATGTCAAAGAGTGCTGGTCCCAGCACTGACCCCAAGGGAACAGCACTTGTCACTGGTCTCCACTTGGATGCTGAGCCATTGACCATGACTCCATCAGTGTGACCATCCAGACAATTCCTTATTCACCAAGCAGTCAATCTGTCATGTCCATGTGCCTCCAGTTTAGAGATAAGGTTGTTGTGCAGGGCAGGGTCAAATGCTTTGCACAAGTCCAGGTAGATGGCACCTGTAAGAGCCCTGAAAACACAAATAAAAAATAAAAAAAAAAAAATGGGGAGAATGGTGCTAGTGGCCTGTGTGTATATGAATGCCAGAAAAAGTGTTCACTGTTTAATTTATCGTCCCTACATGAAATTTTACACAAAATGTTTAGTTTAAGAGCTTACATTTCTGCAGCCACTGCCTGACAGATGGTCCCTCTGATTAATACTAAATACAAAGGTAGATCCCTGTCCTCAATGGAAGGAAGAAAAACTATTTTAACACTTCTGTTTGAATCTATCATCATCCAGGGGTAGTACATCATACATCACTGCATGCATGAGGCACTAGGAGTCATATGTGAATGAAGAGGATCTGGCAGGCAAGATATCTGATAAATCTGCCCTGAGCAACATCAGTGCATCCAAAAAGGAATGGAGCAGTGGTTACTCATGCTGCAACTGAGGTGCAAAATGTATAATCTTGACTTCCTGTCTTTGTGACCTTGTAACCCAAAATGACTGAAAATCCACCAGCAAGCCCATTTTCTTCTCTTAGGAAAACTGCAACAGCTGTCTCCAAAGCAACCTCCAGGAACTAGGTAGTAATATGTCTTCAGTCATCCTTTCACCAAGCAAATTACAGTATTCTGGACAGGCTAAGAAAGAGGCCATCTGTTATCCCTCCTGATTAAATGTTTTGTGTGGAAACATTTTTTACCATGCAATGTGGCCTCAGAGGTGTAAAGCACCTCTACCACACTTCTTGTCTCTCACTGAGGCATTGCTTCAGCTACTAATGCCTCCTCTCCTGCTCATATTACATCGATTTATATTTTAGTTTTTTCTTTTCTTGTTTTTTTTTAACATCTTTTCAACAATCTTTTCCTAATTTCAAGGAGTTTTGAGGGGGTTTTTTTGTTTTGTTTTGTTTTTTTCTTACATCTGTCGCTGTAGAGGAGTTAAATTGTCTTGACAACTCTTTCAGCTGATGTTTGATACTAAAGATTCTTCTTTATAAATTTGTATGCTTTTGGAGGATTTATGTCTTTAACACACATTTCAGTGGAAAGTGGATGGGATTTCTAACATACTAATGTGAATTGTTTCTTTATAACAACATTCACCTCCTTTATTTTTCCATAATTTCATGGGTAAGCAATATACCTCTGGTTCTTTTGGAATAGGTGAAAACTGGTCACTGAATGAATGTCCTGTAGAATTATGTAGAAATGGTTTTCATTGGATTTTACAAAAGAGTATTAAAAAACACCCACAAAACAGAAAATTGCCTAATGACTACGCACTTTTTTTGAATGTTCTAGAAGAAGTCTGTGCCATATACAAAAGTATTTGATTGATTCTCATTAAAAAAAAAAAAAAAAATTCTTCATTCTTAGCATCAGGATCTCCTATGAGATATATTTTGCTAGCATAGTCCTAACAGTACAAAGCATAAATCAACAAAACACGAAAGTACTACTTAGCCAAATAAAGGTGTATATCAACAGCTGAGACATCTGCCCTGAAGAAATATAGAGAGAATTTTTGCTTGGATAGAGGTACATGGATTGTCCTTCAACATCATACTAAATGTTGCCAGACTTGTAGTTTAAAAAGAAACCACTATGAAGTATTACTTGCGTGTGCACAGTGAGAGAGCCAGGGAATGTTTTCAATACCACATCAGACCTATCATTTACAAACTGAGCAATGGCTGCTTAAGTACTTCCTATCAGCTCATGAGCACTGGAGCTACTGAACAGCATAAGCAGATCATTTTCCTCCCTGTTTGCCATTAACGGGTTCAGTTACTTCTCTGGAATTCTGCAGAATAGTGTTTATAACCAGTTGTGCTGCTTCACATCTGCTATATGCAGTACTCACTCGTGTTGGTCACCTGACCTTTTAAAACCATGATTTCAAATGCAACACCCTCCAGAAATCCCCTCATATGTGCTAAAATATGTAACTGTTCCTTCAAAACTCTTGGGTTTACTCTTGAAAAATTAAGCATCTGAAGCTTTCCCAAGGCACAAGCCAGGCAACTGCAAGTGATTCCAAGAAATGAAAGCAAACATACTCCAGTCTCCTGACTTTTGCATATGTCTCTTAACAGCTATAGTTCTTCAAATGTTCTAAATTTCAGCCAGTGAGCTTGGCCACTGAAAAGTACTGTAGTTTATAGGTGACAAAACAGGTAACACATTGGGTCCAACAGGAAATATGAAAAAATCACTAAGTAATTAATTTTCCCTCCATCTCCTTTTTCTATCCTCAAATGACCTATTTTATTAAACATTGCAGCATATTGCACACACAGTGTTTTTATTCTGATGTGTGACATATACTTTCCACTATCATTATCTCTTTCAAGTTTGTGTATATTATAGAATTATAGAATCTGCTGAGTTGGAAAGGACCCATCAGGATCATCAAGTCCATTCTACATACTACATATTCTAGTTAGGAATAACTCTGCCTCCATCCTATGTGTCTGTGTTTAAAGGAGTGAAACACCCTGGAAACAAAATATGCAGATTAGGTCCATCTGTCCTGTCCAAAATGTGCTGAATCCACTGCAAAACTTTTGTACTCTTGCTGTGGGCTTTGGCCTAAGCCGTAGATATTCACAGAATTGAGGCAGTTAGGCCCCAATTCATAATTTGTTCCTTACTGAGGGAAAGATTTAAGCCACTGAACTGAAAAGGATTAAGCATGGGCTGAAAATAGAGGTGTTGGTTTAGTCCTTTCCTAAAGGAAGGCTTTATGCAATCCTCTGCTGTTCTGCTTTTATTCTCCCAACAAAAAACTTTATCTCATGGCCATATTCTAACAAAGAATAATACTAATACATTTTTAATGTTCAGATTATCTAGATTCTCTGTGACCCAGTTCAATTGAATCTTTACATGAAACAGGACACTATACTTTTAGTTGCTTTTCTTTCAGTTCAGTTTCTCTGTTTTTAATCATTCATTAAAATTTAAATGAGAAATCAACAATAATCTCATGCTGAAGGCCTGTTTTGTATGCATGGAAATCAATGGTAAAGTGTTTATTGAATTAAATGGAACAGTATCTGGTCCTTTATATGTATTGATCTAGTAAGATAAGGTCTTAACTATTTTCTATTTAGAGAGTTCAGCATATCCTTACAGTATCCCTAGAACTGATAAAATCAAGCAGCATTATATGAAATGGCAAAATGTCCATTGGCTTGCAAGAGGAAAAGAATGTGAGATAAGAATCTTCTGTGTATTTTGTGCTTTTGTCCAAGAGCTGAGTCCATTTTAACAAGTAGTGTGGTGCAACACAGAGATATCTGGAAAGTGAAACAGCCTGTGAAGATTAAGTGTGTCCTCACAACCTATTTTTCAAGGTTTTTATTTAAATCTGCCTTGATATTAAATCATAGATTTAATACATGTCTGTGCTGTTTGAGTAAGTGACTGATAGCATGCTGAATTAATACAAATTAAACTGATATTTAATATTAATTATTATAAACTTTCCATATATATAATCCTTCAGACATAAACCATTGACTTAGTCCAGGACTAAGTATGATTGCAACTGCATTTAGGTTCCCCCTGAGGAGGAATTTAGAGGTCCTTTCTGGACCTCATGACTCAACAAGAAAGTCTTCCTCACCCATTTGCATCTCTCATCTCTGTATAAATCATTCTAGCTTCACTCTAGAAAATTTTTGTATGTTTAATCCATGCAGCAAATAATAGAGTGAACCTTGTCATCAATCTTTGTTAAGTCACACTTTTACAACGTTGTAGTAAAACTAACTCTGACAGTTATTCTTTAAGTGATCTAAATCACTCCTTTGTGACAAATTGGCCTAGTTGGCAGGATTTATGACAGTCACAGTGTTGTTTTCCCAACAAATTTCTGGGTAATTGGAGTCACCCATGAGGATCAGCTTCTCTTTCCCCAAAACTTCCTTGAGCAGCTGAAGCAAGGTTTCATTAATCTCATATTCTTTGTCTATATTTACTTCATTTGAAAGCAGAACTTACAACTTGTAAAGACTTGGAAGAGCTGAAGGGTTGGGGGAGACAGAGATATGATTCCTGTCATCATTCTTCTCTTATTTTTATCAGTCACATAACTGTCGGAAGACATGCATGTTGCCTTGTGAGACATGCCATCTTGACAGAAGAAGGCATGTGCCAAAAACAGCTTGAAATTTATCTAAAAACAGGATGCAAAAAAAAAGAGATAATAAGCTTTGATCATGAATGTTAAAAATACGCTTGAAGTCCTACCAGAATTAATAGCATTACTCATTCATTACTCATTCAGGATTAAAGTATGGATTACATATCTTTGTGTGCAAGCAATCTCACAGGGTATCACAGAATCACAAAACATCCTCAGTTGGAAGGGATTACAAGGATCATCAAACTCTGCACAGGACACCCAAAGAATGACACCATGTGACCAAGAGCATTGTCCAAACCCTTCTTGAACTCTGTCAGGGCTGGTGCCATGCTGGAGGAAGGATATAAATCAGATAAGAGTAACACTGCCATGAGGTAGTTTGACTTTAGACCTGTTGGTACCTTTGTGTGGAGGATGCTATGGGGACGTCTGGCCTGACTCCGTACCTGAAGGCAAGAGTGGCTCAGAACAGCATATCCCAAAGAAACCATCTCTCCTGGAGGCCAGGAGTACTCAGAGAGGGATTGATATTTCCACAAGATGTATTGCATTGCTTCTTTGGATAGGTTTTTTCACATCACTGGTAACTCAGGGACTGCTGAGCTGTGTACATGAGCTTTTTGGCTGGCTCAGAATACCTCAAAGGTACTCTGTTCTCTGATTTTGGTTTGCTTATTTTCTCCCAAACATTACTCGAAGACTGAGTATTTTCATTGTTTTTAAATGAAAGGCCACTTGATAAGATCTGACTCCTCCAATTATTGCAGATATTTTCCATTGTGATAGAAATTTCTGGCAAGTTATGTATTACTGCCTCTAGCCCTCTTCTTATCTATTTTTTCACACATATGGAACTTCGAATAGGTATCAGTGTCTGTACGTCAACTACAAAAGTAAATCAAATTATTTTTCCTGCCAATATTAAATTGTGTTAGATCATTCATTCCCCAAATCCTTTCAGTCTTGTATTTGGTACCAAATATTGAGGGATTTTTCTTTTTTTTATTTTATACAAATCAATATTTTCTCCCAGAATCATGAAGAAATCAAGATTTGTCTGCATAGACCAAATATTTGTGAAGAGAGAAGATAAAAAATTAGCAAATGGCAGCTTAGTAGCAAGTGCTGACTAATGATGCACTTGACTACAGTTTCTTTTTTTTTTTCAATTGGTTAGAAATAAGTAGTTGATTATATTTAATTGACCATGTTAATTACTGCATCTCCGAAATTTATTGAACAATTAAAATAGAGCACAAGAGGCTTGTAATACCAAAGGGAACGATCCTACAGTGAGTGTTACATGAAGGGAAATTAAAACAACCTAATACCACTGAGTCTGTTCCACCTGATAATTCCACTTATCTATCAGCAGAGCTTGAGTCCAAACTTCATTCTGTGTTTTGTCACTGCATGAGCCACCATGTCCAAGGATCTGACCTTTTTATCCCCTTTTAGCCACTGGCAGAACTCTCACAGACTGCAATATGCTTTGGATCAGGTATCCCAAATCACCCAAATGACTGGCTTTTTGGCCTAAAACAATGGAGGTCTACCAAACTGATTTGTCACCTTTGTCTGATTTTCACACATATTAATGAGTTTTGAAAATGTTAATTTGCTTTGTGCCCAGATCAAATACGCTACTCTGTTAGAATAAAATAAGTTCAGAGCCAACAAATTTGCATGAGTGTAGTTTATTCTGAAAACATTTACATTTCATTAATACATTAACATAATATGAAGTTCAGAGCATATTTAACTGTGACTGTGATGGTCCTGACTAGGAGGAGTGGGCAGTAGAAAGACCACAAATTTTCTGCGTTGTGGGGCTTTTTAGCTACCCCTGGATTACCTCATATCAAGGGAGCTGACACCTTCTACTGAAGAGAAAGGTGGAGATTACAATGCTTTAAGCTATTATTTTCCTGTGGGATCATCTATTCTTACTGGTGACTGATATTTTTGAGTTACTGGACACATGGGGCTGGATTTAGTTGTCCAAACACAGGTGCCGCTTTAGCTTCTCTGCATCTTGCCTGGCCTCCATCTCTTGTTTGAGAAAAGAATGTGCATATCTAAGAACACAACATAAACAAATTGGGTACGACAAAGAACTTCAAATAGACGTTGTTGCCTGTGATTGGCAACAGAGTAGAGTCCTGGGTCCTCCCTGTCTACAATGGAAGGATGAACACCTTGTTCAAATGCAGATAGCAATGTACTCACACCAGAAATTAAGGTCTTAATCTGGAGCAGAATCCTATTCATGGTTATTACACAGGAACCCCCTGAAGATCCCTCAGCTTCCTATTGAGTGTAAAGCCTAAGAAGCTCAAACAGTCAGGGCAAGTAAAATCTTCCTTTTGCAGAGACCTTATGGCAGACCTCTAGGGGATTTTCTCAGAGTAGAAAATGGGGATTTTTTTACAGTTTATGGAGAAAAAGAACTGTGTTACTTCTTATCCTAGCAATGAAGAGAATCTGATTGAATGGCACAGTCCAACATTAGTTTTTGCTACACTTGCGCTGGAGAGGCTTTTTTCTAACAGTTAAAGCGGTTTTTCTAACCCAGTGCAGAACTATTCACCCCATTCACACAATTAATGTGTTTCACCCCACTTTGGTTGACTAATTACTGGATTGGAAGAGACATTACACTGGTCCTGCAAAACTGATTCTTCTGTCACAGAATCACAGAATCACAGAGTAGGTAAGGTTGAAGACCCTGTGCCCATATCTCATTCTAGTGAATAACTGTTTTCCTTTTTCTCCCAGGAAACCTTTGACTGACTTGTGGCTGCCTTTCACTGCCATGACCAGTTGTGAGGGGTGAGTAAAAATCCTGGGAAGATCAGACACTTGTACTTGGCATTGAGGCCATAGCAGTATAGGCTGCCCTGAGCTCCTGAAGAAGCCTGGTCCACAAAGTAAAGCTTTTTGTTAACAAAGCATGAGTCTTAACCATTTCAAGCTCAGTGGGAGCAGTGGCCACTAAAGCATCCCTGCAGATCACACTTCCATGGAGGGGGGGAATGGAAGTGATCCAGAGCAGGTCAGCCTCAGTTGTTTCACCACTTTTCAAACTGAGCCGAGTTAGGATCTGACTGGCAGATCAAACCAGCTCTGTGCACATGAACTGCATCAGGGGAATGGCCTATGGGACTCCAGTGACCAAAATGAACTAGAGGAAGAATTTAGCAAAGTAGCTTTACTGGCAATCAAAACTATTTGCCTCTGCTATTTGGCAAACTTTGTGAGCACAGAATTCAGGTGGGAGGTTATTTTTCATCTTCAGCCTGTACAGTCAGTGGCTCTGGCATTTTTAAAGTGTAGCCTTTCTGGAGGGCAATGAGCAATTGTGTTTCTCTTGGCTGAACAAGACTTTGAATAGCAATGGGCTGCCCGGCAACATGATTGCTCCAAGCTGGCTGTGTGATGTCAGCCAGGGCTGTGTGTGACAGCAGCCAGCAGCTGCCAGCCGCCAGCTTATCGAAGCCGTGTGATGATCGCCCATTTGGATTCACATGCAAACAGCTCATTCATGCTCAGCTGCTGCTTTCTTCCCCAGGAAACAAAAGGGCTCTTTGATACAATGATGGCACAGGGAACATCATCAAACTGCTACAAAAAAAAAAAAAAAAAAAAAAAAAAAAAAGAATATTTAGTTCCATCATGATTTTCGAAAAATGGTTTGGAAAATTACTGCCCTTAAGGTGCAAATAAAAATACATTGCCAAAGACATGATGAGGGAGCCCATCTTGGCACTACTGAGTGCCAAAAGGTGTTTCATAGGATCTGCTATGCATTGCAAATAGGGCAGGTGGAGAGGGAAAAGGTTCAGTCTGCCTTGTTATAAGCTGCCTGCCCTCAAAATGCAGCAGAGCAATTAGAGCTGAGGCTCAAACAGCAACAAACCAGAGCCTGTGGTTAGCACTAAGGCTGTGGTCACAGTTAAAACCTGTTCAAACCCACAGAGCTGTTCATGCTCATGACCATGAAGAATTAGGTTTGTATTACACACAGATTTTGTGACAATGGAATTTGAGGGTGTTTGTGTTTTTTGGTTTTGGTTTGGTTTGGTTTGGATTTTTTGCATAGCACTGGAATAGTTCATTCTGGAATAAGCAGAGCTGCAGAAATAAATTAGTGTAATAGATCACACTAACCTGATGATCTATAAGGTCCCTTCCAACCAAAACCCCTATGATTCTAAGGAATTTTTCCCCGTAAAGTAAACCTCTAGAGGTGCATGTTCTTCATTAGAGGTCACCCCTGATATCAGGAGCTCTACTGCTATTTTTTCACAGAACACTTACTCAGCATCATTAAAGACAGTGTATAAATTCTCCATCAAAACTTTTGCTGATTTCTGGAATGTTATTTTTAACTTAATGGTTATAGTATATGTATATATGTGCATACATATGTGCAGTCATTTGGCAGAGGACCTTTCCACTTTATTTTTAGTTTTATTGCAATCTTACCTCTATAGGTTTGCATCAAAGAAGGCCAGGTTGCATAACAATCTGATTTTAACCATCACCATCTTTCTATTTTGCTTTTTCTTCATTATTTATCCATCGGAATTATTGCTTTGTTTTTAAACCTCCTGATTAAAAATATCTTTTTTTCTCAATTATATTGTTGTTGGGTTTTTTTCTCCACCCTAGCTTTTATTTTTTTTTTCTCCTGAATCTCTGGGGTTTTTTTGCAGTAATAAGGCTCATGTTCATTCAGTTTGAGATCTGTTGGATTTTTTAACTAAGACCTCAAGACATTTCAACATCAGATGCATGAGACTAATGTAAATGGAAAAGAGTAAAAATATTTCACCCATGATAATGAAAAAAAAATCATTAAACTTTAGTTCCAGAACACCTTGGAACAATTATGACATTTTTCATAAGGGTGGTTAATCATTCTGTAAAGTCACAGCAGTTTGACTGCATTTTTAAAAGCTCCAAAAGATAAAAATAAAACCAGAAAACAGTGATATCAGAAACATTATATTTTAAATTATTAGCTACCTGTGTACTTATATCACATTATTCAATTTCATACAGAAATACAAGATTTACTGAAAGGTGTTCACAGTAATTCCTGCTCTCTGGCCATTTAATTCAATGTATCGATAAATAGAACAGGCTGAACATTTTTGCAGGAAAACAAGTTTTTAAATTATAAAATAAGGTTTTTTACATATTTAATTCATCTTGAAGAACTGACTTTTGGGGGTTTTTTTCCTAAAACAAAATCTAGAAGTTGAATTATCTTAAATTTCAGCTGATATATAAAGGCCAAGAGTTTCTCTGAGGGAGAATCTCCCCCTGCTAGAAATAAATTATGGTAAAACAAGAGACAAGGTGACCAAATGATCTACCTGTCTCTGCTGAGCAGGGGAGACATGTGGGATAGATTACATAAATCTTCTGCACTAATGGAAGTGGATCATTAAATGATAACAGCTAAAATTTCAAATTAGATTTCTGCAGGAATAAACCCACACCAACTCACAACATTACAGAATTACAAAATTACAGATCTGGCCCAACCTCCCTGCTCAAACAGGGTCATCCCAGAGCATCCAGTTCTTGAATACCTCCAGTGAGAGAGACTCCACTACCTCCCTGGGCAATCTGTTAACAGTGTTTGAGTATCCACAAAGTTAAAAAAAAGGTTTTTCTATGTTCGGATATCTTGCGCCCATTGCCTCTTGACCTGTCACTGCACGCCACTGAGAAGAGTCCAATCTCTGTTTCATTCCCTCCTGCACAATATTTATCCACATTGTAAAGATTTCCCCCTGTTGACGCAGGTCAGGCACTCCCACATAGCTGTGGGCTGAAATAAAGATGCTTTCACAGGTAGAGCAAGAGGTGTGTGTGGAACCAAAGAAACACAAGGAATTAATTTATTATTTGCCATCTCCAAGAAAGCAAGGATTCATCATGCATGATGGGTACTTAGGAGGACAGACTCCATAAGCCTGTCAACCCATTCCTCTGTCTTCCACCAGTTTATATGTTGAATGTGCCAAATGGAATGGGATATCCACTGGGTCACTTGGGGTCAGCTGTCCTGGCTGTGTGCCCTCCCAGTTCCTTTTGCACCTGCATTTGGGGCAGGGAAGTGCTTTCCAGGTATTACTTGTGATTATTAAGGACTGTGAGGAAAACTCTTCCTGCTATGGTCAGATCTCAAAATTATTACAGTCTCATACATTCTGCGAAGTCTGGAGGCACAGCAATGTGAGAGGCCCTGTCATTGCAGTCTTCCAGGGTACTGCACTCAAAAGAACAGGACAGACTTATATCTATTTGTGCTTGTCATTAACAGCTGATGGTCACAGTGATCCTATGACAGCAGCAGTGGTTATTGCAAGATGCTTCAGGCAAAGCTTATTTGATGCCATATATAAATATTGTTCTTAAAAGAAGTACATCTCCAAATAACGAGTTAATTTACCTCCCACAGTGCTTTTTCTTCAGTGATCACACTTAAATTCTTATATTTTTGATCCTTGGATTTTAAAGCTCATTGAAGAGGAATCAAGGTTTATTTCAGAATCATAGAATCATGGAATGGCCTGCTTTGGAAGGGACCTTAAAGATCATCTAGTTCCAACCTCCTGCCAGGGGCAGGAAACAATTCCACTAGATCAGGTTGCTCAGAGGCCCATACAGCCTGGCCTTGAACACTTTCAGGGATGGGGCATCCACAGCTTCTCTGGGCAACCTGTGCCAGAACCTCATCACTCTCAAAGTGAAGAATTTCTTCTTATATCTAGTCTAAACCTACTCTCTTTCTGCCTGTGTAAATAGTGTCTCTCCATGTTTCCTGCAGGCTCCCTTCAGGTACTGGAAGGCCACAATTAGGTATCTCCAAGGCTTTCTCTTTTCCAGGCTGAACAATCCCAATTCTCTCAACCCTTCCTCACAGGAGAGTCTCTCCATGCCACTGATCAAATCCCTCTTTATTGTGCTAATGAAGGAAGAGGGATGACATGGATAAAGTCACTGTATTAGCAGTTAAGGCATCATTCTTGTGACCAAACACCTTGTCCCTTTTCAAAATAATTTATGCCTACCCTATCCTTATTTCATATAATTTCATAAATAGTCATTTCATAATGGCCTCATTAGTCTGTAAAGGATGCTAAAAGGAAATAATCACAGCACATATTAAGCATTCATTTTCTCTATCCTGTAGAGGAGACAGCTGTCAAGGAAGTGTTTTGATAAATCATGAAACCTAATGAATATCAAAAAACCCCCAGATATTAGTTACAAGTCATTGTCATGTAAATAATCCATTTGTTTCATAAATATTGTCCTAATTGTCAGAAAGACAGCATGAGGCAAAACCCAATGTGATTAGACCAAGATGTAAACAAGAATATAAAAGATTGGTCAAAAACATTTAAAAATTACCAAGAATCTAATAATTTGTGGATGTGGCTTGCTCTGGGAGGAAGTGAAAATAACAAAAAAATGATAAGAGAGGAAAAATATAGTGATCTTTAAATGGCAAGATGCTGAAGAAAAATAATGTGATTTTATGGCAGGGAAAGTAAACAATAGTGAAATGAAAGATTAATTGTTTTAAGAATGATTATAAGGAACTAGAGACAGAGGACAAAGGGAAAAGCAAGAATATTAAATAATTACCATCAGCCAGCATAACTGGGAAGAGGAGTGAAGAATTGTTTAGTCGCTTTTACAGTTGTGGAAAGGTGCGATCCTTTGAGAATGGTAAAATGACAATTCATGGAATGAAAAAAAGCCTTTAAGGGAAATGGAGTTTAAAAAAAAATGGCATACTGGATTAAAAGGAGAATCACATGGTCTATCTATCCATGTCAAAAGCCTATGGAATAAGTCAGCTACTTAAACTGTTAAAAATGGAGAGGTAGGAATATGAAATGAGAGGCGACTTGTTTTTCCTCATGGAGATTATTCCAGAAATTATGTAAAAGAATATTTTAAAATGTAACATTGATTGGCTGGCAGGACCATTCAAATGTTCATGATTAACAACGCGATAAATTTACCTGACGTTTATTAGATTGTAATTTATTTATAAATTTTTAATATAGTTTACTTTTATGATGAGAAGAGAGCACTGGGCTCTGTACTCAGCAGCTAGATAAGGTGCAGACCTGCTGTAGAATATGTGATTTAATGTCTCTCTGTGAGACTTTGACTTGACTGGTGTTTAGCCATGTCTCGATAGGGAGTTCAGAGGCTTCAATTTCTGCCCTAATTCTCTTCTCTCCTTTTGCAGGATGCTTTTTGGAACATGGGCTCCCTGTTGCTATGCAAAACATCTTAGCACTTAGCTACTGTTTTCCTGAATGCACCTGAATTCAAATAATTAATCATAGTAAAATGATATCCAAAAAGTTAATGAGGAAGAAAGGCTGAATCATGAAGTTAGATAGGAAACTGACTTTTGAATTAAAATTGCTAAAAGAGGTCAAACACAAATAAAAAAAAAAAAATGGAAGCATGCTGAAAATGTCCTTTAAATGTGCCATGAAATATACAGCTCCCAAAGAGAAAATGAAGAGAATGCCATCTCAGAGTGCTGTGGGAGGGTAGTACAGCTCTTAGGAGGTGGCATTATTGCTGTGAAAGCGCTTGGTTTACCTCACCCAGAGCACTTTCTGCAGCTTTGCTGCAATACCTCAGCAAGAACATAATTGCCCTTGAGCTAGGAAGAAGCAGAGCAGCAAGAATAATATCCTCGGAGATGTGTCGTAGAGAAAGGTTAAAGGAGTTTAGTTTAGTGCAATATGAAAAGAGACTTTGTAACAAATTAATTGAAGTTTCTGGGTCTATTAACAGGCTAGCAGGCATGATTTGAGAACAGAAAAATTACAGAAAAATAAAGCTCCTTAGAAAGGCTGAATATAATACTTAGCCTGTTAAAACACACAACACACAACAGACCAGATGCTCATCTGGGGAAGCTTGAGGTCAGGCTATGAATTGCCTCAAATTACACTAATTTACACCTGCTGAGGATCTATCTAGAAATTAATTTGCCCTCAGAACATTCTTGTTCATATTAAACCTTTTCATTCTGGTAAGTAGAATAGCTTACTAAAATGGATAAATAATTCCTTCAAAGTGACACACTGAGTGAGTATCAAGAGACTTTTTCTTTTGTTTTGTTTTATTTCTCCCTTGGTGTCATGTTTCCTTTTCTCCTGTTTTCATTCAAAGTCTGCTAAGCAGTACAATCGGGAGAGATCAGAATAGGGCTCTTTGATCAATCAGTCTTTAGGCAGAAGTTGCAAGAAGACTTTTTTCCTCTCCATGAAACAGTTCAAGCATTTTGGGATCTTCTCAATGTCAATTTTAATTTCATTTATTTCTTTATCTTAGTGAAGTACTTGCATGGGGAAAAATATTTACTTTGGAAAGATGTTGCCCTTAGATCACATTTTCAACTGCATTCTTTCTTGACATGTTTTTGAAACTTAAGGTTAATCTGGGCTGACATACATTTGGTTACAAAATAAGGTCTCTATATTTCATTATAATGTGTTTGCTAGTGGTTAAGCTTAATGGGAAGCTTCTCCATCATGTATAATTTGGAAAAGTTACTTTATGATAATGATTTCATTATTTTTCAGGGAATGTCCTTGGAGAAACCTGGACCAACTCTCAGATATTTTTTTCTACCAAATCTTGAACTGAATGGCAGTCAAGAAAGTACACAAGTGTGGAAAATGAACAAAATTCCATGAAAACAAACCATGATTACATTAAATGAAAACAGAGACAATAAACACATTAAAATCCAGCAAGAACCTGAAAAGTCATTCTGTGAGCTGAGTCATTTCAAATCACCTTGTACGAATAAATTAATCATACAGCTGGATTCTGCTATTCAGAACTGTCTATGAACGTCCAGCAAATTCTGGTAGAAATGAGTCCAAGGCAGCCTTTGGGCCCATAAAACAGTCTCTGTATAGTGAGAAGAGTGGACCATGTATCATGGTCTGTATCTATCCATGTCAGTTCAGAACTGATGCTTCTCTAGGTACAGGGGATCAACGCACTCCAGATGCCCTGGGCTTTAGAGTTCAGGTGAAAGATTAACACTTAATTTACTGGACAGTTTCTGAAGATCTGTGGTCCATATAATCCAAGATATTCCCAAATCCCTTTGTCACTCTGCTAAGCAAACACAGCAGTCATAATTTCTACTCATTTTGTCTAGCAAACTTACAGTCAGAATTGTGGATCAAATTTAGGATCTCAGTGTGGATGTCCAGAGCAGTTTTCAAATCTTCCCAGCTCTGGTGGTTTACGTTGTCTAAGGACAAATTCAGAAAAAAATGTGGCATCAATGCAAGGAGGGGCTGAGGTCATTTGGCTTGTTCAGCCTGGAGGAGACTGAGGGGAGACCTCATTGCAGTTACAACTTCCTAAGAAGAGGAGGAGGAGGAGCAGACACTGATCTCTTCTCTGTGGTGACCAGTGACAGGAGTCAAGGGAATGGCCTGAAGTTGTTTCAGGGCAGGTTTAGGCTGAATATCAGGAAAAGGTTCTTCACCCAGAGGGTGGTTGGACACTGGAACAGGTGACCCAAGGAAGTGGTCTCAGCACCAAGCCTGACAGAGTTCAAGAAGAATTTGGACAGTGCTCTCAGGCACATGGTGGGTTTCTTAGGATGTCCTGCACAGGGCCAGGAGTTAGACTTGAAGATCATTGTGGGTCCCTTCTGACTCAGGATATTCTATGATTCTATGAATCCATCTGAGGCTTCATTCATTACACAGCGAAGGGGAAGACGCAGAGTCATGTGTTTGCCTACAGTCAAATCCACACTCTCTCATTCGGAGTTTAAATCATGCACTCAATCCATGCTGTCAGTAAAGAGTGGAGGCAAAAGTACCCTCACCTTTTGCCTTCATTAAATACACTCCTGATATCTCTTTGTTTTTAGTGTAACAAATGCATTAGGATTTACATACTATATGGCATGAGATAGGGAGGAAGAGCTCGCTGGTCAAAATAAACACTCCTATTTTTTTGCTCATTGATGGGCACTTGCAACTCTCTTTTGACTTCAATAGGATTCTATGATTTACCTCTCTCTAAGAGCCTTTTCTCCTTATCAGTGAGACAATCACAAGCAGCTGTTTATTTCAAAACAGAGTAGAGAAAAACAAACAAGCAAACAAAAGCTGAGGCTGAATCACAGATGAACACATCCACAACCTGCACATATTGTATGTAATTTGAAATGTTTCCTATCCTAAAAAATGAAGCTAGTGATGCAGATGGAAAACATATGAATCCACTGGGCTTGAATCCTCTCAGGCAACAATGAGGCAGACTGAATTCCTCTTTTTTCTCTGAATAAGCACTGCTGCACAGACCAACAATGCATTGCTAACCATATTTAAAGAGCTGATATGCTCAAAGTACATCCTGTTGGGAAGCAGAGTATGTGGAATATGGCCATTTACTTTATGCAATTCAAGGAAAAGCAGCAACAGGTTGTGCAAAACATAAATCAGATTGGGAGAATTCTATTAGTAGTGCTGGAAAAATGAAGACAGCTTTTAAATGTGTACCAGCTTAGGAAAATAATCACTTGGAGTTAATTGACTCTAGTTGACCACCTGGGGCATATCATCAGTTCATATTTATTTATTTTTTTTAAGTTCCCTCCAGTTTTTTTCTTATTTGCAGACACAAATAAAGCTGAAAACATAATGATGTCTATGTTCTTCATATTAGACATTCATATAAAAATATTCCATTCCAGTCTTCAAAAATAATAATAGAGCTGGAGTGTCAAATTTGACATGATAAAAATTTCCTGATCTTCTGAAAGCTTTGTTTGTCTGTTTGTTGTGGTTGTTTTGTTTTCTCTTGTTTTGTTTTAGTCATGTCTTCTGAAACATATTTCAAACAAAAATCTGTATGTACTTTGTTATTTTTTCCAAAATATTCTTCATTGAAATGTGTTTCGAACCATTCTTATTCACTGGATACTGTGATAATGGGAAGAGTCCTTCACACCAAACTGAATCTAAGACTTGTGCTTAGAGTTGTACTTGCAGCTTGTGCTTACATATCTATTTTGACCATTCTCATGGCAGGTGATTACAGACAAGTAACTTTACTCTATGTATAAATCAGAATAACTGATTTGGAGCCATCACTTATAACTGCAGAAACCTTTCAGCCCATTCAAACCAGATTTTGGTGTCAGGCCCATTTCTGTTGCCTGGAATAAAAAGCAGCTGAGAAATTTAGGAGGTGTATTTAAATGTATCCTAATCTAGTTATTCTCATAGTAACATTCCTTTTCTCTTCCTTTCTCAACTGATCTTCATCCTGACCTTTAGTTGTATTGTTCCATTGTGCTAGATTGAAAATTGACAACAATTATGGAAAAGAGAGATTCCATATCCACAGTGGGGACCTCTGATCTAACTTCAAGGGGGACTTCAGGTCAGTACTGCAGTGCTTAATTCTAGTGGTTTTTCACAGGACAGCATCTGCAGCATGGTCTATTGCTTATCTAGGCCCTTAAGAGTATAATATATAGATCCATGATACTGACCCTGGAAATCATCTAAGAAGATAGTTAATTGCAGATACTGTCATCTGGATACTGCTTCCCAGGTATTTTGGTGCATCTTTCCCATTGCAAATTGTCATCTGTTGGAGCAGGTAGTCCAATCACGCCACTTTTTGATCAAGATAGAGGTGTGGGTCTTTCTTTTTCACAGGGTAGCCAGTAATTAAAAATACTCATCTGCAGTAAATGAAACCCCGAATCAACTCTGCCCTCTGATTTAAATCAGGGATGTTGCATCCCAACCTCCAGCATCCCAGCTGAACACACGGACTATTTGATCAGTGACTATGCTCAGGTATTACTTGCATAAAATCTAAAAATGTTTAAGGAGTGAAGCATAAATTTGACTGTGTGCAAAACAAAAGGAGACTGAGTATCTAATTTAATGGCAGTGAAAACCATAAAGAAAAGACAAATACAGTCCTGAGCTTTGCCTGAAAGTATTTGCACTCAAATAGCCTATGAAAAGTCACTTGAGACCAGACATAGTCATTCAGATATCAGACTGCCCAGTATTTTTTTTGCTGAAGCTGTTTCTGTTTTTGTAAGTTAATAAATATTCATCAGCTGAGACTGTAGGAAACCATAACAGTAACCATTTAGCACAGAAGACTGGCTCTCTGTTCTTAAACTTGTGAGTAGCTGAAGATTATTATTTGTTGATTTATTTATTCACCTATGTATTTTTACAAGGTAAAGTGTTTTCAACAGGAGACAAATGGGAACAGTATATACTCAAATACCTCATACTATAAATGTTCATGCATTAACTTAATGTGCCGACTCTGGTGCCTCGGCATGAGCCTCTTACAGGGTCACAGCCTACTTCAGCATCCCCCTGCTCTGGGGTGGGTGCTCCCCAGGCTGCAAGTGGATCTCTGCATCCCCATGGATGCCCATAGGCTGCAGGGGCACAGCTGTCTCACCATGGGCTGCACCAGGGGCTACAGGGGAATCTCAACTCTGGCACTGGTGATGCCTTTTCCTGGTCTTAAAATCAAGAGGCATACATGGTTAGAAGGGGAAAAGGGATTTTACCTTGGTATTTATTCTTAAGGATCCTTAGGTGTACACGTCCAGGTCATATGCATCAAGATGTACCCCACCGAGTCTTTCCCTGTGTCTCTGACTCTCTTCTTCCGTGTGTCGTGTCCCCCCCCCAACATTGGGTATAACATTATAGGCTTTACTAATTAGCATATCTATCAAAGATTCCCCAGTGAGAGGTTCAAGTGAGCCCCCCCTCCCCAAGGAACCTTCCCCTGGATGGTTCTATCTTGGTTTACAGAATATGTTCTGGAGAGGACCTTGGGGTCTGGGGCACACTGATCCCTAGCTACGAAGCTTCTAAAATGTTTAGTCTCTTAGCTTAACAAACAAGTCCAAGAATGTAGGCAAAAAGCACTAGGAATACAGAAGCTGTAAAAAGGTATAACGGGTATAACAGGGGTAAAAAAGAAAAAGCAAAAATCTTCATGGCATCACTGGGAGCACCTCCTTTTCTTCTTCTTCATTGACATTGGTGTCTGCTGGACTATTTCTCTATTTCTCTCACGGATTCTCACTCCTCGTTTTCTATTGTTGTGCAGTTTTTTTCCCCCTTCTTAAATACATTATCCCAGAGTCACTACCAGTGTCTCTGATGGCCTTAGCCAGTGCTGGGTCTGTCTTGAAGCCATCAGGACATGATGGAAGCTTCTGGCAGCTCCTCACAGAAGCCACCCCTGTAGCAAGCCCCCTACCAAAACTTTTCCTTGCAAACCCAATACACTACTTGACTAAAAGGCGAAAATTTATTTTCTCATCTAGGTCTCTTTTGCCAGAAATTCTATCTTCTTTCCTGTCTCTTTTGGAAAATCATTTAGCTATTCAATTTCAGGACAAAGATCAGTTTATGAATCTTGAGAGGACTAAATTATTTTGAAGTTAAAAGCCTTCTTCCCTTTGAAAGAATTACTAAAATTTCTGTCTGCTGAAAAGCATGAGTTGGAATCATACTTTTCCTTTGTCACTGTATGGGAGAGCTTGGGTAGGTATCACTAATTTTCCTTCCCAAGAAAATGCTTTAATCCGTACAAGGGAAATATGAAGTGTCCCTATTTCCTTTTCTTTTTCTTTGAATGGTGCAAGGAACCCATATAACATTCAATAGGAAATATGTACTGTGAAGGAGAGCAGCAATGGATGCTAATGTATCTACACCTTTTATAAAATGTGTACACTTGCAGAAATTTTTCAACACCATAAAGTTATCAAAACTTTTTATTGACTCAGATGGGCTTTTAATTCCACCCCAGATGTTTCAGAGTTGAAAATTTCTAAGAAGCATTTTGCAAAGCTGACATCCAGCAAAAATCAATGAGTTCATAGGTGGTCTCACACAAGAATCACATCAAATCAATTTTTCATCTTGCATCATATTTTCAGGGCACTCATTAAGCAATTCCAGGCATATTGAAAACATATTGATCTTTACTAAATGTGCAAACAAATCCTTTGAATGTTGCTGTATTGAGCAGGCATGAACTCAAGAAACAGATTCAGGAAATGTCTCAGTTTTGGAGACAAAACTTCAGGAAGAAACACTCCAGAATGAGTGTCTCCTCCAAAGGGAAAAGGGCCTCCCCTTTTCCTCCACCAATAAGACAAGTGGGTCACAGAAAGTGAAAGTGGAAAAAAATCCCTGTTTATTAACACCAAACAAAACAGGGTAGAACAGGGAAAAAAAAAAAACCTCGAAATACAACAAATGCCCAGAGAGGGAACAGACACCCGGGCTCGGACCAGCCAGGGCCACCCCGTGGGCCAGCCGGGGCCACCCCCGCAGGCTCCCGGACCGGCGAGGAGGGAAGGGAGGCAGTGAGGCAAGGGGAAGGGAAAAAGAACAAGAAAAACCAACAGAACCTTTTTCCCACTAGCTGGAACACAAAAGAAACCCAAAAAGCAGCACAGCGCTCCCGGTGCACTCCCTGCCGAGCCCTCCCGAGCCCCAGAGCCCCCGAGCTGTTGGGCCCCGGCCGTTAAACTGCCCCGCACTCGGGTCCTGTGGCTCCCGCCCCGGGCCCCGCTTAAAGAAACGGCGGCCCTGGGCACTGAGCGGATGGTTAAGGAATAAAGTGGCTTCATAACATCACCCCAGGACAAGAAAACAGAGTAAAACAAAATTCTAGCACACAGGCAATACTGGACAATGCGGGGTTCACCTTGCAGAACACATTTCCTTTGTCACAAGGGCACGTTGCTGGCTCTGGTTTTACTTGGTGTCCACCAGGACTCCAAGATCCTTTTCTGAAAATGTGGAACATACAGTCACTCAAACTCAGAAATCAGAAGTAGGTGAATATGATATTTGCACCATTATTTTCTAGTGGATATTCACAACGTTGTCTGTTGTAAGCTTACACACGCCTTGAGGTTGACATCTCCAGGCTTTTCAACTATACTACATGATTTCTGCATCAATTTCTTTGATTACTGCTTGCAAATTATCTAGAATGACATTCCCAATACATCAAGGAGCTTCAAATGATGAAGAATATACCCAGTCTGCACCAAATTGTTGCATTTATTAACAAACTTCAATATTAACACTTTTTCATGCTACAACACTTACTCTTTAGTTTTTCTTTTTTATATGAATATGATACAAAAATACTTCAGTTAAATAGGAATTTGTTTATTATGGTTTGTTTAAATTTTTAAACCTTCTGAATAATAATAATAGATTAAAATATGTTTCTAAGCAATCAATAATTAAATGATGAATCATTATCACTTTACCATGAAAAAGATGGATCTTAGCAATGAATCTTGAAATATTTTGCAGTGAGGCCTAAAATAATTTAATCCATGTAAAAGTTGCAAGATATACAGCAGAGAAAACAAGTACTAAGGTGACACCTAGAAAAAGATGAAGACATATAAATAAAAATACTTCAGCTTCCATTCTTTCCCTAAAAAAAAAAAAAGAGAGAGAGAGAAGTATCTTTGATATCTTCATAAAATCATGGAAAAGATTATTTTGGAAAGTACTGAAAAACACCTGGAGGACAAAGCAGTCTTCAATCACAGACAGCATGGCTTCATGAGGGGAAAGTCCTGCTTGTTGAACCTGATTTCCTTCCACGAAAGGGTAATCCAGAGAGTTGATCTAGGAGAGGCAGTAGATGAAATATTTTTGGACTTCAACAAGTATCTTTATGGACAAAGCATCCAGCATTCAGCTGGGTAAGGGTGTTATGGGATGGGCAAGCAACTGGCTCGCAGGTTGGGCACAAAGAGTTACAGTGAGTGGAGTGACATCAGACTGGTGACCTGTCACTAGTGGGGTTCCACAGGGCTCCATCCTTGGCCCTGTGCTCTTCAGCATCTTTATTAATGACTCCAAGGTGATGCCTTAGATCTTGACCTTTGTGTTTTTCAAATCCCGTACTGCTTAGAATGTACCTCTGAAGTTTCTTGTGGCCTGTTGGTTTCTGCTCTCTCAGGCTGGGTAGACATAACAAAAGCCTCTTCGGGCCTGCACTCCAAGGTCACCCAGACTGTCCTAGGCCGAAGAAGTATAATCCAAAGAGCTTCTAAGGGGGGCAAGCGGAGAGGAAATTACATCACTGAACTGAAGCTTTAATTGGAGAATTAACCCTGATATGCAAATGAATCAAACCTATAAAAGTGTAAAGAATTCATGACCTGTCATCCATCTTGGGGTCCATTTTGGCAATAGCCTGTGGCTCCCAGGGTGTATCTTTGAAGCCCTTTCAAATAAATACCTATTTTATTCTTTTACTCCTGTCCAGTCTCTGTGACTAGGAGGCCTCTTAAGGCATCAAAGGAACACTAAATAAGTTTGGTGATGACAGTAAACTGGGAGGAGCTGTCAACTCCCTCGAAGGCAGGGAGGTCCTGCAGAGAGACCTTAACCAACCATATGACCCTTACCAAGAGCAGGTGCCAGACTTTGCATCTGGGATGGGGCAGCTCTGGATGTATGGACAGATTGGGAATGAGAGACTGGAAAGCAGCTATGGGAAGTGACCTGGAGGTCCTGGTCAATGGAAAGCTGAATAGGAGACAGCAATGCCCTGGCAGCCAGGAGGGACAACCCAATCCTGGGGGGCATCAGGCACAGCATCACCACCCCAAGAGACTGGAAAGCAGCTGTGGGAAGTGACCTGGAGGTCCTGGTCAATGGAAAGCTGAATAGGAGACAGCAATGCCCTGGCAGCCAGGAGGGACAACCCAATCCTGGGGGGCATCAGGCACAGCATCACCACCCAGGCAAGAGAGGGGATTGTCCTGCTCTGCTCTGCACTGGGATGGCCTCACCTTGAATATTGTGTGCAGTTTGGGCACCACAATATAAAAAAGACATTAAGCCATTAGAGAGCATCCAAAGGAGGGAAAGAAGGATGGTGAAGGATATGGAGAGGAAGCCATATGAGGAGCAGCTGAGATCACTTGGTCTGTTCAGCCTGGAGGAGACTGAGGGAAGACCTCACTGTGGTCAGCAACTTCCTCGTGAGGGGCAGCGGAGGGGCAGGTACTGATCTTTTCACTCTTGTGATCAGTGCCAGAACTTGAGGAAACGGCCTGAAGCTGAGTCAGGGCAGGTTTAGGTTGGATATCAGGAAAAGGCTTTCAACCCAGAGGGTGTTCAGACACTGGAACAGGCACCCCAGGGAAGTGGTTACAGCACCAAGCCTTCCAGAGTTCAAGAGGCATTTGGACAACACTCTCAGGCACATGAGGTAATTCTTGGGGTGTCCTGTGCAGGGCAAGTAGTTGGACTTGAAGATCCTGATGAGTCCCTTCCAACTCAGCATATTCTATGATTCTATGACAGATAAGAAAATTCAAATTACATTTCCTTAAGTCCTCTTTCTATTTCTTACTAGCTTTGGATGTCTATAAAAGCTGTGATTTTCAACTTTGAAAGAGTTCCTAGAGAGATAATTGTGCTCAACACCTGCTTCTTCTCCAATCCTTAATTTTTGATGTTGACAAAGGTTATTTTCTACCATGGGGTACCTTCACCTTCTTCTGTAGCATCAATTTATCTTTCCCCTGATTATAGAGAGATACCACAATTGAGAAGATGAGAAAATGGGAAATTTTCCATGATTTCAGTGCCACAGCAGAAATCGTGTAGATACCATATTGATGGGACCGGCTGATTTTTTACTCTGACCACCTTAAGGGTTGCCCAGTGTTTTGCAGACCTCACCTCTGAAAGCTTTGCACTCCCATGACCTCCAATGCACACACCGTAGCAACTGCCTTAATAAGTTGATGTTTCATAAAAGACACTTATGTAGAGAAAACGCCTGCACATGACTCACAAAGCTCTTTCTTCAATCATTCTTACAGCCCTCACCTCAATTTGGAAGGGAACAATCATACAAAGTAAAGAGCAAGGGATTTCTGATAAGAATTGCTTTGTACTGGTGCTGATTGACTCTTTCTGACACCTTAAAGCTTCCCACAGCAGGTAATGCCTTTCCTGAAGCCACTGCTGGGTCTGGTTGATAAGGGTACTTGAAATGCTGACAGCTGTGATCTTGTTAAAAAGGGTCAAAAGAAGCAATCTTAGTAACATTTCAATGGTTGGATTATTGCTACTGAAGAGAGCAGTAAATGCCACTTACAACTAAATTTTCCACTTCATCCGAGGTGCGGATAACTGTTCTTCTGATACCTTTCCCCCAAGGAAAGCTCTGTAGCAGTAGGCAAAGGAAAGTAATTACATATTTAAAGGTACAGCTGTCTTAGATAAATTCAGTGCAGTGGGAAAAAAATATTAACACAAACCCAGGAAAAGAAAAAGGAATTACTTACAGACTTTTTCATTTAATATATTTTATTAAATCAGGAAAACCATGCCCAACAGCTAAAATTATTTGCTTAAAGTAAACTAAGATACATAACTGTATATTTACAGGTTTGGTTTTGGTTTTATTTTTTTTTAACTAGCGCCTCATTAAATGCCTCATTTTTTTTTTTGTCATGCCTGCTCAGGTAACATAAACCTTCCTATCCAAAGTATATAACTACATTATATTAGTGTTTTCCTTTTTGTCTATGCCTTTTCTTGCCTTTTCTAAACCTAAAAGAGTATCTGATCTCATCTTTGACCAGCCATAGGGGACGGAAGAGGGGAACATCCTGTCAATGATAAACAGGAGACTTGGCTGTACAGACAGACACAGGAAATATCCTGCTTTTGGAAATTGCATTGTATACTCAGGCTTTGAATCCATGAATTTGGTCAACAACACAGTGCAGATCATTTCTGACTTTCAGAAACTGTTAAGTGTAATCCCAATTCTTGGGATCAATTTTGAAATAACACTAGAAATTGTAGGTATTGCATTTTGTAGTGGGGATGTCCAAGACTTGAGTGAAGTTTCTCCAATCAGGAGATGTACAGCGGCACAGGACAGAACAAATTCCAAGCAGTTTGAAGAATTTCTAGAAGGCTAAGGAGAGAGACACACCCACAAATGCTCTGCTGTGAGTTGCTCTGAATTCCCATGTGCTTTTCTAATTATTTTCTGCATAAAAGCAGTTTCTATGCAAGAAGCTTCTACGCTACAGCTCACTGGACCTTACTCAATGTGATTTAGGGAGCAGCAACACTGAATGATGTGGGCAGAGAGGCTGTAGAGAGGTTAAAAGCACTGGACTGATGTGCCTGCCGTGCTGTATCACACAATGCAGTTGTGATGTGTCTGTCCCTGGCCTGTGTCTCTCTCTGAGCTGTGACATGGGGCCAGAGATGCTCATCCTGTCAGCCTAGAGGATTTTCATGCCGAGATATGGAGCCACAATCTAAATATTTTTCTGTGTTTGCAGAGGGTCTTTAACCAGGAGGTGACCTTTAGGCACTTCAAAAGACTTATAACAGGCTGAGCACTAGAGAGAAGGTTTTCTACAGAAGTTAGAGAAAGAATGAAATATAAAGAGAAGGAAGAAGTGCCTCCTATCTCCCCACAGAACAGAGAATTTAGAGAACTTTCTAAAGAAGATGTTGAAACAGAGGTCCTTGATTGTATATTCATATCCAGGACAGGAGTTCCCGTTATGGAAGCTGTTTTGCTAAGTAGAAGTATATATTTCTTTTAATTTTCATTTTAATGAACTTAATTTTATTCTATTACTTCTTTAATTTTAATTTACAGGCATTTTTGTATTCTGACAGGAAGAAAAACTGTGGATCTGAATATCAAGCCCAGTTGTTAGGATGACCCTTAATAGGATTTTATGTAGTGATTTTTCAATGCAAACTAGTCCATTAACTGGAACCCAGGGGAGTTCCCTACATAGAAACTTATAGCCAAATATTTTACATTGGCATTTTTACTGATGAAAAAATGCAAACAAATTTCACAATATAAAAAAATGCCTGCATTATATATATATATTTAAATTACTGTACAATTCCGTGATGCCTACAGTAAATAAAATGCCACAGACAACAGTTCCTTATGTGCTTGAGGTTTCAAAAAAATATTTTTTTGCTTATTGGTGTGTATATTTTTTGTGAAGTATTTTATTCTATTCTGCTCCTTTTCTTTCTTTTTTTTTTTCCCCCTAGCAGGCTACCTTTTACTTCCTCTGTTATTTTACAGCCATTTCTATATATTGACCTGCTGATAGTGCAATTCTCACTGTGACAGTCTTGAGTTCACCACAGTTTGCTTAAATCCTCTGCAGACTGGTAAACCTCCAACTATAGTCACAAGTCTTTTTAGTCCAGGGAGCTAATTTAGTCAAACTTGATGGTTCTAAGCAGGTTGTCAGAGACACTGCATTGCTCTCCGCTGGCTAGTTATGGGACTAAAATATTTCATTCAAGGGTACTGGTTCATTTCCCACCAATTTCTTTCATTCTTAACACCACCCTCCCTTCTCTCTCCACTGTACATATTTAGAACACTATGTCTGAGGCTTATCCATGCATAAGTTAAATGCTAAATTAGTCACACTAGACTTGAGACTTTGTAAACAACAGCATCATTTTCTCTTTCATAAAAGTGAAAGTTATATGCTTTTCTAGACTAGCAGCTCTCACTGATGCTTGTAGCTTGCCACAAGCTAAAACTGTTCTAAAACTGACTTATTTAGTCACTACATAAAATACATCTGCCCAAGCTAAAGTAATTTACCCTACATTTTGTAAGAGCCTGTACTGCATCATCTGGTGTTTCAAAATTCTAATTTGATGGCCAACAGGATAACTGATGTTCCTTGCACTGCAGTCTCTTTCCATTGTGCAGTAGAGATCTGCTAGGAAACACAGTTTACAACTAAAATAATGCACTTGAGTGTATATAGTTTTGCAGAGCCAAAGAACAGACACAATGAGCCTGCAGCACTTCCTAGTGAACTTAAATTTTACTGTTGGGCAAGAAGTCAAAGACAGATCCTAAAATGGTCTAGTTTTGCACTACGGTTACACTTTTCTGGCAAAAGGTAAAGCAGGAGAAATGTGAATTTCAATTTATTGAAATTGTGCAAATGTTATTGGTTCTCCTTAGCCTTGTGCCCTGTTCCAGGAAGGGTGCAGGGTTCCAGATCTCAATAAAAGGGCCCAGCATCCAGTGTTGCAACAAAACTGCTGTAATTACAACAGTAATGACAATATGATAAGAATTAGGAAAAGAAATACAGATAGTGAATAAATCTGTTCTTTCAGCTGTTGGGAATTCCACTCTCATGGACAGCCCAGGTGAACAGGCCTAATGAGCCACAGAGAACCCACCCATGGAGAGGTTCACCACTGCTCCTTACTGTGGCTCTGTATATCTAACATGACAACAAAACTATACATTTGTTTTGACAGCAACCTTCTTATGCTTACCAGAACATACCTGGCTATATGTGTCTAGAGCCTTCCAGTATGTTCCCCTTTATTTTTATGTCTATTGTTATCCTGTCTGATCCTCAGGCTGATCTGTGAGGATCTCAAGCTTTAGCACAAGGCCCACCGTGGCTGTCAGTGTTTGCTCAAGAAAACTAATTCCTTCAATTCCATGTGTTCCACAAGAGTCCCATTAAACCCTCATCCTTGTTGCTTACTGACAAAAATACTGAAATGTACTGGATATTTTAACCTGCAAAAAGAAGATGTCATATGTTCCCTATGCAATGATTCAAATATTAATGATGTTTGCACAAATATCTGTTTACTAATATATTAGCACCAACTAAATCACTGAGCATATTATCATGTACACTTCATTTAACTGCAATCAGACCTCTCATGAATTTATATTAAATAAAATATTAGTGAATAACTAAATGTTTGCTTGTCTTTGCAATCAGTAATTAAAATTTCTCATACTGTTTTGGGATAACAGACTGAGTCACTAGTAAAAAAATTGCATTGTAGTGGGATTTACAACGTGGGAGTTTTTTTATACTCTGACATCCTCTTCCAATTACTATGATTTTTTTAATATAATTTTTGAAGCTATAGCACCTGGGGAATAAAGTTTCACATGAAAAATTTCTATTTACCATCTGTTTATGCATGAAAACAGATGGGGGCCTCAGACAGATGTAGGGTCGGCAGCATGTGTTTGACAGGATGGTCTTGTGTTGAAGGCACTAATTTGGAATTGAGAGGGTCTGTGCTATTCTGTCTCTGACAAACAGTTTCTGAATAGTCTTGAGTGAGTCACCTAGTCTCATTCTTCCTCCTCTGTGTCACTAAAATAATCTTAATGATTATTTCTCACTTTTTTATCATTATCATTGATAAAGATGAATCCACTAGAATGGAAGCTGACAGCTAGCTAGTAGTTAGTGATCAAGAGCTCATATTTCAAATGTGTTCAGAACAGAAGATGGTCCAAAATTATGAAAGGGATAGCTTATCCCAAGGGAGTAATCTTGGGAGTATAACTGAGGGGCAAGATACATTTATAAGGAAGAACATCAATGATAATTGGCAGTTCTGTAGGAAAATTTATCAAGAGATCCTGATGAAACTGTAAGTTTGCAATCAAGGAGCAGAATATGCTAGCTTTCCAGATTCTCAGATATTTTATCCTTACCATAAAGCACACATACAAGTAAACAAATTATTTAGCCTTCCTTGCCCCAAGTCCAGCTCTGGCAGCAAGCCTTACTGGTAAAAGTAAAGGCATGTGCTTCAATCTAATGTGCATAGACATTTCACTTAACCCGACATGGTATTTTAACTGACAATATCATTATACAAATCATAATGTGTCTATTAAAAAGGCTAGGAATATCCATCTGACATTTCAGTAAGTCAACATCCAGGTCATGCTGAATTTCATGTTAGCATGACTGTGTAAAGATCAAATCTTGGGTAGTAAGTTATTCAACAGCAAAATTCAAGATCAGAAGTAAATGTAAAATTACTGGATAACTCAAAAAGTGGTGTAATAAAGATAGGAACAAATGTTGACCAGTCTAATCTAGTTTATAGAGCCTAATGAAAAATTAGATGTCTGAGGAAAACTCTGTGAGGGTCATGCAAACTTAAAGAATGAAGAATAAGGGTTACTCCCCTTGAGATCAATGGTTCTTAAAAGACTTATTCAACATCAAAAACTCAACATCATGGATGCCATTTTGAAAATCAAGGGTTAGCCAAACATAATCTATTTTCTGAGTACAGTGATAACAGCAACAGCTTGAAACAACATACCAGGTGACCTACTGGAACTTATAACACAGTGTGATAAGGTCTAGAGTCTTTGTACTTTGTTTTTAAATTTAGAAACCAAGAATCATAAGTCTATCATTCATAAATGACTAATTGACAGTCACTAAGAAAAATTGACTGTGGTCTCTATCAGCAGTCGGTAGGATCCCAAATTTTGAAGAAAACCTGTTAGATACTAATTTGTTGCCAAAAAGTAAAAAGAGTGGTGACAAAAATGTTTTACTACTGAGGTCAACACTGAATTACAGGGTCTAGTAGCAGGATTAGCAGTGGTAGTAAGACAATGCACAGTATTATGGCTTGATGGAAATATCAAATGTAATTTAGTTACTACTGAGCAGTGATAAAAAATGGATTCACCCTCAGACGTAGAGCTTACTTCATAAGTGTTGCTGAAACCCCTATTTTTTTCTTTTGTGGAGCAATCTAAAGCATTATGTGGGAACACAATACTCCCAAATAGATATTCTTAAGCTCTTTTGAAAAGGAATAAATCAAGAGAAAGAGAGAAATCAGTCCCAAAGTACTGAATAGCCCAGCTTTCCAAACCTTCATTTGAGAAACAGAAGACTCTCAGTACTGAACCTACTTGTCTTGTTTTCTGCAAGGTCTCTTACTGACTGGGGGCAATCTCTTTATGTGTCTTTTTCTTATTATCCTGAAGGAAATGTTATATAGACAAGGGATCCATTTTCATTTCCCCTGCTGCTGAAGTACATCACAAAACCCACACAAACTGTGCTTTTTTTGCTGCTGGTGAAATAACAATATAATTGTCCTAGGTATTTCTACACAGAAGCCACTAAGGTTTACATAGGAAAAAAGTCACATTCCTCAATTCACTCTTTCTCTGCCTCAAGAAGGTATGGGATATGAGTGCTTTGCAAATCAAAGAATTGTTGCTAAAGATATCATGCCCACATGCCAAAAACATAAAAATACTTGTTATATAGTCTCGAGGAACTTATACAAATTCTTCAAGAGAAAGGAGCCCAAACTTCCATCAGACCCAAAAATGAATGATTTGTCTTTGAATCACTGAAGAAAAGTCCTTTTAAGAGCATGCAATGCCACAAACTATAAAAAGAAAATGAAAATATCAAGAAGTCAAAATCAATGCATTGAGTGGAAAGATAAGTCTCTATTTAAGCTCAGTATTGCGGGTTTTTTTTTAAATGTTGTCACAGTAAGAACAGAAAGAAGGCTGTTTCTTTTAAAATAAACCCTCTACTTGACCTTGGGGAGGCATTTCAGCCACCCTCCTGCAAGGACTCAAGGGGATAAAGGCTTTGTCAATTCTCTTTTCCGTACTCCTAAAAAGTGGAAAATGTCCCAAATTTTCCTGAACTGACTCATCCCTTTGTATCTTTTGTGCTCAGGGGCGCTCAGGGGCATGCCCTGAGTGATGGGGATTTACTGCAGCACAGAGCCATGAACTAGGCTGAGGTCACTGTCACAGCCTCCTTCCACATGTTGGAAAAAGAAGGGAAGAAACTCAACTAAGAAACAGGCAAGACGGACTGACTTCCTTCCGTCCTTCCTTCCTTCCTTCCTTCCTTCCTTCCGAATTCCTCCCTTCTTTCCTTCCTTCCCTCCTTCCCTCCTTCCCTCCTTCCCTCCTTCCTTCCTTCCTTTCTTCCTTCCTTCCTTCTTTCCTTCCTTCCTTCCTTCCCTCCCTCCCTCCCTCCCTCCCTCTGTCCTTCCTATCTTCCCTTTCTCTCATAATCTCTTCTTCCCTTCCTTCCTTTTTCTCTCCTTCACATGTTAATCCATGCCTTTTTACTCCACTGGTGTTTCCCAGATGGGAGGAAGTGGCAGAGTAGCAGCAGAAAACACTCCAGATGTAGAAGAGATGGATACAACTAAAGCCTCGAATGTGTCATAAAATTAAGTTGGAGAAAGTCCAACTGTGGGAAGTCATCTACTGTGTTTGACTGTGAAGATCTTCTCTCATAAATATGCTTTTTGTTTTGTTTTGTTTTCAAAGCTGTGAAATTAAATCCTGCCTTCCAGGAAGGGCATTGATTTTCCATCGCCACTAAGAAAACTTCTTCAACACAGAGGTGAAAACTGGAATTTCCATTGACATATCACAATCAAATGAGAGCCTTTAGCTATTTCCTCCAGCCCATTGGAGCACCAGGGTGAAGGAATACATCTTGCTGTATAAAAAATGCTCTTAAAAATGGTGTTGCTAATTCACTTTGGGGAGTTTGATCTGGAAGGGCCTTGGGTTACTGTATAATATTAACAAATTTTATTTTCCTAGAGTTCTGTTTCAGTAAGTTCTGATGCAAACCATCAAATCCCATAAAACAGTTACAGTACAATTAAACAATATGCTTTCCATAGCTAATTAACTGAACAATTGTGCTCATATCCAGTTTTAAGATTCATCTCTTCTTCTTGACATAAAGATTTTTTAAATGATTCCAAGGTTTCTTTTATGATTTATTTCTTGTGCAACCTCACCTAGGAATCGTTTTATCACTTGAGGTAGAATTATACAGTATACAATGTATATAATTGGTGCCTACAGTAAGAGGAGTGCTTAAATGAGGAACTCAGACTTTCCCATGGAAAAAAAGTAGAGTCCCCTGAGAGGTCTCTGGAAACATTTTTTAATTGATATAATTATATACAGTATTCCTTTGGGCACTAACTTAAAGTACATGAGTCTCAAAAACTGCCCCTGGCATGAAGAGTTGTAAGCATGCCTTGTTACATATCACTAAGTTATTTAAAGTTAAGAGCTTGCTTGAAGTTGGAGTCAAATGTTATTGATGACAAGAACACAAATAAACTTAAAGAACAGGTGCCAAAGTCACCCATGGGCCAGCTGAACTTTCCATGAAATTCACTGAAGTCACAAAGGGAACAACACATGTAACCTCTGAAACATCCACAATGCAATGAACAAAATCAAAAACTGCATAAAACCCCAAAATTTTCCAAATCCTTGAGAGTGTTCCTAGCCACAGCAGCCAGATAACACTTATATTTTTTTGCTTTGTTTTTGTTTATCAAATAAAGGTCTGAATGTCCCGATCAATCCAGTAGATAAGGAAGCTTTTCTTGGCAAGTGCACAAAAGCATACACCATGGATTTATGGCATAAATCATATGGTGTATCAGCAAGCTGATCCTTCATTCTGGGCAGATGCCAGTTGTTATGGGAAAGCATGAGGTAAAAATGCAGGGCAGAGTTTGGGAAGTAACCTGAGCTGTGCAGATACCAATTGATTCCCAAAGAGCTGCAGAAGAGTTAACAGGACCACATGAGTAAATGACTCATTACCAAGCTGAGTTTTATATTTTGGGACCTCATCCAGACCCACAGTGGGTATAAATCAGCATAAACTGTCTGTGTTTGTCAGATCCGCCACATTCTTTGGTGAACAATAATCCTTTCTTCCTTCCTTCCCATTCTTGAACATATGAAGGCATTTTTGCAGAAAACTGGTATTTCACTGACTCTCTGTGCAAAGAAACGTATCTAGTGCTTGATCTTACTTGTGTTTATGTATAGTTTCCCCTCCCACGTGCTGTCCTTGTTGAACAAGAACTTACAGGTTCAAGCCCTTGAGGCATGGGTGTCATGATTAGCAACGTGGACCTTAAAGCTTAGGTACTGTGACAGTTGTTCCATGTCCTAGCATTTACTTCAGCAGTAAATTGAAATACCTTAGGGAATAAATACTAACCTCAGACAATAGACTGTAATCCCAAATCAAATTCTAGAACTGAATTATCCTTGAAAATTGTTTCAAAACTTTCTTCTTCTTCACGTACCTGTCAAGACCCAATATAAGCCCTCAGTTTTATTGTTGCTAAATTTTTCCTTGCTGTTAAAAACACACTGAATTTTAATCACACCAAGTTACTTTTGAGGGAGATAGGAAAATAGCAAAAGTCCAAGATTCTAAACTGCTTATTTGGCTTCTGATACAAAGAAGGTGACAGTCCCTCCTGCTCTACGAGCAAAGAAGCCCACAGAGCACAATGCGTAGAATCATATCGGTACTCATTTATTTAGGTTGTTCCTCAGTGAGTTTGCTGATGTGAAATGCAATTGTTAGAACCAGGGTAGGTGGAAAAGTGACCTGAGAGTCATAGGATCTGGATTTAAGGTAGGGCTGCATTAGTAAAATAACAACAATACGATCCACAAGGCTCCTACTTAACTGTTATCTGAACTAGAAGGAAATTCAAGTTTCCAGAGTGACTAAGTTTTGTATATACATACAGAAGTATAGAAAAAGTCAGAAAAACCCTCTGGAGTTTTCCACTTTCTCTGTGCTTGTATAAATTTGAAGTTAGGTCAACTTGTTCAGGTCTATGAAATGTTGAGTATTGAATGTCTTCAAGGACAGTCTCCACAACCTCTCTGGACAGCTTATTCCATCAATAACAATTCCCCTTGTAAAGGTTTTTTTTACTTGAATCTCTTGGAAATTCTCCTTTTTTCCCTTTATTGTATAGTTTTGAGAAAAGCTTGGCTCAATTAGTTGCTGCAGAGAACTCTTACATTCTTTTAGAGGCAGCTTTTCCAGCCTAAACCAACTCAACATCCACTAGCACCCATTTTGCTCCAAACCCTACTCATATTAAGAACTTCTAGCTCTAAATATGCATACCATGTCTCTTCTACTGGGAACTGTTAAATTAAGATACTTCCCTTTGTGTCCCAACAGCAAGTTCCTGTATTTGGTGCTGCTGAACTCCGTGAGTTTTCTCTCAGCCCATCTCTCAAGCTTTTTAAGAGCCTCTAAACAGTGGCCATGACCCTCAGGACAGTGACAACTTCTCCCATCTTGGTGTCAACCCCTCTGTCTGTACAGCTTAGTAATCAACAGGTCAAAATCTCCTGCTCATAAACATCTGAAATGCTATCAAAATCACAGAATCAATCAATTAGGTTGAAAGACCCTCTGAGATCCTTGAGTCTTGATCACCACCTTATCCTTTAACTGATCACCACCTTATCAACAAGAACATGGCACTAAGTGTCACATCCAGTCTTTTCCTGAACAATTCCAGGGGTGGTGACTCCACCACCTCCCTGGGCAGCCCATTCCAGTGTTTAACAACCCAATGTTTACCACCTGAGCTAAAACAGGATCTGGAATCAGGATACATCACCTCTAAGCAGTTTGATCAGAAAAGTGTAAAGAAAGGCTTGTTCAGCTGCTGAGAAAATACAGCAGCATTTGCTGTTTATTTTGAAGTGCAAGCAGAACAACTTCTTTTAAAAGTTACATCTAAAACAAACCCTTATGCCTCAATAATTTCAAGTGCACAGTTTTTCCTCATTGCAACATGTTCTCTAATAGGGAGCTCATTAAGGTCAAGGAAGATGTTAAATTTTTGTCGAATTTGCCTGACTGTATGGAAAAGAACTTGGAATTGATCAGGTCATGGAATGGAGAAAAAAAGTGAAAAAGAACATCTTCCTGGGTAGTCCTCTGGGAGAAAAGCAGCACAGGTTCCTAGAACTGCTCTCATATTTTGTATTAAGAATTAAGGTTCAAATCTTGGCTGAGGCCGATGAGCATATGGTACAAGGCACAAAGAGAATCTGCAAGTGAGACAGTTCCTGGTACCAGAGAACCCTCCTAGGTTAGGGTGACCAGAAAGGCTTCCCCCAGAATGCTTTGCCTTGTTATGTTAATATACCCCAGTTCTGCTCCCCTGGTTGGCCGCTGGCCGTCCCACCCCCTTGCTACCTTATATGTTTCATATCCTAGAAAGCGCTCCACTCCCGGTTTCCCCCCATTGGCCTTTGCCACTCACCACTCCCCCAGAGCTCCCCCATTGGTTCCCATTCCCTAGTCCCGCTTTTGTACGGCCCCGTGCCATCAGATCATTGGTTTCTGGCGTTTGCCCTGCTCCTGTACTTAAGCCTGAGTTCTTCATTGTTCTGGGTCTTTGCCTCTGGAATCTTTCACAGTGTGGGAGCAATAAACTGCTCCTGTGGAAATCTGTGCAAAGACCCTTCCTGCCTCTTTGCCACCGAGCCATATCACTGAAGCTGTGCGTGCGTTTGTGCGTGCACGCGTGTGTGAGTGTGTGGCTGGTCCTGCTGAGCGGCTTCGCTTTGGAGATGCTTTTTAGAGATCGCTACACCTCGCGCTCTGGCACAGAAGCTGCAGAGCCCAAGATAGTGATAGTCTTGTCCTTGATTCCAGAAAGGACAAATCACATTCCTCACACTCTGTGCTTCCAGTTATTCTTTCATGTCTCAGAATCAGTAAGAAGTAAATCGCAGATGCCACGTGTTGGGCTTTTTCTTACTGTTGGCACTTGATTAACAAGCATCAGAGACAGTGTCTGGCATTGGAAAGCAGAAGCCTGAGTGAACTCTTACATAGGGATGTTGAAAAAAAAACCTCTGTGAGATAAACCGTCCAATTAGTCTCCTACTGGTATACCTTGAACATCTGTATAGATCATACTGGGGGGAACTCCAAGAATCTGGAGTGACTGCAAGTGGAACAGATGTTGCATGACAAAACCTAGAATCAATCAGTTAACAAAATAATTAGTTATAGATAAATAGAGTAATAGGAAACGAAAAAGAAAGGAATCATGGGGAACTAAACTTGACACTTGTCACACGTGAAATTAAAAATGGGGGAACAGATAGGAAGGCTGTCTTGGGAGTAAATATTTCATGGGGAATGATCAGGAACAGTTGAAAGTAGATGACTGCTCAAATTCAGTTAGACAGACATACTTTATTTTGTTTTATGGAAAGTCCAGCATCTAAATCACATTTAGAAATGTGGCTGTCATCAAATGCCAATACCAAATAGCTGAGGAGTGACATGAGCTTTTACTCACTCCTTAATTATTAATAGCCTTGTTTTGTAGAAATCAGACTTTAGGAAAAGCTGTCAACTCATGTGCAGAAGAAATTCAGTGGCAATTCACCTCCCCATCAGGCAGTGGTTCCCAGATTTACTCCACAGCTTGGGTTGGAATTTCTCTGGAGTCAGAACAGAGTTGCTAAGCAGAAGAGTTGTTGCTGCTTGGGGTGGGATCTTGCCTCTTGGTGGAGCTGAGACTCCTACAGTCCCAAAACTCTATAAACTATTACAACAGACAAAGTTGCTCTCTGGCTACTTGCTACAATCAGGTGTGTGTCCCTGCAGTTGTAAAGCAAGAATTTCCAACCCGACCCCTTTGCCAAAAAAACCACATATATATATACATATATATATACACACACGCACAAAGTGGATGCCTGCAGTAATGCATCTCAGATTCTTAGTCCTGCCCAGTTGCTGGTCCTGAATCTTGAGACCTCAAAGCTGCCAACACTTGGACATAAGATCATAGAATCTTAGAACCATTTAGGCTTGAAAAGAGCTCCAAGAGCATCAATTCCAACCATTAATCAATTTCAACAGTAAGATTCCCACCCAATTAATGATTCACAGACCCATTGGCACACACCAACACAGGCACACTGTGGGTCCCTGTAGTCCCCCTTGGACACACAGTCTACTCAGAGGCTGGCCCTTGGACCCAGAAACTTCTCACACAGAGACACACACCTGCAGAAGGGTTTCTTGGCTGATCTCTAGACCTCTTGGACTCCTCAATAGCTGGCTGGGATGTCCTGGCCCCTCCATTAGCCAGCTCAAAGATGGACCCTCTCTTGAACCCAGACCATCTCCATATCAGTGCCCTTCCCTTGCACCACATCAGGGATCCCATATCCCAGGCACTGACCTCCCTTTTTTCTGGAGGTCACATGAGAGCTGCTTCTTTGTCCCGCTGGGTGAGGCTTGGAACAGTCCTGGCAGAAACTGGGACTCATGTCCAAGGCTGGGGCTCCCCAGCCTGCCTTTATGCCTCTGGACTCCTCTGTGCCTCTGGAGGTGAGTCTTTAACCACGTGATCTGTCACTGATCACTGTAAATGGTCTCTTTTTTACTTCTGGGTAAATTCTGAACACTGTCCACAATGGGGAAACCCTGAACCTGCCTCGATCCTCTCCTTTAATGATCTTTTCTCTGTTTTTTCTAGTTCCTTCTTACATTTCTGTTTAAAAAGAAGCAGGCCACCATGACTGTTTCATTTACTATTCTGCTGTAAATCCATGATCAGAGAAAAATTGAAAGAAAGTGATATGTGAAAAAAACCCACAAAACACAAAGACACCAGCCCAGCTAAAAGCTTTTTAAACATCCTGATAGTAGCAAGAGTTTATTAGTTTCTATAGTGCATAATAAAACTGTGTGCATGTCTATTTATTTTTATCAGCGAGGTTTACAAGCAACTAAAAAAAAAAGAAGCACAACTGCTACTCCCCTGTTCCTCTCATTCCCCACTTTCATAAGTTATTCCTGTTTTGTCTCCAGCAAAATAGCATTAGACTTTAATAACAACGGTATCAAAACCTTCAGACATTCTCAGCTAATTCATAACTAATAAATAAGGCACTTTCTATGCTCTGTACTACCATCAAATACACTGGGGGAGAGAGAAAAGGGGGAAATTAGTTCCAATAAGTAAAAGGAATTGGTTATTGAGAAGGCAGCTTCTTCCTAGAAAGAGTAAATATTACTATGTGGAATAATTTTTAAAAACTATTTAATAGTTTCTCTTCCTTTATTATTTTTCTTTACAAAATCATTCACCAGCTAAACAAATAAAGGGCATTGCTAAATTGAAGTCCTTACTCAATGCTCGACACATTTCAAAGCTTTAACATATGAGGGGGTTTTTCTCCTCATTTCTCCCTTCTGACACACACATTCTCCTTTCTAGTTTTTGCTGGAAGGAGTAACAAATATTTAAGTTACCCACATAATTCATCAAGATTCATTTGAATCCCTCCTATCTTTTGTAACCGGCTCCTTCTCAACAGTGACATGGTCAAGGTGCTAACTTAGTTTGACCAGTCTCTATGTTCCAAAAAGACTGAATTAACAGTTACACTTTTGAGGGCGAAACAGGGAGCCAAAATGGCTTCACTAATTCAAAATATACCAAGGAAATGCTAATGATTTCAGGTTTGGAGTACACAGAGGCAAAGGCAAAAACATGAGCTATGAACATTTCCAAGAGTAAAAAGGTGATAAACTTTTAAAAGCAGTCAAAACCAATTAAAAAAACAGCGTGTCCCAGATTGTGTACCAAAGTAGGAGATTTATCTGACACTGAGACCCAGCAGAAGGCTGACATCTTTGAAATAAGACCAGAGATCTGAATGTAACAATTTTTATTGCCTTGTACCAACCCTGTCACAGGAGGGATATTCCCAGGAATATTGATAAATTGTGAACAACAGCTTGTATAGGGTCTTCATTAACTAATGACTCCAACTACTGTCTAAAGTACACTTTTTAAGTACCCAGAGTGATACCCTTCCCTTTGCACTGACCTGTCCACTGGGATATAACTTAGGATGCAGACTGCACCTTTCAAATATCCATTTCCATTGCCTGTTTTTTCTCAAGCAAACTTCATAATTCTCATTCCCAGAGCTCTCTGTATTGAATTCTGCAGCCTGGTTTCAGGGTGTGTTTGTGTCCAGATACTAACATCTTATTTTTAGCTGTTACAGCAGAAAAATGAACTGGGGACTTAGAGTTTGGTTCATCTTGCACAATATGCACAGCCAGACTAAACATCTCAGCCCCTTTTAAAGTCAGTGGACAGAAGTATTTCCTTCTTGGGGCAACACAGCTTGAACTAAAGTAGTTGGTTAAAAATAGGGCAAAGAAATCACTCACTGAGTAACTTAATATCTCTGCTGAAGAGAGTAAGAAACAAGGGTGATTAGCTTGGCTGTACATATCTTATTTAAAATGAAATTAGGTGAAGCCCACCTCCATCTTCTGGTCAAAAAAAGCCTTGATCCAGCTGTAGTAGTTCCTTTCTTTTGTAGTAACCTCTGGCTCAAGGCACGGGTCTGCAGACAGGCATAGTTGAGCTGTCTCAAACTCTGACACCACTAAAACCAGAGTTACTGATTCATCTCTCCTGACATTTGGAATGGGTTAGTCCAGGTAGGGGTAATTTCTCTTTTCTTGTCTCATTGGTAAGGAAGGAAGCTTTGGAATTATGTGAATCCCTGCTGGAATGCAGCATAAATACCAGAAAGTGGCAGAAAATTGACCTAACCTCTCATCCTTATGTGAAGAGACAAGTACACAAAACCTGCCACAATTAATCATCTGCTTCCTAAACAGCCTTGGTCAACCTGAGAAGCCTAGGGCTGTTGTTGCCCTAATTCTGTACAAGAAGCAGATCTACATTCCTATTTACATGCAAACTGGTCTTTCAAATCTCTGTACTTTTTTTAATAGATGAGAAAAGGGAGCTGATCTGATGATTTAGTGACCCAGTCCCAAATGGCAGGGCAAATGACGGCTCATGGCAAATCCTGTGAGTTATCTTTCATTTCTCTCTGGATTATCTCTTTCTGTTTTCCTTGAATTTAAAACTAAAATTTACCTATAAAGTCTTTACTAACTTTAGCGTAAAAAAAAAGCCAATTTTTTTTTTGGTTTTTTTTTTTTTTCTCGATATTCCCAAAGATTGCTCTTGTCAAAATGCTTGTACAGGTGTCATAGTTTTCAATCCTTGATGAATATACGCCAGTGTGATAAAAAACTGAATTGAGCTGATCATAGTCTGCAGTTAGATGACCATGCAGGGCCTTATTCTCGTCAGCTATTATTTAGTTCACAGACTGTGCTGCTCAGTCCTTGACCCAGTCTGCAGCTGCTGCTTCATCTTAAGTGCCTCTCCTGCCCAAGAGAATTCTGCAGTTACTAAAGAAGGGCCTTCTCTTACCTTGACACATCATTGCTGCCTCTTTTTGAATGAGTTCAAAAACACTGTCGCATCTAGTCAGGGATAAATTTATTATTTCCTGGACTCATTCTGTTAGGCATGCTTGTTTCTTGTTATTGTGTTCTGACACCCTGTGTGACTCTTAGGGTGTCCTGTGCAGAGCCAGGAGCTGGGCTCTATCATCCTTATGGGTCCCTTGCAACTCTGGTTATTCTATAATTCCATTCCACTCTTCTGCTTCCTCCAGGTTGCTCTGTTGGGACTAAATGAGCATTTCTGTGGTGTCTGATAAGATCATACTTTTCTCCACTAAAATTCATCCCGACATAGGCACAGAACCTTACAGCATCTCATCCCTGGTCACTTGCACCAGAGACTGACGGAGCTTCTGGTGGAACATTTTCCTGCAAGTCTGAAGGGTGTCCCGATCCCACGTGGTGTTGTTCAATGGCCTTGCACTTCAGCTTGATCTTGCCTTGATTCCATGATCATTTCATAAACACTACCAAGTTTCAAAGGAGACATAAGCTTGCTCTCTATCTCACTGTGGGCTCAATTTCCCTCATTATCCACACTTCATGAATATTGATTCTGTCCCTGGTTGGATCCTGGAGCAAGGTGGTTGTCTCAAAGAAGCTGCATCCCTGATGTCAGGATGTTTCAGTACAGCTCATGTTTTTTCCAAATGGATCCTTCTGCATTATGTATCCTAAAACACCAAGAGAAGACGCTCTGTGCCCTTATAAAAGGGCAATGCCACCCCTGAATTACCAGTGCGACTTCCAAGGGTAGGCAATATGCAACATGAACTTCATGCTTTGCAAGGAACACTGTTAAACTGCAGCATAGTAATCACCATGGGTGGAAAAATAAGCGGAGGCAAACGCACACACAGATTGTGTCAGGAATGCTGCAGGGCTCCCAGAGCACACTAAAACTAAATGCTAAATGGTGTAGGATCAGAAGTCGGCCCCAGAGAGGAATAACTCTGAAAGCATGGAAGTAAGGGAACTAGTTTTTGCTGTTTAGCCTGGGGTAGAGAGTTCTCTTCCTACTGTGGTTCCTAAAGATATTACTGCTCTAAAAAAATCACCGTGAGTTTTTCACTCCACTTTTAGTGATATGCTCATTTATTTATCTGAGGATGGCTGTGTTTAAAATGTCTTGATTCATGTTTAATGTGGAAAATTCAGAGAAACTTACATGAAATTTTCAAAGTTTGCATTCATAGCAATTAGCACCTGCATTATCAGATTAGTCAAAAGAAACATGTAATAATATTTTGAATGACAAAATACTATAATGTATTTTGTCACCTCACCGCTAGAACAAAAGACATATAATCACTATTCTCTCTGTTTCTTCATAAGAATTTCATCAGTAACTCTCTAAAGAGAGTGGAAAAACTCACTAATCTAGATTTTACTTCTGGCAAATTTACACTGATTTTAAAATACCTTTTTCTCAGATTCCAATGTGCACTTTATTGAGAATATGAGAACTTTTCTTGCTTGTTTCTTTTCTGAAAGCAAATGAACAGTAAAGAACTTTTTGATTTTTCCTAACTAACTGATTGATTTTAGGCAATTAGATGGAGATACTAACAGAAGTAGTTAATCAGCTAACTGTCCAGTATTTCCTACAAACTTTTCCTTGGAATTCTAGAAAAGCTTTGAATTACATTTCTTGATGAGTTTATTTTACTTTTTTTTAACAATGCAGTTTTCCATGCAAAAAATATTGAAAGAAACGACAAGGCAGGTTCCTTCAAATAAAATGTCTTTATTTCTTTCGATACATATTTTTGCTGGGAGCTATACCTGTTCATGAGATCCTAATTAAATTTGATATTTCTAGAATTACTTAAGCAGATCCCCTTGTCCTCTGCTTCTCTCTTTCCAGCATAGTCTTTGTAATACTACCATGAAACACACCAATAATCCATATAAATATCACTTTTAAAGGACTGCTTAAATCCATTGAACAATTTGCCTGCTTAAAATTAATCAAATGCTTATGTATTCTTCTGGCCTGAGAATATGCTGCTTAATATCAAGCAAGATCAAATAATCTGTGGAGCCACAACCAAGCTTTTCTTGTGTGGTCCTACCCAAATTTAGTGATTCTGTGGTTCCCTGTACTTCAAACAAAACCAGGTAATGATCAAACTCTTTTCACTGCTGCAAAAGCAGCACAACTCCTTTCTCTGACCTTATTCAGGATTGAATTATCTCTTCAAATACCTTAGTCCAAGGAATATATAGCTGATGTATAATGAGTTGAAGACTTCCTGGATGATAGACTGAACATCATAAACCTAATTAAAGTGAGAAGGATCTGAAGGATCTCATTCATTTTTAGAAACATCTTCAGTCTAAAATTCTGGAACTTTGAGATGTGGTACCCTTGGGATACAATTAAACACTCACCTCAATACATCTCTCAGAGGAGCATATAATTTCTGCTTTTATAATTTCTGATATTAACATATATTTAATTTCTTATAAAAACATAGATTTACAATTTCCCTAACACAGTGCTGGTAATTTCAATTCTTTATCCAAAGAGACCAATATACCAATATGTATCTATTTTACATATATATAAAATATATATACACATCTATAATATGTATACATATATATGAAAAGAACATCTTACAAGGTCAACTTTAAAGCAATTGATTTAACCAGATCAGAGAGCAAAATGTGAGATTCTTTTAATAATGGCAGATCATATAGGATGAGCACTTCTTGTACTTAAAAAGCTCATGATTTTCCAAACAAAAAATTAAAAGCATTTGTAATAGTGCTATAGAGGCAAATATTAATCAAGGTATGAAAGGTTGAGTGCAGACAATAACTGATACACAAAGAAGTAGTGGAGCTCAGTGAGTTGTGCTGAAACATTATTGAATACAGCATCCTGTAATATCACTGTTTGAAGCCAAACCTTATGTTCTCTGAAAATACAAAAAGAAAGGGAAACAGGACAGAGAAAAATATAAAAATTACATGTCTTATATCAGAATAAAACTTTTAAATATGCTTAAATAGGAAAGCAATGATTTCTGACTTCCAGAACATCTTGACTCTGCGGTTTTTTAGAAGATATAGCATAAAGAAAGACAATATTTAATGTATCATTTGATAGGACCTAAAAAAATAATTTTTATGAAAAGATTTTTTATGAAGAATGAAGGCTTTTAGCCATGTTAAGGTTTAAAAATATAATTATTTGGATGTACTTGTCTCGAAACTGCAGAATGCTTAATAGAAATGTTACTGTTCTGCAATTCACTTCCTAGTGGAATGGAATATTTAAAACTTGCAGTGACACTTCTTATGTAGAACAATGCTTTTCTCTCTTTCTCGCTTTTGTTTTTTAAAAATACAGCAGTATTTTTTTGTACTCAGGGCAGAAAATATAATTGTAGTGCAGAAGATAATTGGTACATTACTCACGTTAGCCCTTTGGGACTGCTTTTCCTTCTCTTTTAAACGTTACTCTTTAGCTAGGTTGCTTTTGAAACCAAAATAAAATTTAAAAAAAGGAACCATTTGCATTTTAAAAGTAGACTGCTGAGATGGAAACTCATGTATCCCCCTGACAGAGAGGGGACTTACTAGGTCTATAACCAAAATATTATTGACAACATTTTCTTTAAATGACAGTGGAATACAAAGAGAGTCATTATGCTTATTCTGTTTAGCTACAATTACACTATGTTTACATCTAAAACACCAGTTTTCCTTGACTTTCAAAAATGTCACTAATTCATAAAGAGTGCTAAATGGTTAAATTAGGATCTTCTAGAGAAACATCATAATCGGACATAAATAATCCGCAGAGATGTTTTAGCTGCAGGTGCTGGAGACACAGCCCAAGGGTCCTATCATCCTGGATCTGCCACACAGGAATAAGAAAGAAGTGGTTAATGATCAATAGCAGACTTTTTTACAGTGACTTAGGGGAAGATGTGAAACCTAGAGCAAAAGAGTTTAGGAAAAGGACCAAAGATGGGTAAAAGGAGGGTTTAAGGTGGATCATGGGGGCAAGCTTGTGAGAACAGAAGGCAAAAAGAAAAGGGTGGCTGTGTGAGAAGGCTGATGGTCAGCTCCCTTGTCTGGCTGAGCATTGTGCCTTATCAAGTCAGTCTTGCCTGTATTCTCACTAAACTTTAATTGCAACTATCTTCCATGGGCACGAATTCTCTGTTTTGACTGTGTTTGTATGAAATCCATGCAGAATTCAAATAGGACCAGCCAACAAGAAGCAAAGAGATCTGGAGGACAGCAGCTGGACCATACCAGGTTCTGAGCTGAGGACTGGGCAGAGTATTGGAGATTCCTTGATGAATGCACATTCCAAATAAGAACTTTCAGACCTGATTGACAAAGAGATTGAGAAGCAGAATTTAGCTATCCTTGCTGATGTTCCTGATGGCTGTGGCTAGATGGGTGTAAATAAAGGCATTAAATTACAGAATCACAGAATCACCAGGTTGGAAGAGACCTTCAAGATCACCAAGTCCAACCCATGCCCTAACACCTCCTCAACTAAACCATGGCACTGAATGCCACATCCAATCTTTTTTAAAACACACCCAGGGATGGTGACTCCACCACCTCCCCAGGCAGACGATTCCAGAACTTTATCACTCTTTCAGTAAAAAACTTTTTCCTAACATCCAACCTAAATTTCCCTTGGTGCAGCTTCAGACATTATTCTCTGTCTGTGTTGGTGTGGGTGTAAATGTGCTCAGCCTCGACCCTGTCTGCATCTGGAACCACCACCTGGAAGGACAGTGAGGAGGCTGTGCTGAAGTAAAGGTCTGTCAGCTCAGTCTCAGTCCCTGGAAAGCAAGCATATGGAGCAAGTCCCCCACTCCAGATCACGTCCAGAGCTACAAAGAACAAGGTGGCAGGGAATTGCAAGTAGATTTGGCAAGAATTACATGTTTAGGCTGGAGAAGAGAAGGCTCAAGGGGCATCTAATGGCTGATTACTCTGAGCTAATGAGGGGCTACAGAGCAGCTGAAGCCAGACTGTGCTCAGAGGAGGATGTCAAAGCATGGACACAGGTTGCCCAGAGGGGCTTTTGAGAATATTAGGAATATTCTTTGTGATCTTCAACACTCAGTTTGTTACGGCTCTGGAGCAACTTGATCTTACTTCAGACCTGATAAGGATTGAATTAGAATTTCCAGAGATCTCCTCAAAACTGCATTTTTTTAAGATTATAGGATCACACTTGATTGGACAGAAAGTGCACGTTTTGGTGTCCCTGCTCATGGCAGGAGGGCTGGAACTAGATGATCTTTAATGTCCCTTCCAACCCAAACCACTCTATGATTCCTCCAGAACCATAACTCTGTACAGTACCAAGCACTAAGGAAAAAAGCAGGAAGCCTGTTGTGGCCCTCATGATTCACCCGCCTTGTATATGAAGTCTCACCCTGGTTTCGGGTATTTCAACTTGTTTAACAAATGAATATCCCTTAATTTCTACTATAATTACATTAGCTAACCTCACCTTGGATGAACTTTGTGTCCAAGCATACTAAATCGTGCAGCCTAAAATCATTTTTATGTTTTTCGTAGGTCAAATCAAAACTGTAATCGTGGCAGAAAACAAGTATCTGCTCACTATTTACCTCTTGTTTTGGGAGATAATAAACACTTGCTAACTGGCACATGCTGAAATTACTAATGTTGCCATTACACTATGGACATCTCAGAGCCAAAATTTGACTCTCCCAGAAGAGATGTGGGAGCAGCTGTGCAAAGCCTGCTACTCCTAATCCACTGCATACCTCAGTATATCCCATTTGCAAAGGAAACACTCTCCTGACTACACAAGGTAGTGCCAAAGTCCATGACAAGCATCATCTTTCCAAAAAGATTTTAAATGTAAAGAGATGTCATGAGGAAAAATGGTTTCTTAGACTAAGCAGAAATTTTTTACATTTCCACACAGTGTTTCTGTATTTTTTATGTGCCAAAGGCTGCTACCACACACCAATCAAACCAAATGATTGGAAAAAATGCATCTGTTTGATCAGCAACTGGATCTTAAAGAGGTTGGACAGGGGAATGTACACAGGGAAGGCACCTGCAATATTTAGTCTTATCATGAGGCTTCAAAATGAAAGTGCATTTATATCTACTATATGATATCATTATTGCAAAAAATAGATAATGCACTGAGCCTCTATCACTAAAAAAACAAGTTTCATTTAAGCAAGATTAATGAGATCTTAGTTGTAACTTTATGGGAGTTTGGATCCTTGGGGAATTTCTCAGGTCCCTCTGCTGCTCAGGTTCTTTGTTTATTCCTGGTGCTTTTGGTTCAATATTTTTCTTTTGTTTATTTCTTTGCCTTCTATACTCATAATGCACCTTTTACAGTCTTATAGGTGCTATGCAAAGCAAGTTTCTTCCATCAAGAGGCTTTATCACATGTGTCATGGATGGCTGACTCTCACTTCACATATCCTTTCACTTGTGACTTCCAAACAGTGCCAGTCTATGTCATCACTGAGTTAGGTTAAATACAGGTAACACATTCTGTGCTAAGAGGTCAATGTTTTCTCAGTTCCTTTCCTGGCAACACTCTGCTCAGTTTGTTTTGGGGCTGACAGCACTATTTGTGTATTCCTTGCAGTTTCTGTTTAGGAAGATTGTAGGAATTTCTGTCTTCAGGCTGGAGTATAGATTTGAATGAAGAACAATTCACACAAATGAGTTATCTAGAGATTGTAAACCTGCAAATTTCTGATTCTGACGTGTTCTGAACTCGAGTAGAGGATATAATCCTGATCACTTCTATGCCCTTTGAAAGACTGGGCTTTCAGAAGGATAGAATAGGAGGATACATTTCTGCTAGAACTCACTTAGGACTTACCTGCACTTAGGAAAGAGCTTCTATACAGCAGTTACTCCTTGAAACCTTTAAGATTTAAATGAAACAAAAAAAGTCAGCTGAGCAGAGACATATGTTGTTCTGCATGGCACAGAGCTGAAATATGCATATTTTCTTTCACAGAGATGCCTCATGCCCACAGAATCTTCACAAACTTCCAGAAGAGATACACATAAGAAGGTTGTCGGGATTAGGCCATGAAGGCACAGCTTTTCAGAGGTATTGTTTCTGTCAAAGATACAAACAGAGAGGCTTAGAAGGGCAAGCAACAGGGGGAAAAGCTACAATTTTTTTTGATTCACACAAACCTGCTGTCTTTATGAAAGAAATCGAGATATGCCTTGAAATCTTGAAGGATTTTACTCATTTTTCGAGATGAAAAAATTTGAAGCTTCATGCAATACAAAGCAAAGGGAAAGGGAGGGGAAGCTCAAAGGAGGTAAAGGATATATTAAAAAAATCATCTATTGCTATGTTTGGGGCAAAGTATTTTTACTCTGTGCTAGAGTCATTACAGAAATTCACCAAATGTGAACGTGCTCCCAAAAACTTTTCAGTGAGATAATAAATGCCACACATTACATGCATCATGGAAGCTGAGAAGCAAAGAGATTTAGGACCCAGTGAAGGGAATTATGAAATTGCATTTATTAAAAATTTATGGGAAAATATTTCTTGTCACACAATGGATAAGAGCAGTTTAAATTTGAAATTTGTGTGAGAAAAGAAACTATTTAATGCTAAAAGACCTAAACAGAACAATTGTTGTCTTGAGATACTTAATGTTCATCTTGAGGAAGTCATTTATTGCTGTTCATCTGGAGACTTTGACTCAGACTTTTCTGTGTGTCCAATCATGTGAAAAAACTCCTTTTTCCACTGCTTCCTGTTGCTTCTTTCTAGGGGTGATGACATCAATAATAACCATGAATTTGATTCAGCAATATTAAGGTATTCTTTTTTCACTGAGCATAACCAATGGATGTGTTGCTATTTTTCAGTTATCACTTTTTGTTGAATCAACAGATTCTGTAAAATAAAGTAGTATCTATTACATTTTCAGCATGCCCTGAAACAAAAGGATATAGCAGAATCCCAGTTGTGGAAATGGAAAGTCTGTTTATGCATCAAAAGCATGTTGAAACATAAAAGTAAATATCAATAAATAATGGAAATTTTTTAAAATTTTTTTTCAGAATTTCCAGTGCAATTCAAGACATCTCCAGTGTTACAAACTTCGGATTTGAACGCTCAAGTCTTAAACAAGTGTTAGAGTGAAAGCTCCTCTGGACCCAGGCCCAGAGGAAGGCCTGGGGTTGAATTAAAACCTTTGGATAAGCTGAGATACATGAAGTCTCACCAAAGTGAAATAGAAATATAGATTTTTAACTTTTAGTGGAAATATATGTTAAGTGCTTTAAACATTGAAAAGCTGCAGCAAAGAAATCTTAAACACAGTTCTTACTGCAGCATAGTTACCTTTTCACAAAATTTCTTTACTTTAGACAAAACATAGATGGAACTATACTGTTCACATTTTTTAGACAGAGTGTTCACATAAACAATAAGAGCTGATAGAAACTGTACATGCAAATCTGTGTAATACCTATGTAACACTTGTGTGAGATTTATGACTATTAGAATTAGACCAGGATAGGTTAAGAAAAGAAAAACTAGAATTGCGTGTTAATTTTATTGGTCAATTAACAAATATAATCCACACTTCTGTAAATTTAGAGAAGAAGAAGAAGCTGTTTTCTACCTGCTGTTTGCCTGCTGCTGCTGCTGTTACGGCTTGGCCTTATCATGTAACCCCTTCGAACTCTGCCTTCAGAAAACTATGAGACTATGAAATAAAGAACTTAGCAGGACACCAGCCTCCTCTGCTCTTTCACCCTTGTCTGAAAAGGAAGGGTATCCCATCAAAAGCTCAACAAACAAGAAGTTACACCTTCTCTCATTTTTAATAATGTAAAAAGATGTGTTAATGCTTTCCTAAAATACTTACCATTTTTTCCTAGCACATAGATATTGTCTTCAGGATATGATGATCAAAACATCCACTTTTAAATTTCATTATTAACCCAAAGTACAGACTGAATTTCCCTGAGTTTGGGGTTTTTTTTTTAGTAGCAGCAGAAATTTCAATGAATTATGGTTTCTCATGCCATTTGTAGTAATATGATGTAATTTTATAGTCAAGGGCTTGCAAAAATAGGTATGATTGTCACTGTTACAATGTCATGGGGAGAACCAGCAACCAGAGTTGAGCTATACATCCTACTAGGTTCATCAGAATATTTCTGGACATTGTTGGAGCCAGGATTCCACCTAATGTCCTTCAGATGTGAACAAAACCATCACGTGGATAAAAGGAGATCTCAGTGTTTCTGCCATGGTGATTTGAAAGGTCTTTATAGGAAGTATCTGATAAGCCTTCATTAATGTAACTCTAAGCACTTGAAATAAAAGCCCAGGATCTAATTTTAGAAAAATGTACAAGAGTGAAGTAATCAATGTAGTTATTGCAGATCTGCTTTCTTATAAATCACTGAAGGAGCAACCTTTTTTGTTCTTTACTTTTAAATAAACACAGTCCCATAAGCATAGATAAATATTAAGCAGTCACACTTCCATGAGGCTTTATTAGCTTGTTTATAGATATGAAAGATTATAGTCTGAAAGCCCACTAATTATCTAGCCTAAAAATTAAATAAGTATATTCTAAAACAAAAATATAAATATATTGAGCTTATTTCATAGAAGGGCTTTTATATAAACAAGATGTTTTAAATAACAAATTGTGTAACAAGCAAACATTCACTCAAAAGAAAAAAGTCGACTAATTAGTGAAGAGCATGGAATTATAGGGTCTGAAACTTAAATGATGTGGATACTTCCAGCAAAAAATTGCAGTCTGGCTGAAACAAAAAGAAGCAGGATCTGTCTCTATTTCTGACAACACTCTATCATGCAAATGAAGAAAAAACTTTTTCAGTTTCATTTTTTATTTTTTTTTTCCCCTCCTTGCCCATGTAGATTATTACATCTTTTTATATTATCTAGAGAACTAATCTGAGCTGGCACCTTTAGATTATACTGTAATACTAACTTCAGCATTTATCAAGAATTTAGAAATTCAGACAAAAATCTGATTTCCTGTGAAGTACTGACATAACTGAAAGGAAGATGCTTCTCAATGACATTGCATGAAAAGAGAGGAGGCAATAAGTAGAAGTACAGGGAACTCTACTTAAACAGAAGGAAAAAAACAGTTTTTAATTGTGAGCTGAGTAAAACCCTGGAACAGGCTGCCCAGGGAGGCTGTGGAGTCTCCATCCATGGAGACATTCAATCTCCAGCTAGATACAAACCTGGCCAAATGACCAAACCTTCTTTAGCCATCCTTAAGCAGGGAATGGCAGTAGGTGATCTCCATGGATGCCTTCACACTGCTTCAGTATTTGCTTTTTGTATTAAAATTCCATCTAAATACCCTTTCACTGCCCCTTCATCTGATATAACTGAGGTATCCATCTTGGTTTGAACTGAACAGCTTTCAAGGAATGAGATTGAAACTTAGGCTTGAAGCTTAACTAAGACTTGAAGCTTAACTGTCCAGCTCCCTGATGGTCAGAGCACGTTTTTAATAACACCAAGTTTGTGGGTTTGATCCCCCTATGGGCCATTTACGTAAGAGTTGGACTTGATGATCCTTGTGGGTCCTTTCCAGCTCAGAATATTCTGTGATTCTGCAGTTCTGTAAATTGAATGATCCTTGATCCAAAAATTATATTACATCAGTTGTCATTTTTTTTGTGTTGCTTTGTAGGTTATTTAAAGTAGCTTGATAGAATAACATGAAGTTGGACACAGAAAAATACATACACACAGCACAGCCACCAATTTTTGTTAGGGTGATAACAGCCTACCTACCATGAGAAACATACTTTTCATCTTTGATCTCCACAGTAAAATTATATTTTTGAACTTAACTAGTGAAGTTTGATCGTGATCAGCTTCCTTTTTCCCTTTCCTCCTAAGTCTGCCCTAACTAAGAGAGGGAGAGCAAAACAAACATACATCACACTGTTTCTGCTCTTGAGATCCCTTTGTCAAAAAGATGCCCCCCCTAAGGTTTGATAGGCAAAGTGAAGGCTGCAGGCTGGGATGGGGTTTTTTGCAGCTTGCTCTTTTCTTTATGAGAGTGAAATATGTTGGGTAGATGGGTTGTTGCTGTGCTAATCACCACCAGCTGTTCGTCACTGTCTCACAGCTACAGGTGCAGCAGTTTTGCTGCTGAGCTCTAGGCCTTCCATCTTCTCTTCCGAAAAAGCTCAGCAACAAAAACTTTTTTTCTCTCTTTTGTAAATACTCAAGGAACTCATCTGAAAGGTTTTTTTATGCAAAATACATTATCCTCTTCAATCTCTCAGGATTTTTTACTCAGGAAAAAAGGATAGTAAGTTAAGCAGTAGTGGTGACTGGATAAGAAATGCCAATCTCAGTGTGTCCTGTTGGATAAATATGTTCCTTTGCATGTTATTTCTTGTCTCTTAGTAGGGGTTCTGAGAGAGGAAATTGAAGCAATATTTAAAGGATGCATTCAATCTCTCTCTTAATCCTAAAGGACCAGAGTAATGCAGCAAAATGGTAAGCATGAATTAAGAAAGTAGCCGTGTAAATTGGCAGGTAGATTAATAGAAGATAAAAATAGATGCATACACTAATAGATTAATCCTCCAAGGAATATGATGGTAAAATATTCTGTTACTTTTTCTTCTGGCCAACCAATGAAAGAAAACATTATCTATTCCCTGTGCAGGGCAAAGAGATGCTAATGTCTAGTTTTATCCAAATAATATACAATCCAGTGTATATATACAATCCACTTTGTCATCTCTAGCAATTTTGGGTGTTTTGCTGGCAAGTAAAATCCCATTCCAGCTGAGAAAAAGATGTTTAATAATATCTCCACTAACCACCATCATGTCATTCCAAACTGTCTGCTTCTGAACAGCTTAGTTTAGGTCTGCACAGGTTTGGGTAGTTGTGGTAGATATTATTGGGTAAATATTTCTCCAAGTTATAACTTAATGATGTATCTACTGTCCTGGTTTTGGTTGAGATGGAGTTAATGTTCTTCTTGGCAGTGCTGTGTTTTGAATTTAGTATGAGAATGTTGGTAACACACTGATGTTTTGGCTGTTGCTCAGTAGTGTTTACTCTAAATTAAGGACTTTCAGTGTCTCATGCCCTGCCAGAGGAGGTACTCAAGAAGCCATGAGGGAACGTGGCCAGGAGAGGAGACCCGAGAAAGCCACATGGGAGAATGTCATACCCAGCAAATAAAGTGGAGTGGTTTGAAATGGGGGAGTTGTCTGGGAGCCACCAATTACTGATCAGGGACCAGCTGGGCATTGGTCAGTGGGTGGTGAGCAACAGTGTTGTGTATCATTTGTTTGTCTTGAGTTCTACACTTCCTTCCCTTTCTCCCATTCATTTCTAGCCTTGGTATTATATTTTTATTATTTTATTTATGCATTTAATTATTTCACTATTAGTATTCTATTTTATTTTGTTTCAATTATTAAACTGCTTTTAACTCACAAAGTCTGCATCTTATTTTGGATTCTCCTTCCCACTGAGGGGCGCAGCAAGAGGTTGTGTGGTACTTTGTTGCCAGCTGGGGTTAACCCATGACATCTACACAATAAAACCTTTCACAATTAGAATCATAGAATGTGAAAGTTTGGAGGGGACCTTTAAGATCACCTAGTTCCAGTTCCCCCTGCCATGGGCAGGGACACCTCTCACTAGACCTGGTTGCTCAAGTCCTTATCCCAGCTGGCTTTGAACACTGCCAGGACTGGGACATCCGCAACCTCCCTGGCCAACCTGTTCCAGGGTCTCACCACCCTCACAGTAAAGAATTTCTTCCTAATATCTGGCCTAAATTTCCCCTCTTTCAGTTTGTACCCATTACTCTCTGCCCTATCACTACAGTTCCTGATGAAGAGTCCCTCTCTGGCTTCCCTGTAGCCCCTTCAGATACTGGAAGGTTGCTATGAGCTCTCCACACAACCTTCTCTGCTCAACACTAGCAGCACTTATGTTGAATCATTAAATTTCCATCCTGTTTACTTCTTATTACTAATCATATTCTTAAGTATAAAACTAGGTCTTCTTTGTTGTTCTTTCTTCCCATAAGAAATAAACTTTAGAGGATTAGTAGATCAAACGAAGGGCTAAGTGCTAATTTTCTTTTTTTTGTTGTTCTTTATCTGGCAGAAGGTAAATCTGATATGTTGAAAATGCCTGTAAAATCACAGCACTTGTACCAGAGTCCTTGGAAGCAAGGTACTATTTAATGAACAAAAGGAAGAGCAACTATTGCAAGTAATCTATAAAGAGCTTAAATGCCCAATGGGTTCTGTTAGCCACAGCAGTGGAGAAGGGGCAAGCGGGGGTAGAAGACACAAACAAACAAACAAACAAAAAAAAAAATTAACCAAGAAAATAAAGGATTATGAATTACAAACATAAAAGGAGCATTTGTGTAGTCCTAAAGTAAAAGGCAATATGAAATTATGGTTGTCATATTATACTAGAGAGACTGCCTTAATCTTTGTTTTGCATTTTTGGGGGTGGTGTTTTGCTATGTTTTGTCTCCTGGACATGCTTTTAAAATAAAGCATCAAACTCTTTCTAACTGTTTTGTAATTCATTTAGTTGAATGCCAGACTTTTCTTTCAGAAAGCCTGACAACGCTAATCAGAATAAGAAGCAGCCTAGACTTACAGGATCATCAGCTGTCACTGAAAATAGGATAAAAAAAAATCCCATAGGTCAAATAAATAATATTTTTTTATTTCTTTCTTACCTGCTGAAAACAAAACAGAGGCATTGATAGAAGAGAGAGGGGAGACAACACCAACAAGAAGTCAAAGTATTTTGAGACATTAATGTGTGTGGAAAGTCTCATTTTAAGAAAAATATCACAACAGCAAGAAATTCAGTCTAGGATATAAAATTCTTTCATCCATCTGTCACTAATTAAAAAGAATGTCAAAGAACATATGGTCTTGAAACTACAGGGAGTTTAAAAAGAAAACCAAAGGAGCTGCACTAACAGTGCACTTAAATAACAGTTTTCAGTAAGTGCCTGACAAATCCCCAGAAAGGTATGTAAAGGACAGGAGGGTGACTTGGAATGAAGGACCACAAAGAATTCAACTGCTGTTATGAGTTTCTTTCTTTTTCTTACACTGCAAATCGCAGAAGTGATAAAAAACTTCCCTTGGAAAACACAAGGGAGACAGGCTGTGGGGGAAGCCAGACTCCTTCTGTTAGTTTGTATGTCAATGTTTTTCCAAGAACATCGTCCTTTTATTATTGCTTCTGTTGATCATCTCTTCCTCTAAATTTTGCTTACGCTGTATTAAAAAATCATGTTTGACTTTTTCTATGCTTTACATTGAATTCATTATTAAAGAATGTAGTTTTCAAGAATTTAAAACCCCTTTCTTTTTCAATAATAATGGTCCCTAATCTCTTAAGATTGAACATCAAAATGAGATAAGAAAATGCAATATTTTGGTTTAATAAACAACATTATGTGAAAAGTATTACATTAGGAATTTTAAATGAATATTTTTTATTACCATCGCTTAGCGCAGACAGAATCTAGTTCAGTAGTCACATATAACTTTTTCTTTTTTTAGCAGTTTGCATAATGGTGTTTATCCTTTAACAACGTAATCATACCTTCCTCATAATTCAGTCTTATAGCAAGTTTTATATGAGGAGTATTATATTACTCTGCAATTTATCTTTTCTGGTTTTCCTCCTCAGAGTAATTTTCCACTCCTTTTCTTATCAGCCCTTTTTCCGTGTTCATCCAAATTCCTAGCAATTGTCCCTTTTCTCTGGCAGAAGTTTTATTTGGGGGAAGGAAACATGGAATAATCAAGTAGTAAATCTGCAGAACATGCATCCTTATCAAGAATTTTTTTAAAAACCCACTCAACCCTCAAAACCCACTATTTTTCCTATCCAAGACTCTTCATCTGGGAAAGTCCTTTAAATTAAGTTTCCTGGTTTAAAATCAAATAAATAAATGTTTGAAAAACTAAGAGCTTTTATTTACTTAAAAGCATTTCTTTTTCTTAATAATGCTGAACACCAGATGACTTTATAGGCTTTTTGATGGTTAAAACATATAAAAAAATCATTAGTGAAGCAAAACATTTTTAAATGTTACAAAAATATACCATGTTTGGTACATTAATGCTCCTTTAAAAATTAATTCATGAAATGTGATGAGTTGGACATTTGGGTTTTTTCATTTCAGGAATTATTTCCAAAATCTCCAGAAATCTAAGCTGTGATGATTACTTGCAGTTGAGCACATCCATATATAGCAGATCCCTTCTTATATGTTCTCCCTCATCTATCATCACAGATTGCTGGAAGCTGAGGAAGGATATATAATGAGGGAGTGAGAAGGGAAGATGCCACATATATTTCCTCTGTTCTCATACACTTCTGTAGGCATTTGCTGCTGGTAAAGAACATTTCAGACAAGACAGAACTTTGATCTGATTCAACAGAGGTGTGACTTTCCCCTGCTGCTCTTCTTTCTAGATAGATACCACAGGCCTGAAAAATACAAAGTACACAACTAATTAGTCTTGGATTAGAACATTGAAAAATACCCACAGGCTTTGTCCAAGACATTATCCCCTCAAATTCTCAAAAACTAAAAAATTTACATTTTTGACAAAGATAATTTCTTGTCTCTGTCTTTTACTCTGCCTGTACCTGCTAGATTCTTTCAGGATCTTCACCATCCCTATGATATGAGACCTTCACATGCCTTCCCATCTATCTGTGTAGCTGTTATAAACAAGAGGGAGGTAGGGAGAAAGAAAGAACAGTTTTATTTAATGTCTCTAGTCTGGTATCTCCATTTCCACTGACTGCAGACTCTGCAGTTGTGCTGCAGAGCACACTGGGCCAGACAGCTCAGCTTAGCAGAAAGATGGGTCAGGAAAGCCAGCCAGATCACACACAGACCATAGTGTGCGATGCAGAAATGTGCTATCCCTGGAATTGTGCGCTGGTTTTAGTTAGGATGGGGTTAATATTCTTCCCAATAGCTAGCATGGGGCTGTGCTTTGGATTTGTGCTGAAAACAGTGTTGATAATTCTGGGATGTTTTTGTCAGCAGTGCTTACACAGCATCAAGGCTTTTTCTGCTCTTCACCCCACCCAGGAGGAGGCTGGGGGTGCACAAGGAGCTGGGAGGGGACACAGCAGGACAGCTGACACCAGCTGACCCAAGGGATATTCCAGATCACATGGGGTCATGCTCAGCATATAAAGCTGGGGGAGAAGGAGCAGTGTGGGGATATTTGGAGTGATGGCATTTGTCTTCCCATATCTCCCTTATGTGTGATGAGGCCCTGCTGTCCTGATGGCTGAGCACCTGCCTGCCCATCCAAATCAGTCAGTTAATTCTTTCTTTTGCTTTGTTTAATATGCATGGCTTTAGTTTTACCTATTAAACTGTCTTTTTCTCAACCCATGAGTTTTCTCACTTTTACTTTTCTGACTCTCTCCCCTGTCCTACATGGGGAAAGTGAATGCGTGGCAGTGTGGGGCTGACCTCCCAGACAGGGTTAAACTACAATATATAGAAATGTACTCATGCCTCTAGTTTGATCCTAGAATTATTTCCTTCATTCCATAGTAAAACCCTGATTTTCTCTGGTGTGCAAACTTTCATTTTCACTGGTGTGAATTACAGATCCCAGCACTGTGATAATGAAGACTACCCTCTAAAAAACACACTGTGCAAAATGACCATCTGCTTTAACTTCCCAAGCTAATCTTTGCTTCTTACATTTCACTCTGAAAATTGAAATAGGTTCTGTTCATGCTTCTTTATTCCCTCAGTTAGAGGTGTTTTTTACAGGCCAAGAAATTTGTTTGCCATTTACCTCTGAACCCTGTTCACGGTCAAGCACAGGTAACACCAAATTTATAACCATACTTTTTTCCTAATAACATATAAATTGCTTTCTGGAATTTGAAAAATTAGTAAGATTCTGAATCATTGCTGAGATTTGTGAAAGTGGAACCTTTTGGCTTTTGTGCATGTCTTAGGTTAGCAAGCTGAGTCTCGGAAGTGATGTTCTCGCAAAGGAGTGCTTACAGCTTTCCCCATGACCTGACAGATCCTATCAGCTGGCCAGTTTGAATATGGACAATTCTTTGAGCCACCTAAAATTGTGGCCGCCTCTGTGATCCACACTTAAGAATAGATAAACCCCCTCACAGTCTCTTTCTCTCATTTCCGGCGCTAGGACAGGTGGCTGCGGGCCCCATGCGGGGGCCAGTGGGCCCGGTCCAGGCCCTGCTCGGGCCAGGCCGGGCCGGGCCACGGCCATCCTGGGGCCGATGGGGCCTGTCGCACCCACGGAACCCCCCATGCAGCTGTAATTTCATGAGGAGTTTGGACAGGGAGAGATGAACCAGATGAGGACTTTTGCTCCAAATGGGAAAGGAGAAAACCTCAGTCCCTAGAGATGAACCAGATGAGGACTTTTGCTCCAAACGGGAAAGGAGAAAACCTCAGTCCCTAGAGATGAACCAGATGAGGACTTTTGCTCCAAACGGGAAAGGAGAAAACCTCAGTCCCTAGAGATGCTCCCAGAGATAGTCCTAACGATGAAGATGATGAAGACCCTTTGCTCCCAGGGAAGGAGAAGGGCCTCTGTTTTTGTTTCTGAACGGCTCAACCTTAAAATTGTACCCCAAAAAACTTCAAGAGTGGACCCTCGAAAGCAGTTGCGGGAAAAGCTGCAAGTCGGGGGAAAGGACTCACACGCAGGCAGAGAGACTCCTCTTCCTAAATGGACTGAAAGTTATTTGGAAGTGGGCGGCTGTCTTGTTGTGATAATGTTTTCATAGCATGAGCAAGAAGAGACTTCTCTTTCTAAATGGACTGAACAAGGTTATTATGGCAGTGGTAAACAGACTGAACATCTTAAGGGTTGTCTTTGAACATTGTCAGTGGGAGAAGGGAGGAAGGTGGGGGGAGGAGAAGTGTTCTGAAGGTGGTATAATTTTTTTTTCTTTTAGGTCTGTTAATAAACTTCTTTATATTCTTTCAAGTTTGGTGCCTGCTTTGCATTTCTCCTAATTCTTATCTCACAGAAGGTAAACAGTAATGAGTATTTTGGACCAAACCACTACATTAAATTGGTGTTTCTGCCCGGTTACAAACCCAACCTGCTACAGTGTGATATGTTCAGCCTTGAAGAACCAAGATCTGAATACTTTTCTTCAAGTGTACTTCAAAACAGAGCAGTACCTAGGCATCATAGTTCAAGCATCCTGATTATTGAAATAGAACAATCAAGCATCAGATTAAAATCAATTTAAACTAATTTTTCTGGCTGGGGTACAGGAAAGGAGGAATTATGACATTTTTTACCTATTTATGAATGTTTTTAAGCCCTACTGTGGTATTTTTAATGTCAAAACAGAAAAGGTGGGAAAAAATTGGGACAGAAGGAGGAAAATTTGAGAGAAAACACCCAGAATGTAAAAAAAAACCCCTCTAGAATTATAAGCAAATATTTATGTATTGTGCTCTTTTTTTGTTGTTTTTTTTTTTTTTTTTTTTTTTTTTTTTTTTTTTTTTTTTTCAAATCTCCATGTCTTTTGGGTTTTATATTGGTTACTGGCACAGCAAAGGACTAAATAGCCGATTGAATGGGAATATTTCCAACCAGACCATTAAGATGTACATATAAAAGACATGAGGAAATCAGTGCCCTCTTTGCTCAGACATTTGTGATCAGAGAAGGGATTCAAGGGGAAGTACCAAGAATGGATAAGGGAAGAGTCAGTGATTTCTGGAGAAAACTCAACCCCTATAAACTTTGGGATCCAAGAAGCTCCATCCAAAGCTGCTGGAAGACACAGCCAATGTCCTTGAAAGCTGCTCTGTCAGCAGGCTGGGGAGATTTGGGAAGATTCCTGATGAATGCAGAAAAGCACCTGTCACACACCACCTTCAAAAGGTGACACTACATAAGACTAAAGGCCAGTTACACAAATGCCAGGGAAAACCATGGAATGAATCCTTTTGAAGCACGTTTCTGGGCACATAAAAAAGAAAGAAATCTGTAACAATTAGCATGAATTTATCATGGGCAATCTTCCATGACCAACCAGATTGCTTCCTGTGATAAACTGTCTGTGTTTGTTGCCGAGGGAGGCATGGTGGACATCATTTGCTTTGATTTCTGAGAGGTTTTTGACACTGTCTCAAAATTTTCTGCTTATTCAAGTGGGCGACCAGATGGATAAAACACAGGTGAGGTGCTGGGTCTCATAGAACAGTTGTTAAGGGACCATATTCAACCTATAGAATGGTTACGAGTAGCATAGATGTCTGTCTTCGGATCTTGGATCTTCCCTATTCAACAACACATCCTGGAGTAGGAGATGAGGTGAACACTCCTCATGAACTGAGATGGCTTTTGTGAGATCAGGAGCTGCCACCATGTCACACAGACCCAGGTCCAGCCAGCTCCAGCCCACCCATCTCTGGCCAAAACCAAGTCCACCAGCAACATTAGTAGTGTCACTGTGATAACATATTTAAGAAAGGGTAGAAAGCATTGCACAGCAGATGGGAATGAGGAACGAGAAAAACCTGAAAGGAACTGCCTGCAGACACCAAGGTCAGTGAAGAAGGAGGCAGAGGAGGTGTTCCAGGTGCTGGAGGAGAGATTCCCCTTCAGCCCTTGTGAAAGACCATGGTGAAGCAGCTGTGCTCCTGTCCAGCTGAGTAGGAGGAGTGAGAGGGGCTCAGGGGGCTGTTGGGGTCAGCCAAGATCAGAACCCTCTACTTTTCCTACTTTAAATTTTCTACCTTCTCAATAATTAGGCATTTTTCATGTCAATGGCTACCTCCATTTACAAGGATACTGCCAAAATTCTTTCAGTTGTCAGTAGAAAATCAAATCTATAAAGAACAGACAAATGTCTATTTATAATAAGTGTACATCCATCTAGGTAACAAACATTAAACTCCTGCTGTTTTACTTCCAGTAAGGAGGAATCTCTCTTCTCTAGATAAAACCAGAGAGTGTCGTTGTTGTTGTGATTGTTATCCACTCTTGAAAGAGTGAAATAGCAATTTCATCTGTGGCATAGCAAAGGGAATATTTTCATTGACAGACCAGGGTGTTGCAGGATAGTAGTAATTGGCAGAAGACACACGATTTGGCAGCTGGTTTACTTGGTTTTGTGGCTTCATTTTCCTAGTGTTTACATATCCAATTGCTTTTTGGTGGAAAATTAACAGCATACTGAGATGGATTTCTGGCTGATTTAAAGAGGTGTGACTTGAACGAAATCACTAATGGTTCAATCAATCAATTACAAATCTGGCCTTCTTTAATCTAGGTTTCTCTTTATTTTTCATGGTGGAAAAGCTGCTAAACCCCAAATGGTTATTGTCTCTTCAAGATCTGGTTCTGAAATACAGATCATCAACTCACACATTAATGTTTCACAATAATCATAAAGCAAATTCCCAGAATCTCCTAATCACCATGGTAACACAGGCAAACACAACTAAGAAATGGAGGTACCCCGAAAGATTTTGTCTAAAAAGCAAAAGGTCAGTCATGCTCTGAGTATAGAAAGGATTTTTGTGGATATTTTCATGGATATTCTGGAAGTCTACCTTTACTTCCATGGAATGGCTCTGGAACCAGCACATACTAGAAAATAAAAAGGTAGCAATTCCATTTCAAATATCCATTAGTATTAGGTTTCAAAATTTTATGTGTAAATCAGAATCTATCCTCTTCTTCCAGAAGCAGACCCACAGAGCTAAGACCATGTTCTTTGCAGAGAGAATGCTGAAACTACTCACATTAAATAGAACCTACTAATGCTAAACAAATCCTTTTCATTTGCTTGGAAAGTGAAGAAAAATAAACAAGAGAAAGGTATTTTTCATGTCTTTGACACTTTCTGCTTCATCTTCTGAGGCTACACTTGCTGCACTTGCAGCTTTGTGGGTCAAAATTTGTATCCCAGCTGATTGGCTTTCTAAGTGGATGTCTGTTGTCTGAAAGGTTGCCAATGCAGTGGTCTTCAAAATTTTTCAGCAATATTATGTGACTCATCTGAACAGAACACTTTCCCAAAGTTGCCAATGTGCCCTAATGAAGAAACTCTCATTTTGCTGTGAAAAATATTGCAGTGTGTGCAAACAAACCTGACTTCATTATGATGAGTTTACTGATTTTTGTATAAGCCTTCTCAAGTCTTTACTTTTTGTTTTGTTGGTGTTTTTTTTAACCCTGCAGATTGTTTTCCATGACAAATAGCTTAAGAATGTTTTATGGGGATTTTTTGTTTTGGTTTTGCTTTTATTTCTTTCAGTGTGAAATTGTATAGCCCAGTAAATTTTGAAGCCTGGAAATAAAAGGGCATAAGATTCCTGAGCAGTCTCTTCCCTCTTGGGTCACTCTCATGAGTATCTTTTCTACAAGGCAGTGGTGTCACAGCAGCTCTGAGGTGGTCTCTGAGACAGTCTCTGGGCATAAGAAATTTTCAGGTCATTTTTCTCTTTCTTCAGAGTGTGAGTTGGAGGGGGAGGTTTGTAACTCATGATTTACAGACAGCTGAGCACTATGATAACTTATGACAAGTGACTTTATATATTACAGAATACTTAATGTTCAACTCCTGATAAAAATGGGGTCATGCACAATTGTAAATTATTGATAACATATTTTCTGTTGTCTGCTACATTTGCACCCCATCCACATCTTGCCAAAAGCCAAATACACCTATTTGAAAGCTAACAAAATAGGAAAAAGCTAATGACTGCAGCAGTTGCTATGCAGCTGGGCCTCCCCACATTGCATATGCTCAGCAAACTTGCTCAGGACACTACTGTGTTCTGTTTTGATATTAATTGTTCTGAGTGAAATACAGAAAGCAAAATATTCCTTATGCAAACGCAGCAAAAGAAGGAATGCATGACAAGGATATTGCTTTGCTGCAGCACAAAGTACTTCTATAATTTGTCCTACATCATCTTTTCTCTGCCACTTCGTGACGGCTTTAGTACCTGCATGTCTTCCATTACCTGTATTCCTCTACCCCTGGCATGTTTGCTACACTGCAATCTGCTCTGAACTCCCTGTGCTTCACCACTGTACTTGTTTTAGGGAGGGCTGGGTACAGGAGCTGGCAAAGAGTGGGCCCTTCATCCCTTCTATGTCTCTGCTGTGCCTCAGCCATGGAGTTCACCTTACAGACTGAGAAGGACAATGTGAGCACAGAAAGCACTATGCCCATTCTCAATGCTACATTTATTTCCTCAACTTTCCTCCAGGAAATAAGTTTATTGAGTGAAATGTTTGGGATTTGATAAGGAATTTTCTTTCTTCTTCTTCAGATTGTGAGTGCAGACCAGAGTTGCAGTGTTGAGGACAAACCAAAAAATGGCTCATAAAAATGCTTTTCACTTTTAGATATGTTTCGTTTTCTTGAATCCAACACCTACCTAGCACAGCAACAGATATCAGATAAACTGAATCAAAAGTCAAGGAGCAAGCTAAGTGACTCCAAATTTCCCCTCTCCCCACCCTTTCCTCTCAGGCAGACTTGCATGTTTAGTCATTTCAGATCTGTCAGGGAAAAGAAAAAAAAAACACCAGAAAAAAATATCTGTGCCCATGTACCATGGAAATTGTGATAGAATTAAAAAAAATATTCTCATTGTCATGCCTATTGTGTTTAAAATGAGGAAAAAAAAGCTAGAAATGCATGTGGGCAAAGGAATTCAAAAATTGTGGCTCATTAGTCAGAAAGAAGGCATGGAAAAAAGCTCTAAAGCAAACACTGAGAAAGTAGACAAGAAACAAGACATTGATTCTTGTATTTGTTAACAGACAGAGATAACAGTGGAGCTACATCAGGAAAGAGTCCAAATTTATTTCAGATGGGAGGAGGTAAACATTTTCGATCGGAACAGGTCACACCCGAGTCCTACTGAACTCTAGACTGACCTCGTTCAACTCTCTTCAGCCAAAGAATGTACTACAGCCAAAGAATACAAAATATGTGTTGACAGCTTTTAGCAGCCACAGCTCTTCTACTGTGGTAGAACTGAGTAATTCCACTCCAGAAACAAAAGCTTATTGAACTGGGCTTTCTAAAAGTGCCTGAAAAGACACAAGCTCACTTCAAAGAAATTACAGTGTGAAAATAAAGCATGTGGTTCCAGGTGGCTGCACATGGACAGACTGGAGAACACAAGGAAATGCTGAATAGTATCAAGGAAATCACCCATTATGGAGTGCTGCCAGTGCATGTTCCGCCTTCAGGTACAAGGATTTCGGTACAATAAACAGAATGTTTACCTTCCTGCACACAAGATAGCAACCTTTCAATGGATTCAATTAAACTCCATCTGAAAATTCAGTTCAGCTCAGTTCTGTCCTTTTCTATTCTTTCTATTCTATTCTATTCTATTCTATTCTATTCTATCCTATTCTATTCTATTCTATTCTATTCATTTATATTAATTTTTATTCTTGATCTTTTATTCTTATTCTTTCAGACCATCTTTCTAGTATCCAGTGGTTTCCCACAGTGTTTTAAATGATATGACTAACAACTCTCAGCTCTTGATTTTTTTTGTCCACCACCCCCTGCAAAAGAAATACCTGTAATGATGTGACTTATTTTGCTTTGCATTCTCCTTTTCTTCAGATGCATGTTGCCAGGTATTGTTAGAGAAAGCACTTAAGAGTGAGAAGTGGTGACACTTATGACAGTTCCAAGTTCCTGAAGTGAATTACTTCGCAGCCTTGGACTGCCCCCTAAAAATATTCCATTTTTCTCTCATTTGCTCTCCTGCACCTGCAGACAGCTCCTTGCACCAAGGGACTAAAACTGTCAACCAAATTCTTCATCTCAGAGATTTAGGTGATGTTTTTTTCCTTAAGTATCCTAAGCCAAGAGTGGGAATACTTTGAAGAAAACATGCAAGACTTTGAACTTCATTTATTTCCTAACAAAAGGCAGTATAGAGCAGAGTGCTGCCTGTACAGCTGCGGAGATGTACTGTGGTAGCATGTCCCATTTAATATTTTTAAAGTATTGTAAACCTCATGCCCTGGCAGGCCAAACTGCCATGAAACAACTGAGAGGCAAAGAAAACATGAAAATCCATTATTCATTTGGATGTGACACAGCCTTTTACTTGGAACTGACATTATCCGAAGTTGAGACAATGTGGACATGAGGAATCCATATGCACTGAGAAGAAAACTTGCCATTATTATGAATTTTCAAAATTGTAAAATATCATTAAAAAATATTAAACATAAAATTGCCTTTTTTTTTTCCCCTCCCTTCTGCTTTTTAAGCTGTTAGAGTTTATTTGTTACTAAGAGTATCAGAAATAATCCTGTTACTCTTTCACTGATTTTGTTTACACAAAGCTTCCAGGGGAAAAATATGTCTATTTATATACATACATATATATATATTGCTCATACACACAATCTGTGTATGCCTTTGCATACAATGAACAGGATGTATCAGTGTCCACCCCTAGACAATCAGGAAAGTAATATCTGAAATAAGCAGGGTGATCAGCTGGGACCAAAAATTTTGGCTCCAAGACCCTGCCTGTGTGATTCAGATTGAGGTAAACTAGAACCCAAACATTTGCTTTTCACAAAATCCTCTTCAGCTCTGAAAATTTCATCTTTTTCTGTTGCAAAGGGAAATCCAAACTGAGAACTGGAAAGAGCCAGTGAAATGGTTTCTCCTCTGCTCAACAGGACTCTTCTCATTTTGCCTATTCCTGTCAGATCTGCTGCAAAATCAACGCACAATAGAGCAAAAAGGTACCTATAAAAAAGCTAAAGATAAAATCAGTTTTATAGATTACAAAATATGAATTTTTTCCTCCTGTCTTTCCATCATTCTCTGAAGAAAAAGATTTTAGGACATTTGAAAGCAGTGTTAATTCTGCTGACTCAAAAGGAAGCTGTTGCATTACAAGCTATTCATTTACACCACACTGAAGGAAATAACTGTACTGTGCAGTTGATCACCAAAGCAGAATTGATGCTAAACTTTTATAATTTATAACTCAGATGGTCTAGACTTTAATTTGAGGGTAGTCTCTTTTAGGTATCTTAATTTTTTGGCATGCTTTTGGTTTTCAAATGGATGCTCACCATCACATCTGGAAAACTCAATATATCAAACTGATTACTTGAAAATGTTAATTGCTTATGAGAATGCACACCTCTTGCATGTTTCCAAATGAAGAAGTGGAAACTACAGGAGTGACATAATTTACTATGAAAGCCTATCTCAAAGAAATTTCTCAGTGAAAACACATGAAACTGGGATATGAATTTAATTTTCAGCCAGAGGATTTTTTTCCTATAATTCAGGACAATTTTCTAAAGATCTTGGTTTTTTCTCATCTATTTTCCTTCAAGCAGGGCAAACTACCATTCAATCTAGTTTTCCAGATTTGTAATTTTCCTGTTGAAGATTAAAAAAAAAAAAAAAAAGAGCTTTTGAACCCTGACAGTGTGTAGTGTGCCCACTTTTCTTCTGGGAGAGGTATCTCTAGAGATAAGGTGTCCACCTGTTACTCTGAAAGTCGAAAACAAAAAAAAAAAACGGCCTATAAAGTGGTGATTCTGTGTCACATTCACATTCTACTGGGTACAAAACTAGAGAGCCAGATATATATTATACCAAGCCAGGAACAAATTTAGAAGGAGAGGGAAGAGAGTTATGAAAGGACTTTAAACTCCCCACCTACTTAGGTCTTTCTAAAATAGTACTGCATTTTATCTCCAGCATTGCAAACCTTCCCAGCTGAGGAGGAATTCAATGAACAGAACATGGTTTAATAGAATGAAAAGGAGGAAGTCTAGTCCACATTTTCACCTCTCCACCTGGACAGATTTTCAACATTTTCAGTTTTTGAACATCTAAACTGCTTGAAAAAGTTCCAAATGCGCTTTTAGAAGTATTTGAGCGTACTTCCTAACCGTGACCTTTGCTGAGCATGGTATTTTCATTTGATCTACACTGGGTGGTCAAGGCCTGGAAGAGGCTGCCCAGGGAAATGGTTGAGTGACCATAGCTTGAAGGATGCGTGATGTGGCACCTGGGGACATGGTTTAATGGTGGAATTGGCAGTGCTCAGCTAATGGTTTTATTCAATGATCTTAGAGATCTTTTCCAACCTAAATAGTTCTATGATTCTATAATTCTATGGTTCTCTATTTTTTCATTATCCAACTTTCATATACTCATGAGCCAACTCTGCCTGTCCACCATCATCATAATATCCTTTTTCATGTATTGTGTCCTTTTATAGAAGTCTCTAAACAGATTTCCTTGATCAATCCAATACTTTTTCATAGAAAAGAATGAGCTGATGATTGGCAGCTTTCTTTAAAGTACTGGTAAACCAGGTCCCACATAAAAATGTCATAAAATGTGAAGCATAGTCTTTGACCCAGTATTCATCTCCCAGAAAAGTTTTTCAGTGTGTGTTTTAAATTAATTTTGTCTTAATGATATTTTATATGTACAATTGACACACATTTCTTCAAAAACATGTCAAAGATGCTGGTGTGAGATTATTTTTATTTACTGTCTACATGTTGTGACAGACAAATCTTTAATCAGCTCTTCCCCAGCCAAGATGAATATAGTATTCAACTATGGCTACTCAGTATTTATGACAGGATTTCTTCTGATGGAATTTAAGATACATAGAAGAATCAAAAGTGTCTTATTACCAGCTTTAGGCTAATGATCAGTGTTTCAGGTGGGGAAAAAAACCCACTAAAGCTAATCCACATGATGGAAAATAAAACCAGATTTCTACAGGCCCCGTGTCCCATGAGGCAAAGTAGATGTAAAGTTCCCAGTTTAAGTCAAGTGTGTAAAGATCATTCCTCATTATAGAGCATCATATGTAATATAATGTTGACATCTGGATATTATCTGGCACAGTGACCCACCAGGTGCTTTATTTTCTCATGATGACGTGTGCTTTATGTCTGGGAATAGTGGTGTCTGCCACAAGGGATGGTGAGCCAGGAGCCAAACACAGGAGTGAGTGGGAGAATGGACCTCCCTCACATGGGAGCCAGATGCAGCAAATCAGGCTCAGACACAGTTCAGGGATCACCCAGCAAGTTTATAGCCACAAGACGGCTCAGGTAAAGCCAGAAAGTCAGATCAGGAGATCCAGGTCAGGACTGGAGAGGCAGAAAAACAGGCATAGATGTGAATGCTGCCCATCAATAGATATTTCTGAGGCTTTTCATAGGTTTTGCCAGCTAGATCTTCTCTCATGTTGTTTTCTTTTCATGATCACACTCTGAAAACTGTTTTGCTTCCAAAGTTAGTACATGAAGTTGTTCCGTTCAGAATATCTACAATGAAAATATGAGACTTGTAGCTGATCACACTGTTATTTCACTCAGCAGCTGGAGCTGTGAACCACCAGCCTAAGAAGCAGCCTTGTAGTGCCACAGAATGAACTGTAAAGGATACGATTGTGAATCCTCTCTTTGTTACATAGTGTTTACAAAATATAGAAGTGACTGTAAACTGACATACCAATTTTTCAGGGAGATGTGTTTCCTTCACTTGAAGTTCATATATTCAAACAGATAATCTTTGTGCTAAAACCCAGGTACGATATCTTCTATGAGAATGCCCTGACCACCTTAGAGTGATCTAGAATAAATCTTCAGTCTCACTTTTAAAGATGTTTGATTTGGAATAATATATTTAGCTTGCATTGATCTTAAAGATGATAATTTTATAACCTAGTGATTAACGAGTCTACACTGCTCATGCACTACTTTGATGCATTTCATCAAATGATTTTTCTCCTTTATGGGTCTATATATCTATATTTAAGTTACTTATGATCTCCTTATATTTATTTGATAGAAATTGGTCCTGTAAAGGTACAGTTGAATTCTTCCTAGAATACATGTATTTATTTCTCCAATTAGAACAAGGACAGCCTAGAGTGATCAGCTCAGTGGAGCTGTAAAATTCTGACACGGTGATGCTGTGGTTTAGCCCCAGCTGGCAGCTCAGCCCCACACAGCCACTTGTTCACATCCTCCCAAGGGAAGGCAGAGGGAGTAGGAAGGGTAAAAGTGAGAAAACTTGTGGGTTGAAATAAAGACAGTTTAACAGGTAAAGCAAAAGCTTTACATGCCAGCAAAGCAAGATAAGGAATTCATCCATCACTTCCCATGGGCAGGCAGGCGTTCAGACATTCCCACGAAAGCAGGGCTCTATTTTGCCCAGTGGTGTACCCCTTTTCCTTCTTCCTTCAACAGTTTATGCTGAGCATAATGCCATGTGGTATGGGATATCCTTCAGGGCCAGTCAGGGTCAGCTGTCCTGGCTGTGTCCCCTCCCAACTCCACGGGCACCCCCAGCCTTCTCCATGATGGGGTGGGGTGAGGAGCAGGAAAGGCCTTGACTCTCTGTAAATAGAGACTGCTCACAGTAATGAAAACATCCCTGTGTTATGAGCATTATTTTCAGCATGAATCCAAACCCATACTAGGTACTATGAATAAAATCAACTTTGGATATGTGGAAGACCTTTACTCAGGCTGCCTGTTTCAGAGTTTATTCAGAAATTGACCAGAAAGCAAAAGAGCAACCATTGTTTTGTGATTTCCTATCTTTTTTTTTTTTTTTAATTATGAAAATGTATTTACTTTCTGTCTATTAATTATCTGTATTTGCTGTGCCTTCAACCACTAGGCTCCAATACACAAGGCTTTGGATGAATCCAAGGCAGAATTGCAGAATCAGCAGACAAGAAGAGAGAGGCAACACAGTTTTCTTGACCACACAAAGCAACTCACTGTTAAAACAACACAGTATGTTCTGAGCCTGCTCCTGCAGTTTACAGGTTGGATTACATTCAGTTTTCTTCCTATTTATCCTTAACAAAGTCACCCTGCAAAATCACACAATGAAACAGTTCTATATCTTATTAAAAAAACAACAATGCACACCCCCTAAAAAGAGAAAGAGAATAATTAATATTACTTATTATTTCCCATGGTGCTCTCATTCCTTATAATGGGATTTAGTAATATAAAATTAAGTTCCTTGATCTCTTGGGAGTGCCTGGTTTTAGCCTGAGTGTTCCTGGAGGCATATGAATGTGTGTGTGTATGTGTGTTTGTGTGTACACCTGATCCTGTGCAAAACCAAGTTATTTATCATCTACACTAGTCTACACCATTTGTAAGTATTTCTGATACTGTGCCACTGCAGGAGATTTCGTACACAGTAAAAAACAAGAGCTCCATCCTACCTGTTATGAACCACTTCTCTCTCAAGAGATATTGCCTGGCTATAAAATGGTTCACCCATGAAGCAAGAAAATTTAATATGATCAATTTTCTTCAGTGATATTCTCTTCAATGTCAAACTTCATCCATAGCAACAGATTCTAAATTCATGCTTAGGGTGAGGCAATGAAGATGCTTTATCATTAGTGTTCATCAATGCCAGTTATTTCTCTTTGAAGCCAAATATTAGGTAGTGTTTCCATGTCCAAGTAAACTGGGAAAAGTTAATGTACATGGAAAAGGGAAAAAATACCTGATTCAGTTCTCTACGGGAATTCCCAGTGACTAGAAAACATACACTTTCCTAACACTACTATAATAATCATCTTTAAAAAGGGCAGGGAACATCCACTTAAAAAAGTGAACAGAAACTTATGCCATTGTTACCAGGAACTCCCAAACTTCCCATTTCCCCACACCATCAGGGAATCATGGAGGGTTAGCCTTGGTCAGTTGTCAAATGCACACTCAGCTGCTCACTCCACCCCCTTACCTCCACCCCCTCTAAAAGTACAGAGGAAGAAAAGTGGATGGAAAAGCTCGTGGGTTGACAAAAAGACAGGTTGATTACTTAATAGATACTGCTGTGCGCAAAACAGATTAAACCTGTCAGAAAGTAATTTAATTTACTGTCAATTAAAAGGCATTTGAGTAGTGAGAAATAAACAAAATAATAAAAAAACCCTGTGTCGCCACCCCTTTTTTTAACATAGACACCACTGTTTTGCTTATTCCCATAAAGAAGTTAAGTAAACAAATAAATAAATAAATAGTTTGGGTAGTGGAAAACAAAAGGGCCAACACCAAAAGAAGTGAAAAATTTGAGTAGAAACTCTCTGTCCTTGTCTCTGTTGAGTATGTCAGACGAAACAGACTCAATAAAGAGACAAAGGAAAACAAGAGTTCATGATGTCTTACATTTTGATGGTGACTTGAGTTTTGAGGAAAGTCAAAGCAGTCAGTTCATATTTCCTTAAAGATGAAATTTTCTTGACTTTTTCAAGTCAATTCTAATCTATAGCCAGAGTGGCATGCATTTATTTGTACAATGCCACACACAGCATGAGTTATGACACTGAGCAATCCAGTGCAGCAAAATCAGTACTGGCAATGTATGTCTGCATATATGGTCAAGTAGCAAAATTGGGATTATATAAGATATTTTACTGTTCAAAAGCTGGTCATCTGGAAATGAATAAATTACTTCAGGAAAATGAGGGGAAATTGCTTGGTTCCTTTGGAATTTTGGTTCTTAAAACCCAGCTAATTATTTTAGCTCATTTTATTGTGTCAATGTAAAATCATTTACTGGAGTCAGTAAATTCAGGCAGGGAAGAATACTCCTGTAACATACCAAAGTTTAAGATACAGCATATGTTCTTGTTGACATATGATTTGCTATGTTATAGCCAGGAAACACTTTAAGTATTCCTGAATAGATGGACTAATTTCTATTAGAAATTAATTAATTCAGTTAAATAATCTTGATGGTGAGCTTTACTACCTTAAAATCCTTGCTCAGCTTTCTCCTCCTTTCAAAAGTAGCTACACACAATTTTCTACCATTGTGTTCCTCAAGGATTTTCATGTCTACTCAGTCTTTTTTATGCAGCATTTTTTAAATAACACAGGAAACACAAACCAGTTTCAACGAGAAGACAATCTGCTGGTAGAGATGTACCTAGGCAGTGGTGAGGGAGGCCAGGTCCTCTAGAGCTGAAGTCTAATCTTCAAGGGACTAGACAAAGGGTTCAAGTGAGTGCTTGGACTGTCATGTCTATGCTTTAGAGCAATGAGAACTTTCAACTAATCTTTTAACTTACCTTGAGGGCTCTTGCTTCTCTAATCTTCCTTATGGACCCTATTTCAGTGTTCAACTCTAACTGACCATATTTCCCTTCTGAAAGGTGTTTTGAGGCTTTATTCCTTCACTGACCTACCAGATCAGCTGTTTGAATGCACTGTAGATAATTTCTATCTTGTATGCTCCAAAACCAGTGCTTGATGCAGACTCAAGGGGTTTTTTTGTAAAATTACTCAGGATGTGAGCTGAGAAACTCAGAGGCAAACCTTCATTTCATAATACTAGTGAAGGGGACAGAGAACAAGTCTTGTGAGGAGAGGCTGACAAATCTGGGGATATTTAGTCTGGAGAAGAGGAGGTTCGGGGGGGATCTTAGCACTGTCTAGCACCTGAAAAGTTGTTGTAGCCAGTGGAGGACAGTCTTCCAGGTAACAAGAGACAGGACAAGAGGAAATGGCCTCAAGTTGCACCAGGGGAGGTTTAGAATGGATAATAGGAAAGGTTTCTGAACAAAGGGGTTTAAGTTATTGTGACAAACTGCCCAGAGAAGTGGTGGAGTCACCATCCCTGGAAGTGTTCAAAAAACCTGTGGATTTGGCACTTGAAGACATGGTTTCATGGTGAACAAGGTGGTGCAGCATTGCTCATTTCAGTTCAGGAATGACTTTGAGATGCTTGAACGCATCCAGAGGAGGGCAACAAGGCTGGTGAAGGGCTTGGAACACAACCCTGTAAGGAATGACTGAGGGAGCTGCAGTTGTTTAGCCTGGAGAAAAGGGGACTCAGAGGTGACCTTATCACTCTACAACTACCTGAAAGGTGGTTGTAGTCAGGTGGGAGTTGGTCTCTTTCTCTAGGCAGCAACTGACAGAATGAGAGGACACAGTCTTAAGCTGCACCAAGAGAAACGTAGGTTGGATACTAGGAAGAAGTTTTGCACAGAAAGAGTGGTGAAGTACTGGAATTGTCTGCCTAGGGAGGTGGTGGAATCACCATCCCTGGATGTGTTTAAAAAAAGATTGGATGTGGCACTTGGTGCCATGGTTTAGTTGAGGTGTTAGGGCACGGGTTGGACTTGGTGATCTTAGAGGTCTCTTCCAACCTGGTGATTCTGTGATTCTGTGTCAGTTGGACTTCATGATCTTAAAGGTCTTTTCCAACCTTAACAATTCATTGATTCTATGATTCATTGATTCTGTACTCTATCGCACAGAGTTTATCCTGCGACAGGAATGTGTGTGTTGTAGTCATGGTTATGGACCCAAGCCCAAGCACCTGAGCTGTGTGTAAAGTAATCTTCAGTATAGATCACTTCTCCAAAAGCCTCTTACTTCACCCCTACAGCATTAAAAAAAAAAAAAAAAAACAAACAAACTTGAAAAGACTTGTAGATAGTTGCCTGTGGCCAGCTAGAAGTGAAGCAAAGCATGATTTCCTTAATGGTTTTGGAAATTTGCTTCAGCTTCAACCTTTAGTACACTTTGGTTTAGGCCTATGGAGTCACCCCTGAGCCTTGTCTGATACTGCTTTGTGGTAGGAACAGCTGCTATCTAAAATGTGAGCAGAATATCAGGACCCTGAGCATGGTGTCATAGGTTAGCCAGCTGAGTCTCGGAAGTGATGTCCTTGCTAAGGGGTGCTTACAGCTTCCTCTGGGACCTGATAGAACCTATCAGCTGGCCAGTTTGAATATGGACAATTCTTTAAGCCATTTAAAGTTGTGACCACCTCTGTGATACACACTTAAGAACAGACAAATTCCCCCCCAAGCTCTCTCTCTCGTTTCTGGTGCTGGGACAGGTGGCTGCGGGGCCCGAGCGGGGGCCAGTGGGCCCGGCCCCTGCTCGGGCCAGGCCGGGCCAGGCCACGGCTCCAGGATGACCCCCCCCGCAGGGCTGTGGGCCGCCAGAGGGGCT
>NW_008246063.1:5260307-5276984 GCF_000691975.1 Corvus brachyrhynchos
TTAAGGGTTGTCTTTTTACACTGTCAGTGGGAGAAGGGAGGAAGGTGGGGGGAGGAGAAGTGTTCTGAAGGTGTGGTATAATTTTTTTTTTCTTTTAGGTCTGTTAATAAACTTCTTTATATTCTTTCAAGTTTGGTGCCTGCTTTGCATTTCTCCTAATTCTTATCTCACAGAAGGTAAACAGTAATGAGTATTTTGGACCAAACCACTACATTAAATTGGTGTTTCTGCCCAGTTACAAACCAAACCCGCGACACATGGAAACAGTCAACAGTCTGCAACAAAAGACTGACCCACTAAAATTTTAGTGAAGGGCTTCAAAGAAAATTACCAAGGCTTAAAAAAAGCATATCCTTAAATCTGTCTTATAAACCTTGGCTGAAGATAAGCAAGCACAAAAGAAGGTCAGTCATTCCTGAGCCAAGGTATAGACTTACTACTTTATTTTAATGTCCTCAGAACTACAATATTCATCTAATAATTCTATTTCATCCCCTTAGGGATAACAATGGTTTCCCTACTTTTTATTTTTAATCTTTACTGTGACCCTGTCTCCTTCTTAGTGAATATTTACATAGCAGCTAGCACAGCGGAACTTCATCCTTGACAGACGGATTTTCTATTAAAAGAAGAGAGAAAGGGGAAAAAAAAAGATTTCACAAGAAGTCATAAATAGAAATCCTCCTTAATTTGTACAGAGTGCATCAGACTACCACACAGCTATTATGCATACATACACATAGAAATAAAAATGATTGAAAACTGGTTGAGAAAAGCAGCTAGGTATGCTGAATTTTATAAAAATCTGTCAACCTAGTTGGCTGCTCACAGGCTACTGGGATCGCTTGTGATGCCTTTGCAGATCCTGAGCTGTCATTCAGGCAGAGACTGGCTGAAGACGCTGATGCCTGAGGAATAAATTTAAATTATTACCGTGATGGGGATTGTGACCATTCCCATGCTCTCTTTGATAATGTTGCAGATACTGCAGTGACACACATTATCTTCCCAGCTGCTAACACATCTCAAGAGACACAGGGGGAGGGGAAAAAGTCCAACCCCATGCATAGCATTTTATCTAGAAAATGAAGTTTTCCTTGCTTTATTCTCAGCCAAACAAGGAGGCAGCCTGACTTTCACAGGAAATATCTTGTGCTCCTGCAGACATGTGTCTGTAGCACCAATGCGCTAACAATTAAAGGTTAGATTTTGCTCTTGTTCTTGCAATGGGAAATGCTTTATTCAGCATTCGATCTCACAAAGGTAAAGAGAATTGCAAGACAATGTCCTCTAATGGAGGGAAAAAAGAAAGTCATGTCACTCAAGGCATACCCTTAGGAAATCAATTTGCCTCATAGGGCCTCCAAGGACTTGTCACGCAGTGCCAGAGGACAGGTCTGTTATGTACTTTGCCTAATCTAATAGGGCTTTTGTCTGATGTGTCTTGAGATCTCCCTACTCCTGCTAAACAAAAAATTCTAGTAGAAATGTCATAGTTGTGTCAACGTGCTGTGAGAATCCATGAACAGGCCTTTCCTGCGAATATGAAGTGTCTCTGAGGAGATTTAAGAACCTTTCTCTGAGCAGCCTGTTCTAGTGGAAGGTGTCCCTGCCCACTGCAGAGCAGTTGGAACTGGGTGGTCTTTAAGGTCCCTTCCAACCCAAACCATTCTGTGATTCTATGATTTTTTGGGGCGCTTTGTGCTGTTTGTTGGGTCTTGGGGATGCAGCAGTTCAGTTAAAGCCTGTTTGGGGAGTCCATTGGGATGTCCTCTGTGGTGGCTGATTGACCTGTGGTACAAGAGACAGAGAGAGCTCTTGGTAAGACAGTCTGTGGTGCCAAAGACTTACCGGTTATGGTGAGGGAAAGAAGCCTCTCCCAGGATGCTGTGTTTGGTTATGGTAACGTACCCCAGTTCAGCTTCCCCGGTTGGCTCCTGGTGTTAGCCACACCCCTGTACTTAAACCTGAGCTGTCACATGCTCAGGGTCATTTGCCTCTAGAACCCTTCACAAGTTGTAGCAATAAACTGCTTTCTGTGGAACTCTACTCAAGGACCCTTCTCAACTCCTTGCCGTCGGCTTAATATTACTGAAGCCATCCCCACATCTGTGTGCTCATGCATGTGAACCACAGAGCTGTAGGGCACTCAGTAATAGTCCTCTTACACCACAGAAACATTCCTAAAGGACATGTTGGTCTGCCATATCCACAAGAGTGAGATAATCATCATGACTACAAAACAGATAAGGAAACACACAAATAAGTGTGAAACTGCCCTTGTCCATGGATATCTAAGTCTACGGGACAGCCTAGAGTTAAAAACTTAATGAGTAAAAGCACATCCTAAAGAAATAACTAGAAAGGGAAATGGGAACTTTCATCAACTAGCAGAAATCCAGAATTTAGCTTTTGAAAATGAATTAATAAAAGAGTAGCAAACTTTATTGAGGTCTTTAGAAATTTCTGGTATTTTTCCAGTTCTTGCCAACATACAAAGATCTCATAATCTGGAAACGTAATTGGGGTTTCTGAGTATCTTCAAAGAGACTAACATATTGAAAGGTTGGAGCAAAATCTTTCCCCATTTTTCCTTCTCTAGTCTCCCTCTGTAATGACCTCTAACATTTCCTCATGTACTGCTTCCTCTATGTCCATTCTGAAAGATGTAACAGTCCTTGCAGTGATGTTAAAAAACCCATCACAACCACAAAAAAAATCCCACAAAAATAAAGCTAGACAAAGAAAAAACACCACCAAAAAAAAAGAGACCAAAGCAAACAAACAAAACCAACCAATCAGTCAACCAAAAGTATACCCCACAATTAATTAAAAATCCCTCTTTTAACTTTTTTCCCCTGGTGGTCAGGACCTTAGAACTCCATGTGGAAGAACATATTAATAAACATAATCTAAAAACAAGGCTGATAACAGGCAGTGTGTTTTTTCTTTACCAACATAACAGAAAGATTATGCTGTTATACCATTGTGAAACAAAAAAACTGCCTGTGTGTACAAGAGGAAGTTAAAAAATGAGTGTTGAAAAGTACACAATGCTGATGCTTTTAATTTATGGACACGGACAATACTATATCAAAGTAAACAACATCCTTTATGACTTTTAATCATGCACAGTATTTCAGGTTGGATTCCAATGAGTGTGAAGAGTGACATTATTTTCAATGCTGTTCCACATCATTAAAGAAAACAATACTCAGAAACACCTTTCAGCAGCTTTGCTTTCTGGCTTTCACTGGTGCATGGGCCTCTCGTCAGTCAATAATGAAAGCAGCAGGGAACTCATCACTTGTTAAAGAAAAGAACAGACTAAAACAATAAACAAGCAAAAATGAGAAAGGGGTGGTAAGAGAAGAAAAATAAAGACTGTAAGATTGCTTAAAGAAATGTAAATAGTTTTCCCCTGCCACACTAATGATAATTCACAGATGGGTCTCCAGAGCACAAAAATAATTCAATGAACCAGGACAAAGAAACCCTTTGGATGCCTTTGATGATTCCAATAATCTTTTGATGACTGAATTGATAAAGGTAGTATCATTGCTGAAATATTTTTAGACTTCTTTGAAGCAGTAGGTTTTGTAGTGTATAATATCTCTTTCTCAGGAAACTAAAATGATAATAAATCAACATGGTCGATATTAAATGCATGGGAATGTGATTACACCATGCATCAAAGGATGAATGCATCTGTGTAGCTTTTTTCAGGCAGAACTTTTACTGATTATCTGAGGAGGTGCAGACTGAGTGAGTCTACCCATGTTCTGAGCTATAGGTCCCTATGGTCTTCAGCTGCTGAATTTCCTGCCTATAGTTAGTGACATTAAGCAGTAATTCTTAGGTAAAGTACTATGCCTCCTTTTTTTTATGCAGTCCTGGAAAACAACTGTGACATCCTCATGGAGATTTGCTAGAAGCTCTGGAAATATGGCATTGCACTGCAGAGCCCGGTTTTAACACTTTTTGAAGATTTAGAGATTTTGTGAATACAAGAATTTCAAGGTGATTTAACCCCATTGTCGTGGTTTAACCCCAGTCAGTAACTGAGCCACTCACTCACTCTCTAACAGTGGGATGGGGATAAAAACAGGATCTCAAGAATTCCCATTACGCCTTAACCTTTGTGCAATGAGTTGGGCAAACTGTCCCTTGGTCATACCAGGAACTCTTGCATGGCCAAGGTGGGAGCAATACTGAGTGAAGAGTGAGGGAAGAGGATAATCAGTCATCCCCTGACAGCCTTCCCTACCTTAATCAAAGACTGAGTGGAACTATACTATTATACCTGGAGTTTTGGAAACTCAGGTCCCATTGCTACAGGAATTTTGGAAAAAATTTCCAAATATTTTAGAAACTCCGGTGATTATCAACCTGAGGATAGAAGTTTATTGATTACTAAACCCCATCATTTTGTGATCCTATAAAAAGTGGACCTAAGTGAGGCTCTTCAAGGTCTCCTGGACTACAGGAGGCTGTGCCAGCACCTCCCTCTGAGTGGGACAACTCTCAGAACTTGCAAGTCCTTGAATTTGAGATACTTGGTGGACCATCACCAAAAGCTGCTGATGGGGCCTGGGCTGATACCCCAAATCCTTGAAGCTCATTAATCCTAAGCCCTTTGAGAGATGAAAAGGCACCTGATGTGAGTATTTCCATGAACTTGAGGGGAATTTTTCATAATATACCTTTGTATCTTCTCTATGTTTGTATATAAATTGATTTAAATACCTTATAGCATGTATAGCACAAATATTGCCCTCTCAGATGTCTAATTAAGTCACTCTTGTAATTGTAGTAAATTCTATCATAAAATTGATCTTTTTATAAAAGGTTAACTTAGTAAATTTATTAAGTGCTGCTAAATCCTTTAGACAGAAACCATCGGTCAAGTCGGGCAAACCATCAGACAAGAGGGTCCACTCTGAAACTTGTGACTCAATGGAAGGTTCTCTTTTATCCCTTTTCACCCTCACCCTTTCTATCCTTACCCTTAATATCCCCAGCCTCCACATCAATCATTTTAAATTCATTCTTATTTGATTTTCCTCTGTATGTTTCATCCATGTAGTAGGGAGTAGAGTGAACCTTGCCACTGAATTTCGTTGTTCTTTTACAGATTTTATTAAACCTACTTTTCCTGATACCTTTGCCAGTAATTTCTTTAAGCACCCTGAACAATTAATTTGCGACAAAATAGTGTAGTCAGCAAAACAGGATTCATGTTTTGAATGAACTAAACTGACACTGACCATGCCGTAATTGTGCCTCCCCTGGTGGGGGAGAATTTTAGAGTCTTTGCCAGGAGTCCAAGAGACGAACAGGACCTTCAGCCTTCTCTGCTTTCAGATCATTGTTTATTAAGTCTTATCAGAGAAATAGAGCCACTTAATGTGACCCAGACATAGCACAGAGTAGAGAATGCAGGAGAATGCCAAATTATCAAGATTTACACAGTCTTTTAAAGGTAAATCACCCAATGAAATCTTAAAATGAAAGATATTTTCACTTTTCCCCCAATGTATAAGAAATCATCTAGTCACGTAGACAGGAACTGCAGAATTCTTTATCCAATCATCCCAAACTACTTCTACTGCAGAATATGGAGTAGTAGAAGAAGAAGAAGGTCTGGAGAACAACAACAATCCTCCATTTTGAAGTTTTTTGCTTTTATCTATTTACTATATTAACAAACCCAAATCCTCTAAATTTTTCACCCTGTGACAATCTTACATAATATTCTATCACCTAGTTCACACCAGTGTAGATTCTAATTCTTCCCAGAGGGTAGGCAATTTTCTCCAAGGACGAATGTCAAAAACAGTGTTGTCCAGGGGGGTAGAACCCTTCAAAACAGGCAGAGAAAAATATTCTCTGCACCCTTGGTTCCCACACTAAACCAGGATTCATTACAGTGTGTTTAGTTTGGGGGAATATTTGGAGAAAATCAAAGAAAATCACAGCTGTGCTAACATATTCCACAGCAACTGCAAGAGAATAGATCCCACTGAAGGATAAGAAGCAACATCTGCAGTAACGAATAAGGATTAAATAAATACTGTGGCACCTTCAGTATAAAAGCAGTTGCAGTTCATGTTTAGGTACTTTGCCTATCATGTGAAAACATCAGGAGGTATACCCCTCCTACAGGTGTTAGGCAGGAGCAACCATAAAGTGATTAAGAAAAAGGCAAAAAATATTTTAGTCCTTTGTCATTCCATACTGGCAGTAAAAACAAACAAGGTCTGTGATACCCATCATTCAACCCACTCCCTTTCAAGATCTTCCACTTGCACTGTAAAATCCTGGCTAACCACCCAGAGCTCTTCCACTGAAAGTCAAACCCTCCCAGCACAAGAATCTTGGGTATATTATGAAATGGGGCTACAGATGTGTTCTGCGTTACAGGAACAGAAAAGTTGAGTCCAAGATAGCAAATGAAAACCAGGGAAAGAACAAGAGGAAACTCCATTTAAAAACAATCTTCCCCCATTCATTTGCTCTTCTCTTAGTCCCACATGCACTGAAATTAGGAGGATGTGATGGCCAGTGAGCCTATGATACAAGGGACAAAGAGAGTCCACTGGTAGGACCATCCCTAGTATGATAGAACCTCAGATTAGGGTGAGAAAAGAAGCTTCTCCCAGGATGCTCTGTTCTGTTATGGTAATGTACCCCAGTTCGACTTCCCCGGTTGGCCTGTGGCCTCTCCACCTCTTTGTTACATTTTATGTCCCATGCCCTAGAAGGCTCTCCACTCCAGGTTCCCCCCCATTGGCCCTTGCCCCATTGCCGCTCCCCCAGAGCTTCCCCATTGGCTCCCATTCCCTAGTCCCGCCTTTGTACCGCCCTCGTGCCCTCAGGTCATTGGTCTCTGATGCTTGCCCTGCTCCCGTACTTAAACCTGGACTGTCCATTGTTCTATGTCTTCATCCCTGGGTCCCTTCACAGCAAGGCTGCAATAAACCTTCGTCCGTGGAACTCTACATGGAGACCCTTCCTGCCTCATTGCCGTCGACCCATATTACTGGAGCTGTTTGTGTGTGTGTGCACGCATGTGTGAGTGCATGCTGGTCCTGCCGAGCAGCTTCACTAAGGAGACGCTTTTGGAAGGTTGTGGCATCGCGCTCCGGCACTGCAAAGCCACCCACGGAAAGCAACAGAAGGCGTCACCAGATTATTTATTTATTTATATATATTGTGAAAAGCTCCTGAAGGAAAAGTCACAATTTATCTTTAAGGTATCCTTAAGGATAAACATATAGTGAAAATAAAATTCAGTTATACCTTGAATATCTCTGCTCAAAATGTTTCCATTATTGAGAATTATTGATTACTGGATACCAGTATCAATAAATGTTTACATGTAGTCTAAAGCACTATGCATATGTCTGTCTCAGAAATGTAATTCTGCGGAAATTTTCTACCTTGTTTTTATGGGTTTGGCCTACAGCCAGTTTATTATCATTTCCTATCACATTCCATCCCGCCAGCTGAATCATCATCTTAGCAAATCTCAGACTACAGCTGTAAATGAACAAATTCCTTCCAAGAAAATGTGATTATTCTTTTCCTACTCTTTTATTCTTGTAACATCTCAAGGTTAAAGATGTGCGTTGTAACAGTGGAGAATTATCTTTGTGTTTTTTCTATTACAATCTACTTACCAATGATCACCAACAAAAAAATGTTAAAATAGAGAAAGAGATATGGTTTTATAGCTGAAAATATTTTGAAGATCTTGAGCAGGTAAGGCTTGCATGTGACAGGGGCAATTACTTAAAAGGCTCAGTGAAAATACATCAAACAGAAAAATTCCAATGAACTTAAAAAAACCCCAAATAACATAGGCCCATGAGAGGCTTGCCTGGTTTCTGGATCTTATAATATCTTAAGCAGAAATACTAGTTTTATTTTTTAATTATTATAGCAATATCTAGTAATTAAGTCTTGTGAATACAAGGAGTAAAAGAATAATTTGTTGGTTCACCAATAACTCAAAAATAAAAGTGAAAGTTACAGCTAAAAATAATATTATTTTAAAAAATTCAAATATAAAGGAAGTACTTTCTTCAAATTAAATGCTTTAATTTAGCAAAAAAATCTTTTCGCTAGTTTTGATACAATACTAGTCAAATGATATTTTGAAGAAACATATTATTTCAAAGTGTTAAATCCTAAACATTTCTGTTACAGAATAGAATGTATTTTGTTTCAGATCATACATGAAAAGCAAAATGTCAATCTCTAACTATTTAAATAGCCTCATAGTGAATTTTAAGATACAGAACCAGATTTTGTACAAAAGATATCTGCTATATAATATCAGTAGTTTAAGGGTCAGATTTTAGATAAACATTTTTAGAATGAAGAATGAAGACAAATATGGGCCCTACTGCTCTCTGAATACTTGTTCATCGTAATATATTACACTGCAGAATATATTACACTGCAGGGGAAAAAGTCTTCCTACTACAGTTACAGGGATTATATACAAGTTGGTTTTTGGATCCCTGTTTTGGAGACATGGCATGCACAAGGACAAGGAATATAAAGGATTGTCTCTTTCTATTTGGTGGGGTTACTAGAACTTCCAGACCCCTTCTACCATCTTCTGTGTTTGGCCTTGAGCAATAAACATGGAGCATAGATGACAAAATGTGCAGCTGAGGGAGGGTAGCAACTGCCTATGAAGCTTTTCAGGAGAGAAAACGCCGGATTTTAGGGAGGGATGACTAGAAGTTCCTAACAGATTGTTTGAACAACCCACCTCCAGCAGAGACATGGCCTCACAAATCATTCAGTCAGTGCAGAAGCTGAATTTGAGTGTTGCCCATTTCTCCTACTGATCTTTATCAGAAAAAATACGTCTCTACCATTTGCAGTCATCATGACTGCTACATGTTTTGACAAGACCAACTACTCTCCAGAGCCTTCACCTACGTATGATTTAAGTAGCATTCCTCAGCTGGATAGTTTTTATTAATACTCAGGTAACACCAGACAAAATTTTTCAGGGCCCAAATTCAGGTTCTCAGACACCTTGACACAGTTCTAATAATCCTGTTTTTATTACACTGCTTAGGTAGAAAGAATAAGACATATTTTTGTTCCCCATAAAACCAACTGCAACTCAACCAAGGTGTGTTTTTGTAATTATATGTAGAGCACCATTACACCTCACAGTGACTCTCAGAGTAACCCTGCTGATGTTGGTGGTTTAGTTTGAATTTATATAGGTGCATCTGAGCTCTGAGTGTGGCACTAAATAACTCAGCTTCTTCTGCTCGTAAGGAAAGCTCTACTGTTCAAATCAGAAAGGATACAGAAATGTGAACATACTGAAAAAAGCGGAAGTCAAAATAAGATACAGCAAAAATTGGTGTTTGTTTAAAGGCAGGAGAAGAAGATCATCAGTTCTGTACAGAACACTGAAGATAAACAGACACACTGGAAATTTTTATCGGAATCCCAAGACACTTACAGAATACCAGCTATAAAAAAAGCCTTCATCCACAGCTGACTTCTTTGCCACATTTTCTGGGGCAATTATGTACTGTGTACTATCATGGCATTAGTTTTCTTAACCTTCCCTAAGCTGTATCTTTAACATTTCAATGCCCCACAGGGCAAAGCAAAACAGATGACTTGAATCTGTTCTAGGTTGGTCTGAAAGGGCTAGAGAAGTGCAGACAGTCAATTACAGGTAAAGCCTGTTTTAAGGAGCCTGTCTTTCTCTTCCTGCTTTGGGGATGGATTCATTTCCTTTCACTGTAATCAATTACAACTCACATACCTAAGCCAAGCTACCAGACAAAACCGAGAACATGTTGGAGGCAGTTGTCACATGTTCAGTGGGTCTATCTCCTAATGGGGTTGGATTTTATACCTGCAGGGAAAAAACAAATACACCAGAAGCAGGCATACAATTTTCAGATGGAAGAAGTTGGGTGAAAATATTTCTACTCTCTATTTACAGTTTTAATTGTGACTTCATGATATTCATAAACATGAAATTGTTAGAGGCAAACACTAGGTTACATCTAACAGATGTTGAGTTCATGTGTGCTGGGCCTTGTGGTTGCCATCCCCAGTGCTGCTATAATACATAAACTATAATTCTGTTTAGTCCATAATGGTGTTATGAATCTACATACTATTGAAAAGCATGTGAAAGTTCAGGGTAGGCAGGATCTGTCCAGGAGACTTGCACTCCATTTTCCCCTATGCTTTTAATAGATTTTTGAAATGCCATTTTATTGTCCTGTCTTTTAATCTGTATGGAAAAACAAACCTCAAACCCAAAACACAAACCAAGGCCTCTAGTAAGATCACTTCACTTCTTTTCTTGTCTTGCTCATTTACATGCAGAAAAAGTCTACTCATTTCATTTTTGGACCAAAAATGAATCACATCTTTAGCTTGGAGAAAGTAGCATTGATCCATTCAAATATTCAATAGAAAGGCACCTAAGCCATTTTTAAATATGAAAAGATTCTGAAAGCTTTTTTAGTGCTATCCAAAGAGAGATGAAACATCATATTTCATGTGATGTTCCATATGAAAATTCACTATGCAAAAGAACCACACACTAAACAATGTAAAGAAAGAAAGAAAGCCTTGAACATTTGAAGCCTTCAAATGTAATGAGAAAGTGGCAGCCAAAACCACCCCCTCCAACCTTTCACCTCCGGAGTTAAGGAAGGAAGCTGCAAAAGAAGAAGCAAGTTGCTTATGTTGCCTCAGATTTAATGACACTCGGTGTGATTTTTAAGAATACTGAAAGATAAATGTAATGTGAAAAGTTAGGTTTTACACAAAAATTATTGACAAGAACAGAGAGAAAGTAAAATAAAAGAATATACATTGTTAGATGGGTTCATAAAGATTAGTTTCTTAGTTAAATAAAATGTTCAGTGTTTGAGTTCTTGATCTGCATGCAAGGTGTCAAACAACCTCTCATTGCCCCTGATAATTTCAAGAGCTGGCAGTGCCTTTCCAGAATGAACAAACAAAAAGTACAATTTAATTGAGTCTTTAATAACATTTGTTTTTCCTCAGATCACTGACAGCCTTTGCTTCAATGATACTATTTTCAGATAGATGGCTGATGTGTTGATAATAAATATTCCATGAAAATGGTTGTATTTCAGTATTTAAATATAGGTTCTGTGAAAAGTTCAGTCTAGAAAAGATGGTTTAGAAGAATGTATCAAATAGCAATGTCTGTTTGCTCATTGCTTTGCATGTTACTGGATTATTGATAATTTTTCAAAGGATAAGCAATGAACTGCTACACGGATATTAAAATATATTTTTCTCCTGTGTTACAGAGGGTAACTATTTCTGTAGCTTTCTCTGGGATCTCAGCTGGGACTGTTAGCATTTTGCTCATGGGGTATCATCATATTCCTTGAAAGAAAAACTTTACTTTTGGTAGCAGAATTTGACTAACAGTCTTTTGGGAAAAGAAATGCAAGGGCATGAAAACTCTGCACAAGCTGAGGACTGACGATTGAAGATAAGAGCTTCTACCAAATTGTCCTTACAGACACCATTCATGATACAGAAGCTGCTTAACTTTTTAGCCACCTTTAAATCAGGGTTTTTACATATGCTTTTTATGATCTATGAAGCTAGCAAACTAACAACAGAACTTGACACAAAAGCCCTGGGTGGTTTTTGCTTCCATTTTATATATTTAGCAGATCATTTTATCATTTCATTTTCTCAGAGCCATTGTGTGGGTATCTATACTGTTTAAACTATATGTAATGTGGGAGTGTTTCATACTGAAAGTGCTTTTCTTCTTTGTAAGTTAAAAAAAAAAAAGGTACACAGTTAAATCTACTATACAACATAGTAAAAGATAGTTTACTAACTAAAATATAAGACATTTCTTGAAAAACTAGAATTCTTTCCTAAGCAAGATATTTAATTGTTAAGTAAGTTGTTTTTACAATGGCCTTTGTTTTAAAGGAAACACTTTGTGGCCCTAAGATAAACTGTGATTGCTAGTATAGTAATTGACATTTAGTGGCTCAAAAATCAGATTGAGGTAAACTAAAAGTTTAGAAGAAAGTTATAAGGACCATTTTTGGTTTTAGAATCATACTTTTAAAAGCTAAAAAATATGTACCTGCATATATATTTATATACTTATATATTTAAAGTTCTCCTTTGCAGTAAAAGCATGCTTGAAATAGTATTTCATTTTGTGTGTTTGGTTTTGCAAATAGACTTTTGGATTTTTTTTTACAATTTAAATTTATTAGCCATGTTATTCAAAAATATTGAAAGCAATATAGACCTCAGAAGGGCTGTCATTTTAATGTCGTTTCCAATTTGTTTATTGTAGAGTTATTTGTATTCCAATTCTAACCAAATCCTGAGAGATCTCAGTCCAAAGGTTGTAGGTACAAAAATGCTGTTAGTGAGGATCTTCTTGTTATTTTTCTAAGTCCGTGAGAGACTTTTCTCTCTCACAGAAGAGGTAGCAGGGAATGTAAACAACCAAGCCACCTGCAACCTTGGAAAGTCTTGTTTATGGTATAGTAGAAAATATTTTGATAATGGATGTTTTAGGATTTTGGCCAATCACCCCCAAGGGGTGGCTGGTCCTTTGTCCAATTAGACTATGAAGAAAAAAGTCTATAAAAGAGTTTGTAAAATAATTAAATAAATCAATCTTGCTGCACAATTCCTGCCTGCTGGATCTCCTTCTCCTCCTCCTCCCTATAGCTGCGGGACACGGTGATATACCGTAGGAACCAGGCCTGCGGTAATCAAAGGTATGACATTTTTTTCATTCTTCATAACACTTCTGAGATGCCTTTTCTTACAGTAATGGATGTGGAGGAAGATTGTTCTCATGATAGATTTTTTTTTTTCTATAACATTAGAGAAGATATTAGGTCCAGGACAGGAATTTTCCTTGCTCTGATGATGTCACTTCAATCTCTACTGCATATAGAAAATGTATAAAAAGACACAATTATTTTCATATTTCTTCAGGGGATTGGGATTGTCATTCTGCAAATAAGTCAGAAATAGGCTGTTTCCTTTCCAAACACATTTGGTTCCAAATCTTCCATTTGCATAAAGTCTTGTTCTATCCTCTGTGTTTTGTATATTAAAATCATATCCAGCATTTCTTTACTCTTTACTGTTGACTGAGTTACTCTGGAAATCCAGATAGACATAATGATGCCTGAAAGGCTGTGGAGAGTGCTCTAAGCAGCAAAATTATGCAGTTCCTCAAATTTCACAGAGATAGACTGGCCGAGACAGGAATTAGACTCTCTCATGAGCAGTATTTGAAAAGCTTAGCCAAGAGGGCCAGGCTTCTTGTAATCTTCAGAAAAAAATCTTCCTCTGTTTGCAGAAATTGTTCCTTTTTTCTTTTTCTCTCTCTTTTTTTTTTTTTTTTTTTTTTCCTGGGGCTTGAAAGGATTGCTGTTCTTCATCAGAGTTACTTGGCATGCAAAATAATCTTCCAGCTGCCTCATATCTTTGCTGGGCACATATTAAAAACCAGTTTGGATGCCACCTGTTTGATTACTCATCTCGTGATGACAATTCCCATTTTGCTTGAATGTGCTATGAATGAATTAAAGAGAAACATAATATATTTCATTTTTCTAAAAAATGAAGTTGAAGAAGTGGTAGTCAAAGACAGGTGATCAGAACCGAATATGTTATCTCACCAGTTAAATAACTTTACTGAATTTGAAATGATGGACAATATAGCCTGGCTGATTATACCTGAACTTCTCAAACCTCAAATACTATTTTGTATATACCATGTCCTTTTTTTCTTCAGTTATAGAATTTTTCAACACAATATGAAAAATGCCTGTGCATGTATTTGTAAAATGCTGTATATACTTTCATTTTTATTTATATACATATTTGTGTAAGTGCAGATATGTTAAGATATCATAAATATGATAGTATTTTTGAACAATATTTGTATACTCTTTCAATTGAGTTACCTGCAGTGTTATCAGAAAAAAAAGCATAGAGAAATATAAAAAGAACCTATTTATATTCAAGTACATGATTAGAATAGGAAGGTTACTGTAACTTTAAAAATCCCTCTTAACTGGAAAGGGAACCTATATTCAATAGTTCTGATGTAGATCCTTAGACTGCAGAAGTTTAAAGTTAGGAGAATTAAGCCCATTATTTCTGGTAACAAAGGCTTCCAGGAAGACTGGACATATTTTAAGAACAAAATCTTGAAAGCCCAGGAGCAGGCCGGTCCTGTGTATCAAAGATGAGCTGGAAGGGAAGAAGATGGGCCAGACTGATCAGGGACCATTTGCAGTAGCTCAGGAAAAGAGGTGGGTGTATCACCTTTGGAAAAAGGAGAGGAAACCCAAGGAGAGTTTAAGAATATCGTTAGGTCAAGCAGAAAGAACATTAAAGAGGCAAAAGCTAATTTAGAACTTAATCTGGCAGCTTCTGAAATGAAGGGCAAAGAAAACCTCCAAAGTTTACTGGATGCAGAAGAGAATGTAATCACAAGGAAGGGGCAAGAAAGAGGCTGAGGTACTTAAAGCCTTCTTGTTCTAGAGTCTCAAAGAAAGATAACTGGCAGAACCTTGAAAAGGTAGACTGGGACAGCGAGCAGACTAAAGCCCCTGTAATCACGGAGGAAGTCATTAGTGACCCGCAGAGCCACTTAGACACTGACAAGTCTATGAGGCTGGCCAGGAGTCCCCCACGGGTGCTCAGGGAGACGGTGAAAGAGCTCACTAAGCCGCTCTCCATCTTCTATTATCAGTCCTGGGCACTCATGAGGTCTCAGATGACTGGAGGTGCCAGTGTGACACCCATGCCCAAGAAGGGCCGGAGGGAGGATGCGGGGAACTGCAGGCCTGTCAGCCTGACCTTGGGGCCCAGCAACATTCTGGAGCAGATCATCGTGAGTGGGAACACATGGCCCACAGAGGAGAACCGAGGGATCAGGCCCAGGCAGCGTGGGTTTAGGAAAGGCAGGTCCTGCCTGAGCAATGTGATGTCTTTTGATGAGAGGGTGACCCACCTCTGAAGGAGAGGGAGAGGGCTGAGGGAGAACCTGTGGATGGAGTCTCCCTGGACCTGAGCAAAGCCTTTGACTCTGTCTCCCATGGCACAGTCCTGGGAAAGCCATCAACCCAAGGCTTGGGCAGATGCACTCTTTGCTTAAGAACTCTCAAGACCGGGCTTAACAGTTAAGAACTGTTGGGACTGGGCCCAGAGAGTGGTGGTGAATGGTGCCACATCCAGTTGGTGTCCAGTCAGTAGCAGTGTCCCCTGGGCCCAGTCTTGTTCAGTATCTGTCCTGCTGATGTGGACAAGGGCATTGAGGGTACCCTCAGTAGTAAATCTGTGATGACACCAAGGTGGGTGGGGGTGTCGATGCCCTGCAGGGTAGGAAGGCTCTGCAGGGGGATGTGGACAGGCTGGCTGGATGGTGTGAGGCCAGTGGGATGTGGTTCATGAAGAGCAAGGCCTGGGTCCTGCCCTCATGTCCCAACAAGGCCCTGCAGTGCTCCAGGCTGGGGGCAGAGGAGGAAAGGCCCGGGAGGTGCTGGCCAACGGCGGCTGAACGTGAGCCTGCGTGTGCCCAGCTGGGCAAGGAGGCCGGTGGCCTCCTGGACTTCTGTGTCAGCAATAGTGTGGCCAGCAGGACCGGGCTGGTGATTGTCCCTCTGTGCTGGGCACTGGGGAGGCCACAGCTCAAGTGCTGTGTGCAGATGTGTGCCCCTGTTCAGATGCAATTAATGAGAGATGCCTCTGCCTGAATTACGGTGCCACGGGGACAATCCACCAAAGTCAACAACAGGGATTTTATTTTACAATAAATGTGGGGTGGAGAGATAGAAAGGCATAGGAAAGAGGAGGGTGGGAAGCAAAGACGGGGAAGAGGGTGGTTGGGGTGGGGAGGGGAAGATCAGGGGTTGGAGGGTGTGGGAGAAGAGCAGGGCTGGGGTGAGGTGGGGAAGAGATCAAAAAGAAGAGTCCGAGATGCTTGGCTCCAGCAGCATTCCGTCGGTCCTTTGTCACCCCGCGCTTCTCTGCGCTGGGGGTGCCGGTGGTTCTCGTGGAGGTGAGGACCCCTGGGCTTTCATCCGGGGTTAACACCTTTCTGCAGTCTGTGCCGAGGGAAACCAGGGAAGCGTTTTCCGATTTGCCAGGTGAAAGGAGGATGGGCTTTCCTTTGCCTGCAATGCAGAGGCCCAAGGAGCATTTCTCAGCTCCTAATGCAGCCTGGGGGCAGGGGGGGATGCACCCCCACAATGCAGCCCGGGCCTAAAGTCAGCTTCTGTGGGGTTTGCCAGGGCAGATCAGCAATCCTTCCTCAGGCGGCTCTCCTGACCAGGCTGCCTGGCAGTCGGCATGGGGGCGAGGGGCTGGGGCCGGCAGCAGGACCCACCTTTGGGAACTGATTGCCTTGGGCACCATCCATCCATCCATCCATCCATGCATGCATCGGTGCCTCCAGTGTTTGTCTCCCTCTCCAGTGCTGGTGCCTCCGGTCGCTGCCGTTGCTCAGGGTGAGCCGGCATCTTTGGGGATCGTCCTGGTGCTGGCAGTGGGGCTCACTCCTCCAGCTGCCTACTGCGGCATCTGAAAGAGAAGAGCTGGCGCAGAGCCCGCCGGGCCGGCTTGGTG
>NW_008246063.1:5279838-5280215 GCF_000691975.1 Corvus brachyrhynchos
ACTTGTGCCGGTGTTGCTCTTGGCAGTTTAGGGCTGAGCCGTGTCACTGTCAGTGGAGGGCCGTGGAGAGGCGGCAAGTCTGACACGGACAATCTTTGTGGCCGTGTGACTGTGCCGCTGCGGGGCAGCGAGTGCCCGCCCTCCAGGCTGTCCTGTGTGTCAAGTCCTGGGGATCTTCCTGAGGTGACTGGTCTGGGGAACAGTCTGTCCATGTAAGGGGGTGTGACGGTCTTCCAGGTGACCTGTGGTGCCTCCTGTGGCTGCCTCTGGGTCACCTGTGGGAAGCAGGAGGAGGCACAGGATGGAGGTGGCTGTGCGGGAACAGTGTCCCCCACGTGCCGGCCAGCCCGGCCCTGGCCCCGAGGCAGGTGCTGGCC
>NW_008246063.1:5281039-5282723 GCF_000691975.1 Corvus brachyrhynchos
TCGCTGCCTCTGGGGCATTGCTGTGCTTAGCCCAGGCCAGCGCTGGCCCCTCCGCAGAGCAAGGAGGCCTGGTGGGCCTGCCTGTCTCTGCCCCAGGGCTTTCCCCAGGTGCAACTGCAGCCTCTCCCTCCATCCCTTTCCCTCACCTGTCGCCACTTGTACAGCAGCGGCTGCCCCTCACAGGGGTGCCTGTGAGCATTCGCCTGCTGCTGATTTGACATCTTGAGGGTGCTTTGCCAAACGCTGGCCACAAGCCCCCAGGGGAGCTGCTGCCTCCTGAGAAGTTGCTGCCTCCTGAGAAGCTGCTGCCTCCTCAGAGAGCTGCTCTCCTGGGAGTGACCGCTGCAGGGACTTGGAGCCCTGAGGGTCACGACACGGACCCACGTCACAATGGCCTCTGGGCATGATGCCACCGCGGGTCACAAAGGCCTGGTGGGCACGGCCGTCCCTTGTCCCAGAGGCCTGGCGATTTCCATGGAGCCGCCCCTGGTCACAAAGGCCTTTGTTAGGCCTTTGCCCCTCAACTTTGCCTCCACTTGTTCTTCTCCCAGTGACCTGCACCTCTCTCTTGTCCCACCTTGTATGTTCCTCCTCTAAACATCCCCAAAGAAACCCTGTACCATGCCAAAGTGCTTTTCCCACCCAGCCCACCATGTGCCTAAGCTATTGACCCCAACCTCAGGTAGAAAGATCATCAGGAAGGCAAAAAATCTGTTTGAATTTAATCTGGCCACCCCAGTAAAAGACAATTAAGTCTTTGTTTAAAAAGATTAGGAATGCAGCAGCGCCAAGGCAAATGGCCCTTCTTTAATCAAGGCGGGGGTGAGGGGAATATGGTCACAATGGACGAGGAAAAGGCTGAGGTGCAGAATTCTTTCTTTTCCTCCATCTTCTCCAACAATCAGATGGGTTATCTGGAGGACAAGCAGTCCGCTGAGCTGGCACACAGGGATGGGGAGCAGGCCAGACTCCTGCAATCCCGGAGGGAGTTGTTAGTGACCTACGGAGCCACTTAAACAGTGACAAGTCACTGGGCCTGGCCTGGAGTCTCCCAAGGGTGCTGAGGGAGCCACGGAAGAGGTCGCTAAGCCACTCTCCTGTCCTTTATTATCATCATTCCCGGCCAGTCGGGGAGGTCCCAGATGACTGCAGGTGTCCCACTGTGACGCCCAAGAAGGGCCGGAGGGAGGACGAGGGGAACTGCAGGCCTGTCAGCCTGACCTCGGGGCCCGGCAGGGTTCTGGAGCAGATCGTCATCAGTGGGATCGCACGGCCCATGGAGGGGAACCGAGGGATCAGGCCCAGGCAGCGTTGGTTTAGGAAAGGCATGTCCTGTCTGAGCAATGTGATGTCTTTTGATGAGAGGGTGACCCACCTCGGGGCTGAGGGAGAACCTGTGGATGGAGTCTCCCTGGACCTGAGCAAAGCCTTTGACTCTGTCTCCCATGGCACAGTCCTGGGAAAGCCATCAACCCAAGGCTTGGGCAGATGCACTCTTTGCTTAAGAACTCTCAAGACCGGGCTTAACAGTTAAGAACTGTTGGGACTGGGCCCAGAGAGTGGTGGTGAATGGTGCCACATCCAGTTGGTGTCCAGTCAGTAGCAGTGTCCCCTGGGCCCAGTCTTGTTCAGTATCTGTCCTGCTGATGTGGACAAGGGCATTGAGGGGAGCCTCAGGAGTAAA
>NW_008246064.1:0-1858 GCF_000691975.1 Corvus brachyrhynchos
GGGTTGGAAGGACCTTAAAGCCCATCCAGTCCCTCCCCCTGCCTCAGACTGGGAACCTTGCCCTGCCCAGGTTGGATCAGGGTCTTGGTGTGGGAACGGCTCCAAGACAAACCTGAGGGTGTTCCGGAATGAGGAGCATGATCCTGGGAAGGGCAAATAAAGCCCAAGTCAGATTTATGAGCAGGGCAGAACAGATTTATGAACCCCGGCTCAGGGTTCAGGGTTTGGCTTGGGGCGGGATTTACTCCCCTTACTGTCAGAGGTGGGAGATGCCTGGGGAGTCACAAATTCCTGAGGAAAACTCACTGGATTTTCCCTTTTTTAGTCCCAAAATGGCCTCCAAGGATTTTGTGGCTGTCTGGAGCCTGCTCGGGGCTGGCACAGGCACCTAAAAATGAAATTTAAATCTCTTACCTCGATTTTGAACCTGTTTCTCTTACTGCTAAATCCTAGGTGGGATATATGGGGGAAACAGGAATAACTGAGGAGTTTGGAAGGAGCTGGGAGGAATTTGGAGGGAATTCAGAAGGAAGTGAAGAATTTGGAGGGAATCTGGGAAGGAACGGGGACAAATTCAGAAGGAATTGGGAAAGACTTGGAGGGAAGCAGAGACAACTGGAAGAGGTTTCTTCTGATGGACGAGACCAGGGAAAACGGGCTCTGGGAGATGCTTTGTGTCCACTGAGGTTGTCCAGAGAGACCAATCAGTCCCTGGGGAGGTGTTGGAATCCCCCTCCCTGGAGGTTCTTGGTGTGAGCCTGGATGTGGTGCAGGATAATCCCACCCGAGGTCCCTTTTCCATGGAAGGTTGGACCTGGAACGTTCCGGGGTCAGGCGGGGTTGTGCTGCGGGGCTGTGACCGACACCGTCCCTCCCCGGGGACTTCCCGGTGCCACCCCCTGCTGTCTTTGTCCCCATGTGATTTACGAGGGTGTTTTCCATGGCCTCCACTGATCCCAGCTCCGAACCCTCTGCGTGGCTCCAGGGGGGGCTTGAGCCGAGGGTCATCCTCCGGGCAGGATCCTGGGTGTCCTCCTGGAGCTTCCTGCTCTCCTGGGGAAGAGTGGCCACTCCCACGTTGGTGTTTGGTGAAACCCACCCTGTTTGCAGAGAGGGACAGGCCATAAATCAGCCCTGGGCTGGAAAACCCCATCCGTCTCCAGAGAATCAAGGAATTGTTGAGGGGAAAAGTCCTCACAGTCCATCGAGTCCAACCATCCCCCAGCACTGCCAAGGCCACCCCTGCCCCATGTCCCCAAGTGCCACATCCACAGGGCTGTTAAATCCCTCCAGCAATGGGGACTCCACCCCTGCCCTGGACAGCTGTGCCAGGGCCAGACAGCCCTTCTGGGGAAGGAATGTTCCCAATATCCAACCTGAGCCTCCCCTGGCCTGACACAGCCTGATACCACTTCCTCTTCTGTCTGTGTTCCCTGGGAGCAGAGCCCGACCCTCACCTGGCTCGGACCTTTCATCCCACCACGCCCTGGACCATCCACGGCCATGTCTGTCCCCTCTGTCACCCCCGTCCTCGCTGTCACCCCCTGGTAACACATTCCCTGCCCTGGCGACCCCCATGGCACGGGACCCCAAACCCTGTGACCTTCTGCTGACCAAAAGTGACCAAGACACCCATCCCCACTGACCCGGGGACCAGAGCGGGCTGGGCTGGGCTGGGCTCTGGGCCCGATTCATCCCACCTGGAATGTCCCGGTGTCCCAGCCCCCTGGAACGCCCATGGCAGCTCCCATAAAAGCGCTCCTGGCCCGGTGGGAAGCAGGATCCAGGATCCAGGAGCCAGGATGGGGCCGTGCCGGGCGCTGCCACTGCCGCTGCTGCTCCTGGGGCTGCGCGGGGA
>NW_008246064.1:1973-2561 GCF_000691975.1 Corvus brachyrhynchos
CCGCCGCGCCCGCGTCCCCCCTCCTCCGGCGGCTCCGGGAGGCTCAGCCCCGGCCCGGGTGGGTGAGTGCTGAGCTCTCCCTTTCCAGGAGAAGCTCCAGGACTGGGCAGTGGTGGATCCAACCGTTCTGCCCCGTTTTGGGTCTGACACCCACGGGATTGAGCGCAGCCGAGTCTGCGCTGAGCCTGACCCGCTCCAGGCTGGACGTGGCCCCTCCTGGGGCTGGCTCCGGCCCGTTGCGGGGCTGGGCACTGGGGGCGGTGGGGCCCTGATGGGTTCTGTCCCCTTTCCCAGCCCTCGGACCTGCAGAGCCGGCAGGAGCTGAGCTTCACCCTGGAGGAAACCACGTGCCGGACACCGGGAATGGACACCGGCAACTGCAAGAGCCGCTGGCTCGGGGTGAGGCTTCGTCCTGTGGCAACTGGGGATTATCCGGTGGGGAAACTGAGGCACGGGGGGGTTGGGCTCTCCCGTGTCCCCTCTGTGTCCCCACAGGCGGTGACCTGGTGCCACGGCTTTGTTTTCCTGGAGGAGCAGAAGCCCACGGTGGAGCTCTCCTGCGAGAACGCTCCGGCCGCGGTACGCGGG
>NW_008246064.1:2720-3129 GCF_000691975.1 Corvus brachyrhynchos
CTGTGTGCGGGGCCCGCCTCAACACCAAGGCACCCAACCCCTGAGGGGACCCTGCTGTGTCCCCTCCCTGTGTCCCCTCCCTGTGCCCCCCACCCGGCTGCTTCACTGCCAATAAACGTCCCTGCATCGCTCCCGGTGTCACCCTGAGTGTCCCTGCGCCCCTACGGGGACCCCCGAGCGCCCCCAAAATCCCCCCTGTGCCCAGCCTGGGAGCTCTGAGAGCTGGGGACACCCTGCGGGTCACGAAGTGGGGGTGTCACGAGTGAGCAGCACTCAGTGGGGCAGATCTGGGGTCCCCCCAACCCTTCAAGGCCGTGGAGAGGCGAAGGGACCCCCCTGCAGGTGCCGCCACCTCGGGGACCCCCCGAGAGCCCCTCCCCAAATCCAGCCGCTTCCCGGCCCCGCTCTG
>NW_008246064.1:3268-3870 GCF_000691975.1 Corvus brachyrhynchos
GCCGTCTCACCGGCCTCCTGCAGGGACTTGGACGGCCGGGATTGTCCCTCCGTGTCCCCAGGACACCTTGGGGGTCCCCTGGAGTCTGTGGGGCCCCCACAGAGGTGTTTGTGGGGTACAGACCCACAGGAATATGGGGGGACAGGAGGGTCACCCCCAGGGGGCCGCAGCCATGACCCTGCTCTGGCCACTTTTGGGGCACAGGGGTCCCTGACCCCCACAACTCTGCACCCCCCCTGTCCCTGTCCCAAACTGGGTCCATCGTGGGGGTCCCCTCGGGACCTGAAACTCCCCCAGCCCCACCCTTGCAGCTCCCCGGGGGGCTCATGGTGTCCCCTGTGTCCCCCCTCCATCTCCCTTTGCCATCACTGCTGGTTTGGGGGGGACAAGGTGCAGGGAGGACAGTGACACCGTGGGGACAGTGACAATGACACTGTGGGGACAGTGACAATGACACTGTGGGGACAGTGACACTGTGGGGACAATGACACCGTGGGGACAGTGACAATGACACTGTGGGGACAGGGACACTGTGGGGACAGTGACAGTGACACTGTGGGGACAGTGACACTGACGCTGTGGGGACAGGGACACGGGGGGGG
>NW_008246064.1:4145-4398 GCF_000691975.1 Corvus brachyrhynchos
GGGTGCGGTGACAATGACACGGTGGGGACAGTGACACTGTGGGGACAGTGACACTGTGGGGACGATGGTGGCTGGGATGTGAGCGGCCCCTTTTATGGGTGGGGCCCTGCGGGCTCCCCAGAGCAAACCCATCCCTGTACCCAGTCTGACCCCACATCCCTGACCCCACATCCCCTTGGGGACAACGTGGGGGCGCAGCCCTGTGTGCCAGCCGTGCCTCAGTTTCCCCGTGTGCCAGCCGTGCCTCAGTTTC
>NW_008246064.1:4862-5201 GCF_000691975.1 Corvus brachyrhynchos
CCCCTTCCTTGAGCACACCGGGACCCCACCCAGGACCCCATAGCAGGGACCCCACCCCCAGGATCCCACCCAGGACCCCACACCAGAGCCCCCACTCGTGTCCCCGCACCAAGGACCCCACACCTGGGACATTTGGGACCCTAAATCCAGAATCCAACACTTGGGACCCCACCCATGTCCCCACACCCAGGCCCCACGCAGGATCCAACATCTGGGACCCCACACCCAGCACCTGCCGGGTCACTGCACCCAGGACTCCCCCGGGGCCCTGCACCCCACACCCAGGACGCAGGGCCCCGCCCCATGGACTCTGCACCCCAATTCCCCACCCAGGACCCC
>NW_008246064.1:5374-5867 GCF_000691975.1 Corvus brachyrhynchos
CCCCGAGCATTCCTTGATGACCTGCGGGGACACGGGGACACGCGGTGTCACCCCGGGGATGGCACCGGGCCCCCGTGTCCCCCTTCCTCCCGCTCCTCCTCCTCCTCCTCCTCCTTACCCCGTTCTCCTTGAAGTCGCAGTCGTCGGGGTTGACGCGGGCGCTGGCGGCACAGTCCGTCTCCATCATGCTGAAGTTGAGTCCCTGCAACGAGCTCAGCTCCACGCCCTGGGGACACGCGTGGGCAGCGGGGTCACGAGCGGGAGGGGACAGGAGCAGAGGGGTCAGGGGTGGGGCCCCTGTGCCAGCCGTGCCTCAGTTTCCCTCCCTGCCAGAGACAGGAAGAGCCCGGTGCCCACACGGCCATTCCCGATGGCCCTTTTATTGCTCAGCCCAAGCCCACGGAGCCCCTCAGGTGCACGTTGAACTTGACCCTGGGCCGGAAGTGCCGGATCTTGCCCAGGAAGCGCCCGAAGCGGCTGCGCTGGATCAGAA
>NW_008246064.1:6916-7595 GCF_000691975.1 Corvus brachyrhynchos
TGGGGGGGGTACACGCGGGGCGGGGGGGGCCCAGTGTGTCCCCGTGGATGGGCGGTGGCATCTGACCCCCTCGGGGTCCCCACCCTTGGGAGCCCCTTGGCTGGGCACGGGGGGATTTGGGGCGCAGGCCCCCTCGGGGGGGCACAGGGGACACGTTGCCCGTGTCAGGTTGGTGCCCGCGGGGTTGCACAACCCCAAACTTGCCCCATCGCTGTTGCCCAAGGCCGAGGGTGCCCCCCGGGTCCCCCAAACTGTCACCCCCATACACGCACACGTCCGAAATCTCTTTATTCCAGCTCCGTTGGGGACAGGGCGCGGCCGGACGGTCCCCGCAGGGACGCGTTGGGAGGGGGCCGGGGCCGCGGGGAGGAGGATGAGGAGGAGGATGAGGAGGATGAATGACCTGGGTTGGTGCCAGGGGAGCGGGGCTGGGCGCTGCCATCGGGCTGCTGCGGGGAGAAATAAAGTGGGTTTTCACTCCAGAGCCAACAGGCCCCCAAAGAGAGGGGGACACGCGTCCCACCCCCGGCACGGGCTCCCGGCGCCCTCACCGGCTCCCGGCCGCACTCCACCATCGAGAGCGGCACGTCGGGCAGGAAGGTGAACACGGACACCTGGGCCGAGCAGCGCTGCACCTGGGGACAGAGCGGCCTCAGCACCCCGGGGACCCCCCGCGGCC
>NW_008246064.1:9559-9963 GCF_000691975.1 Corvus brachyrhynchos
TCGCGTGGGACAGGCCCGCCCCCACCCCGCGGGGCGGCCGTGGTTTGGGGGGGACACGCGGGGCGGGGGGGGCCCAGTGTGTCCCCGTGGATGGGCGGTGGCATCTGACCCCCTCGGGGTCCCCACCCTTGGGAGCCCCTTGGCTGGGCACGGGGGGATTTGGGGCGCAGGCCCCCTCGGGGGGGCACAGGGGACACGTTGCCCGTGTCAGGTTGGTGCCCGCGGGGTTGCACAACCCCAAACTTGCCCCATCGCTGTTGCCCAAGGCCGAGGGTGCCCCCCGGGTCCCCCAAACTGTCACCCCCATACACGCACACGTCCGAAATCTCTTTATTCCAGCTCCGTTGGGGACAGGGCGCGGCCGGACGGTCCCCGCAGGGACGCGTTGGGAGGGGGCCGGGGCC
>NW_008246064.1:10113-11183 GCF_000691975.1 Corvus brachyrhynchos
CGGGGGAAGGGATCGGGTTGCCGATGTTTTCCTTGGCCCGGTGCCGCGGGGGGAAGCGCGCCTGGACCTGCAGGAGATGCGGCGATGCTGGAGCTCGGCAGGGCCGATCCCCCATCCGTGGCCCCTTCCCTGTGCCTGCTCCCAGTTTCTTGGCACGCTGGTCTCACCGAGATCCTGCTCCTCCCGAGCCGGGAGCGACAGCATCCTCCTGGTTCCCACAGAGAAAAGAAGCAGGAGCCCTCTGCCCTCTCCCAATTTCTTTATGCTATTTTTGGTTTTTAAGATCCCTCTCACTCTGCTCAGATTCATCCAAACACCCCATGCCCAGGTGTTCCTTGGATTCAGGAACACAGGGTTTGGCGAGGATTGCACTGTGTGGATCCCACTCTCCCAGTTTGCCTTCCCTGGGTGAGCGAGTCTCGTTTCCCCAAAATTCAGTCTTTTCCTGTCGCCTTTGGAGCCAGGAGCTCCCCTTTCTCTTTGCTTCATTCACAATGGAAAAGCAGAGATCCCTGGGGAAGGAGTCCCAGGAAGCACATCTGGGAGATACCTGAGTCTCCCGGGATCACCGTACCTGGGAGCAGCGCTCTGGAAGCCCAGGGGCCATCGACAGCCCCGGTGTCAGGGAGCTGCTGCTCTTCCAAGGGTATTTGATCCAATATTCCCATTCTTATGGACACAAGCCCCAGGTGGGAGATGGTGGGAGGGAGAAGGGATAATGGAAGACCAGGAGAGCAGCTCATCAGAGCCTCCTCTGCCCATGGAGATGGTCAGGATGGGTCTTGGAGAAAAGATGCCACAAGCAACAACTTCATTCTGATCCAAGTATTCCTGTTTTTTCTTTTTGTTCTTTTTTCAAGTCTGAGCAGCACAGAAAAGTCCAAAGGATTCCCATTCCTGGGAAGCCAGCAGTGGATAGGTGTGGAAGAAATGGATATGTGCTGATAGATCACATTTATAGCCAGATATGCTCATTATAGACCCTAAAATATACACAGTACCCCAGTATAGACATCCACATGTACAGCCAGAGTCAATCCCAGGGATGCTGGGGCGCAGGAACTGACAGC
>NW_008246064.1:11279-12000 GCF_000691975.1 Corvus brachyrhynchos
TCAGCTCCCATGCCTGCTGCGTGGCCCTGCCTGCCCGGAGGAGGTATGGCTGTGCCCAGGATGGCACGGGAAGAGCCGGGCACGGAGAGCTCTGGGGGGATGGCGGATCACGGATCATGCAGGAGGAGGGCTGAAGGGCTGACACAGGGAAGGTGCTGCCAGGCAGCTCTTTGGCTCTGCCAGCATTCCAAAGTTTCCTGGCACAAAACCCACGGCAAAGACCTTTCCCAGCAGAGCACGACAAACTCATGACGTGTTTTCCTTGCTTCTCCTAAAATATCCTGGCCTTTCTGCTACAGCTGCCTCTTAGCCTTGGAAAATACCTTGATATTTAATTTAAAGGACATCCTGATAATCTACTTCCCATTTTGAAACCCTCAGGCTGTTGCCTGGAGTCGTTTCCATCCATCCTTCTCCAGAGCTTGCCCAAACGATCCTGGTTTAACCGACCTTTTCTTCTTCCTGGTTTCTCCATCCTGTGGCTCTTGTGGAGAAGTTTTCCACATCAAGCTGAGAAAAACACGAGAAACTGGGGGGGGGAGGTCTTGTGTAAGAAGCTCCTGGAAGCAACAGCGCTGTGTTTGTCCCATTTGGAGACCCCCTCTGTGTGACCAGGACCCCCCAAATTGCTGCTGATGCCCCTGGAGGGGCTCAGGTGGTTTTGCTGCTCCAGAAGATGCCGATGGATTTTCCAAGTCCTTGAAGTTGCTGGGTTTTTTTT
>NW_008246064.1:12323-13115 GCF_000691975.1 Corvus brachyrhynchos
CCCCCTCTGTGTGACCAGGACCCCCCAAATTGCTGCTGATGCCCCTGGAGGGGCTCAGGTGGTTTTGCTGCTCCAGAAGATGCCGATGGATTTTCCAAGTCCTTGAAGTGGCTGTTTTTATGTCACAATGAAGCCTGTCCCCCTCCCTCAGCCCACAACGGTGCTTCCCAAAGGCGCAACCGCAGGAAAACCGACGAGGGATGGATGGATGGATGGATGGATCTGCTCGGCCACGGCTCCGGGGGAGGCCGAGGGGTCTTTGCTCGCACATAAACTCACCATATTTGACCTTTCAGGACCTTCAGCCCAAAAAGTTACAGGTGGGGGATTACTCTGTCAAGTTCCCCTCAGCCCACAACGGTGCTTCCCAAAGGCGCAACCGCAGGAAAACCGACGAGGGATGGATGGATGGATGGATGGATCTGCTCGGCCACGGCTCCGGGGGAGGCCGAGGGGTCTTTGCTCGCACATAAACTCACCATATTTGACCTTTCAGGACCTTCAGCCCAAAAAGTTACAGGTGGGGGATTACTCTGTCAAGTTCCTTTGCGTTTGGATCGAGCACCTGGAAATCGTGGCACGCTCGCTGACGACGAGATGCCCCCAAAATCCCCCGCGTCAGATGGTGAGGAGCGGCACGCAGCCCACGCCCACCCCGCCCTCGTGGCACACCATGGGCGCCATGAACGTCCAGCGGTTGGTCTCGGGGTCGTACATCTCCCGGGAGCTGAGGTTGGCCTGGCCGTCGTAGCCGCCCACGGCGTAGAGGCGGCCGCAGTTGGCCACGAGGGA
>NW_008246064.1:13233-17074 GCF_000691975.1 Corvus brachyrhynchos
CCAGCGCGGCCGCGCCGTGCCGGCACCGCTTGTTCAGCATGGGCGACACCGCGTGCCAGCTGGACGTGTGAGGGTTGTAGTATTCCACCTGGGATGGAGCACAGCAGGAGTTAGGGACGCTGCCTTGGGAATCAGCCTGTGACAGTCTCCCGCTGTGGCACCTCCAAACTGGGGGTAGTTTTGGGGTGCTCGTGACAAGGCAGTGAGGGGCTTCCCAGGGAAGGGAACGGGGCTGGGGAAGGGTTTGGAGCGCCAGGAGCAGCTGGGGGAGCTGAGAGGGCTGAACTGCCTTCAGTTAAAAGTTCAGCTGCTATGGGATTGTGCCTGAAGGGTTTGGGTTAGAAGAGACCTTAAAGCTCATCCAGTGCCACCCCTGCCATGGGCAGGGACACCTCCCACTGTCCCAGGCTGCTCCCAGCCCCAATGTCCAGCCTGGCCTTGGACACTGCCAGGGATCCAGGGGCAGCCCCAGCTGCTCTGGGCACCCTGTGCCAGGGCCTGCCCACCCTCCCAGCCAGCAATTCCCAATTCCCAATCTCCCATCCAGCCCTGCCCTCTGGCACTGGGAAGCCATTCCCTGTGTCCTGTCCCTCCATGCCTTGTCCCCAGTCCCTCTGCAGCTCTCCTGGAGCCCCTTTAGGCCCTGCAAGAGGCTCGGAGCTCTCCCTGTGTCCTTCCCTTCTCTCCCAGCCTGGCTCCATATCCGAGGGGCTCCAGCCCTCAGAACATCTCCACGACCCCAAGCAGGTAGAGTCACTTCTGTTCCACCTCAGGTTTTTCTGTCATGGGTGGAAGTGACACAATTTGGTGGCGCAAGCACTTGGGGCCATTTGGGTGCACAGGGAAAGGACACGGAGCTTTCCAGCCCCAGCCTGAGGTGCAGTGGATGAGCCCCAGCCCAGGGCCTTACACTGTTGAAGATCTGGAGCCCGTCGTGCCCTCCGGACACGTAGATCCGGCCCTCGAACACGGTGACTCCGGCAGCGCTGCGGTTGGAGCTCATGGGGGTCACTGCTGTCCACCTGGGAGGGAGAGGGGAGAGATCAGCAAGACTCCCACAGATTATTCCGTGGTTTTCTAGTGCTGGATTCCACCAACTCTCCTTTCCCCACTCCTTATTCAAACCATTCTCACAGCCCAGATGCCCAGCGGTGCCAGGGCACGGAACACCGGAGGAGAAGCTCCTGGGAAAGCTCTGGGACATGAAGGGCTCTTACTTGTTTGTTTCTGGAGAGTAGGACTCCACGGAGTTGAGGGATGAGTTTCCATCGTATCCACCGCACACGTAGATCTGCCCATCCAGCACCACCGTTCCCATGGCGCTGCAAGGAACAGCAGGGCCCCGTGAGATGGCTGGGGGTGCTGTCACCCTGTCCCCAACACTGTGACCCTGCACACTCTGCCTGTGTCATCCCACCAAACCGCCTTTGCCCTGGATTCACCTGCACACTGCTCAGTCCCACCCGAACTCTGAGCTCACAAAGCGGAAAGGTGCTCACGGCAGGAGCACCTTGAATCCCAGCTTTGGATTTGGGCCCATCACGACAAAAAAAAAAAGACACTGAGGGGCTGGAGTGTGTCCAGAGAAGGGAATGGAGCTGGGGAAGGGGCTGGAGCACCAGGAGCGGCTGAGGGAGCTGCAGAGGTACCTGGTGAGGGGCACATACATCTTCCACCCCTGTCCTGGGCAGCTGTGCCAGGGCTGGGCAGCCCTTTCCAGGAGGAATTTTCCCTATATCCAACCTGACCCTTCCCTGGCACAGCTTGAGACCATTTCCTCTTCTCCTGTCCTTGTTCCCTGGCAGCAGAGGCCAACCCCCCCTCGGCTGCACCAGAAACTAACCACGGAAATCCCAGCTGCTTCCACACTGCCCCACTCCTCCTTTCCCATTTCCGCCCCCCCATCCTGCTGGGCACCCACTCCCCCACTCTTCCTCCAACCTCCTTTTTCCCTGCTTTTCCAGAGCTCTCTTCCCTGTGAGCTGCACGTACCTCCTCTTGCTGTTCATGCTTTCCACTTTGGACCAGGAGTCGGTGTCTGGGTTGTAAACCTCCACGGTGCTGAGCCTCAGCTGGCCGTCGTAGCCGCCGATGGCGTAGAGCAGCCCGTTGACCACGGCCACGCCGACGCGGCTCCGCGCCGTGGCCATGGGCTGGCACTTCTCCCAGCGGTTGGCAATGGGATCAAACACCTCCACCACGTTCAGAGAGTCGCCTGCATAGAAATTTGCTACTCAAATTAAAAGAGGGAGACCTGATGAAGCCCTGGGATAGGGAGCGGGGTGGAGGGGTAATGGGGTGCTGCTGTGATCCTAAAGATGGGGTTGGCATGGGGAACCATGTTTAGGAAAACATCTGGGAAAAACATTACATCTGCTAGGGTGGGATGGCATCTAAAGGGACCTGGACAAGCTCAAGGAGTGGGAAGCTCATGAGGTTCAACAAGGCCAAGTGCAAAGTGCTGCACCTGGGTCGGGGCAAGAAATTCTGCCCTGTGAGGGTGGGGAGGCCCTGGCACAGGGTGCCCAGAGCAGCTGGGGCTGCCCCTGGATCCCTGGCAGTGTCCAAGGCCAGGCTGGATGGGGCTTGGAGCAGCCTGGGACAGTGGGAGGTGTCCCTGCCCATGGCAGGGGTGGGATGAGATGATCCTTAAGGTCCCTTCCAACCCAGCCCATTCTGGGATTCTCTGTCCTATCCTGGGGTCTCACATCCCATTCCAGCCTACCTGCTCCCCCAGAGACATTTCCCAGCCAGATATCCCTGCTCTCCCACAGAGCTCCTGCTCTGAACAATTCCCATTGTTCCCACACTCAGAACCATCAGGGAACATTTCCAAGAGCTCTCCTGTGCTCTGCACCAGGAGCCCCGACAAGTTCCCTCTGTGGAAGTGGCACCTCCACTGTCCTCCGAGGGGCAGCAGAGACCTGCAAGTCCCATCTGTGCTGTCGCTGCTTCCGGGGAACGCAGCTCCTCCACAGAAGGTTTGTCCTTGACCATTTTCTGTTCCCTTTTTACAGCACGGTGAGGCTCATGGCACCACGGTATTGTGATCCCACAACGTTGTGGAGATCCCTGCAAGTCCTGCTTGGGGCTCCAGGCAAGGACACCATCCTCAAAGTCTTAAACATCCTGAATAAGCCTCACCTCGGCAGGATTTAGATGGAAGACGTTAAACTATGGGCACAACCACCCCGAGGGTTTCACTGGAAGGGTCGAAGTGCTGCATGGAGGAGGAGAAACTGCTCCACGCTTCCACAGGGGGGAATTCCAGCATCCCACCCAGCCCCTGGTGGTCTTTCCACTGCAAGGTACCTGCTGAGTTGAGTCCCCCCACGGCGTAAATCAGCCCCGCGATGGACGTGCAGCACCGCGGCCGCGTCTTGAACGCCGGGAGGTGCGGCCGGCGCTCTGGCATGAGGTGATAATCCTTGGCTTCGTCAACCAGATCCCTGGAATCCAATCAGGGAATCATTCAAGAGGACATCTGACTGTCTGGAGCCTGAGATTGAAGGATTTAGCTTTCCCACCCTGCTGCCTCCATGTCCCAGCCTCACCTGCACTTGTGGCAGCACCGGACCAGGTCATCCTGCTGCACGCGGTCCGTGAGGAACTGCGGCCGGCACAGGGGGAGCCGGATTTTGGACAGGAGCTCGGGCAGGAAGGGCTCCCTCTGGTCTCGGTCGTACCGGATCCAGGCCAAGGCAGCTTCAAACACCTGCCACGAGACAGGAGTGGGAAGTTGGGAGTTTTGGGGTTGTGCAAGTGGATGGGAAAGAAACGACATCAAATCTTGGAATGGTTTGGGTTGGAAGGAACCTCAAGGATCATCCAGTGCCACCCC
>NW_008246064.1:17506-19643 GCF_000691975.1 Corvus brachyrhynchos
GAAAGAGGGAAAAAGGGAAAGAAACTCCATGCAGTTTCTTTCCCTGCCTCCAAGAATCCCGATCTGTGGTCCCGTGGGATGGGACATCCAGCAGAACTGTTTGCAGGGAGATGAGGGAGCTGCAAGGAGGATTTTGGCAGAGGAGGTGGCACAGAACACAAAACTGTGTTTTTTTAGTGACAGAAATCTGCAAACTGGGAAAGAAGACAGGGAGTGGTGCTGCTCCATGAGAAACCAGGAGACAGGTTAGATCACAGGATTCCATCCGTTCTCTCTGGATAACCACGCTGGAGATGCCTGGAGCTGAGCTGGTCTCTCCAGGCTCCATCCCACACACTGGAAGGGACAGACCTCTCCGAAGCACCACTGGATGACTCCAGCTACAAAAGGATCCCAGTGCCCTGGTCCCAGTTTGGTTTTGGGACACGCATTCCTGGGTTCACAGGACTCCCTGTTAAAGTTACTGCAACCTGTCATCCACCAGAACAAAATCATCAGCTCTTTCTTGTATAGTGGCATCCGGAGTCTCTCCCAACACAATTCCCAAACTTTCCAGTGCAAAAATGCTTCTCCAACAGCACCACAGGGATTAAAAACCCCAAACCAACTTTTTTTCCACTCTACAGGGTGCCACTGGAATTTCTGAAGAGTGGGGCTGGCAGGTGCCAGGGCACGAGGAAACGTCCCCAGGATGGACTCTTTGGGTCCTACCTGCTCTGGGAAAAACAGTGAGAAATTCCTGGTATGATAGAGGAACGTGGCTGGAATGTGAGGCAGGTTCCCCTCCCTCCCTAAGCCTGATTAGCAAAGCACATTTTTACCCTGCAAGGAGGAGCTGGAGGTCTGCTCTGCCTTTGTCACCTCCTCTGGAGGCTCCTCAGGAAGAGCAGGATGGATTTCCAGGTTCGAGGACCGGCTCTGTTTTCCCTGCTCACCTCTTGCCCCCCAAAACCCCCTGACAGGAGAGTGCAGCCAGGTGGGATTCCAGCTCTTCTCCCAGGGAACAAGGGACAGGAGGAGAGGAAACAACCTCACGTTGTGCCAGGGGAGGTTTAGGCAGGAATTTGGAAAGATTCCTTCCCCAGAAGGGCTGTCCAGCCCTGGCACAGCTGCCCAGGGCAGGGGTGGAGTCCCCATTGCTGGAGGGATTTACCAGCCCTGTCCATGTGGCACGTGGGGACATGGGGCAGTGGTGGCCTTGGCAGTGCTGGGTTGGACTCGATGGAGTCTGAAGGCTTTTCCGACCTCAATGATTCTGTGATCCTAAAAAAGCCCTGCTTTTCTTTTTTCCTAGGAACAAGTCAGTCTGGAGTAGGCCCAAGGAACCATCACAACTCTGTCCAGCACCTCTGAATGTCCCCCCTGTGCCAGGACATCTCAGCTTCCCTCAGCCCAGCAATAGGATCATTCCCATTCCCACTCCCAAGCAACACAAAACCCCTCGAGGTCAAAGTTTCCTCAAAGTTTCCTCAAAGTTTCCTACACCAGGCACCCACCTGCTCTTCGGACTTCACGTTGAGCTCATCCCTGGAAACGAGCTCCAGCACGTCCTCAAAGGGCAGGGCCAGGAACTCCTCGGACATGGAGACCTCCACGAAGTGCTGGTGGATGAAGCTGTTGGCAGCGTCGTAGAGCACCGTGCACATCATGGTCTCGGCAAACTGCCGGACACCCAGGCAGTTCTTGGGATGGAGCCTGGGAAAAGGGGAAGAGGAGAGCAACAGGAATGTCAGGTTAATGGAAGAGCAGCTGGGGCTGCCCCTGGATCCCTGGCAGTGCCCAAGGCCAGGCTGGACATTGGGGCTGGGAGCAGCCTGGGGCAGTGGGAGGTGTCCCTGCCCATGGCACGGGTGGGAATGGGATGGGCTTTAAGGTCCCTTCCAACCCAAACTATTCCAGGATTCTGGGAAGCACAGAAGCCTTGCAGGACATGCAGTGTAGTGAAAGCTGTGTCCTCACCAGTGGTGGCAGATTCCAGCTCACCCATGAGCTGATCTGCACAGAGAGCTCCAGGTGAATCCACAGCACAGCCAGAGGATGGAAAACACAAATGTCCCCTTGTCCCTGCCAAGGAGCCATTGGATAGATCCAGGTGGCTCTGGGAGCATCCACAGCCGGTCTGGCAATTCTCGCCGAG
>NW_008246064.1:19802-32284 GCF_000691975.1 Corvus brachyrhynchos
CCCCTGTGTCCTCCCCTTCCCCAGGGGAACATTCCCAGCTGTCCCAGCCTGGCTCCAGAGCAGAGGGGCTCCAGCCCTGGAGCAGCTCTGGGGCATCCTCTGGACTCTCTCCAGCAGCTCCAGGTCCGGGAGCTGTTGGGTGGGGAACTGTCACATGAGGGTGACTCTGAGGGCTCACACAGGGCTTGGTTACAACACAGCTGCCTAAAAATATCCCAATTCTCAATTCCACTTCAGAAGAAGAGCTCAGTGTCCATGTCCCAGCTCCCAGGGTGGCCAGAATCCACGAATTTTTAGTTATTAACCAAACTGGCAGCTGTGCACTCAAATCCAGGACTTCACTTAGGACACCTGGCTGCCCCTGGTGGATTTGGGAGGATTTTGGTAGCCAATCCCTGTACTTGGTGGGTGTGTTTGACATCATACCACTGAGCACCCTGAGCAGCTGCAGAGAAGCCAGGCTGGGAAAACTGAACACGTCAGGCTCCCTGGCACGGGCTGAGAATCCATGTGGTACGTGGACAAGGAGTATCCCAGCTTTCCATTTCCAGACCCTGCTGCTGGAACAGCCTCGCAGCCAAACACCAGCGAGGAAATTGAAAAACCTGGGACCAATTTAAGGCTCTGCCACAGTTTCCTGTCCAGCTCCTGGGCTGAGGCGCGGTGTTCCTCCCCTTTAGCACACACAGCAGCAGGAAGGGCAACTGTGGATACAAAAATGCTGCTAGCGAGGATTTTCTTGCTGTTTTCTAAGTCCATGAGAGACTTTTCTCTCTCACAGAGATAGTGGCAGAGTTCTGTAAACAACCAAGCCACCTGCAACCTTGAAAAGTCTTGTTTATGGCACAGTAGGAAAATATTTTGACAATGGATGTTTTAGGATTTTGGCCAATCACCCCCAAGGGGAGGCTGATCCTTTGTCCAATTAGACTATGAAGAGAAAAGTCTATAAAAGAGTTTGTAAAATAATTAAATCAATCAATCTTGCTGCACAATTTCTGCCTGCTGGATCTTCTCTCCTTCTCCCTACGGCTGTGGGACATGGTGATACACCCTAGGGCATTTTATTGGGCAGTTCCTGCCAGGATGGGTTCTCAAAAAGGGAGATGGTCCCTCAGTTTTGCTCTGGGTGTTAATTCCCATGGCTGGCCAAGGGCTTTTATTGTGTCCCAGTGAAGGAGTGGTAAGTTATTCTGAAGGGAATGAGAATGGTAGGATAAGGGGGAACGGCTTCCCACTGCCAGAGGGCAGGGATGGATGGGGTATTGTGAATTGGGAATTGCTGGCTGGGGGGGGGGGGAGGGGGCGGGCTGGAATTGCTGCCCCTGGATCCCTGGCAGTGCCCAAGGCCAGGCTGGACATTGGGGCTTGGAGCAGCCTGGGACAGTGGATTGGGATGGGCTTTAATGTCCCTCCCAACTCATTTTGTGATTCCATAACTCCACAGATGCCAAGTTTTGGGATGCACACTCCTCCTCCTCCTGCTAGAAGGACACATCCTGCTCCTCCCAAGCCGGACACAGGTGCCTGACCCTCGCTGCTGCTGGGGAGCAGCTGGAATGCCCCTGGAATCCCCCCAGGATCCCCCCAGGCGCATTCACCTCTCCCTGAGGAAGGTACAACAGGCGTCCTTGATGTTCTGCAGCTGAAGGAAGCTCGCCCCCATGAGCAGGGACTGCACATTCTGCTGGTCTATGGCCAGGTGACCGTTGTAGGCGAAGTTGATCAGAGCCTCCAGAGCACTAAAAACAGGGAGAAAGGGCAGAAACCCCACTGAATTCCAGCTGGGATAGGCCTGTGCCAGCAGCAGAACGCTCTGTGGGATCGTTCCCGCGGAGAGCAGCCTCTGAACCGCGCACACACCGCGCCAAGGCCCGCAGAGGCCTCGTGCTCCCTCGGGCTCTCCCTAGGGATGTCACCTGGGATCCATGCCCTGCATGACGATCTCCTCCTGCTTGCACTCCATCATGTCGTTGGTGAACATGGCGTGGAAGTACGGGATGGAGGCTGCCAGCACGATCCGGTGCGCGCTGAATTTATGGTCCCCGACCTAAAGGAGGGGCAAAAGGGAAGGAGAAGGGATCAGCACCACCCACGGCTCCAGGTGATTCCCTGCAGCACAGCTCCACCAGCATCCAAGGATTCAAGTCAGGTCTTTGCTCTGATTCCTCCTCTCAGAGCTTTTTTCCCTAATTTCCATGTCAACCTGGCTCATCCCAGTCCATGCCCACCCCAGCTTGTGCAGAACTGCCCTTTTTTCCTCTCTTAAGCCAAAATTTCCCGTTGGAGCTTTGTTTTATGGCCAAAGCAGCTGGCACAGCAGGGCCCTTCGCTCCAGGTTATCCAAGGAGTCCTTCTCTTCTCCTCTGCAAAACCCTCCCCCCACTTTCATCTCCAGACATGCTGTTTGGATTCAGGACTTCCATGATTCCCAACAGTGCCTCCCCTCTCCCTCCAGGCCTGCAGTGCTCAGAGCCAGCAAACACAAACTTGCAGAGGGTTTAGAAAGCAAAATTCCTGCCAGATGGAAAAAAAGGAGGAACTTTTGAAGAGCCTTGTCTCTGTCCTGGGCCTGAATCCCTGTCCATGCTGTCCTCTGTGCTTGGATAATGCTGCACAAATCCTGCTCTCCTGGATTTTGCAGCATTCCTAATTCCCAGAGCAAAATCAGGAAGCGAAATGGTCGTGACTATGACACCCTTCACATACATATTTATTTGCATGTGACTTTACAGGGATGAAGGTCTGTATGGATCCCTTCTCCTGACCCAAAACCACCTGGAAAACATCCCGGAGGCTCCAAGACTCGAGGTATCAGCAAAATCTTTGCCAGCCTCCTCCTGTGCACACAGCAGCATGGGGAATCTCTGGGAAAAGGAATCGGGACTGCAGGCCCAGGCTCTGTGAGGGGATGGAGCTCGAGGCCACATCCCTGGCCCTGGAGAGGGAGGAATGTTGGCTGAGCAGGTTCCCACCCCGACCTCACACAGAGAGCACAAACTCCAGCCTGGCCAGAGCTTTGAACAGCTTTAAAAATACAAAAAACACAGCAAATTTCACGAGGAAAGGCCAAACAGGGAAGTGATTCCAGAACCTGAGAGCCCACAGACCCTTCCCAGACCCCTGGGATTTTCATTCCCTCCCTCCCTGCCAGGTGAGCACACCTGGACTCTCGGTGGGTCTGAGGTGCTGCTCAGGACAGGGGAATCCCTGAGGACACTCAGCTGCTGGAGCTCTTGCTTTGGGAATTCCCAGTGGGAATGGCTGACACACGAGCAGCCACAGCCTGGTTGACCACGGTGACAAATTTGCTGCTTGGCCCATCCACATTCCAGCCCGGAGGCTCAGGAACACCCGACCTGCTCGGCAACACCTCAGCAACTCGGGCAGTTCCCAGTCCATCCCTTCCCCATGGGTGAAGCCATCCCATCATCAGCTGCTCCTGGCCCAACCCACTGATTTCCCAGCAATGAATCCCATTATTGACACACCTTCATGCTGCTGCAAAACCCCTTCCTGAGTGCCTCAAACATCCCAAAACATAGAAAAACTCCATTTTTGCTTTTGCTGTTTCTGAAAGGTGAAAGAACAAGGCCTCCTCTTATCTCTAAAATTCCATAAGGAATTCACTCCAACTGCAACAATCCATTTGGTTTGTTTGGATGAGTGCTCCCGTTCAGGCTGAGTGTGCAAGAAAAGCAACATTTTACTTGACTTTCATTTCCCCCCAAGCCCAAGTTGCCAAAAATCACAACTCCCCAAATCTCATTTCAGCTCTTTAATAAATAAAGAGTGGTGCTAAAATTGAACAGGCACCTCTTAAAGTGAAACACCTGCTTCAAATGCATACAGCGACCTTCTATTTATAACCAAAATTATCTTTATAACTAAAGATAACAGGAATTTCAACACCAAGGTTATACTTACTCAAAACCTGAGCCTGTAGTGTGACCCAAGGAGGAGAAAAAGGCCCTTATTTCACAAAATAACTGTAAATTACAGAGCCCAGGTGGCAGCTCTGGGCCCCTTGTGACAAGAGTGACATTGAGGGGCTGGAGCATGTCCAGGGAAGGGAACTGGAAAACTCCTGAGGGAGCTGGGAAAGGGGCTGAGCCTGGAGCAAAGGAGGCTCAGGGGGGACCTTGTGGCTCTGCACAAGTCCCTGACAGGAGGGGGCAGCCGGGGGGGTCGGGCTCTGCTCGCAGGGAACAGGGACAGGAGGAGAGGGAACGGCCTCAGGCTGGGCCAGGGGAGGCTCAGGGTGGATATTGGGAACATTCCTCCTGGAAAGGGGGGTCAGGCATTGAAGGGACAGCCCAGGGCACTGGTGGCTCCCCATCCCTGGAGGGATTTACCAGCCCTGTGGATGTGGCACCTGGGGACGTGGGGCAGGCGTGGCCTCGGCAGTGCTGGGGGATGGTTGGACTCCATGATCCAAGAGGCCTTTTCCAACCGAAACCATTCCATGATTCCATACCCTCAGCTCCAGTACAAGAGATTCCAGCCCTGTCCAAGGGCTGAGAGGTCCCGCCAAGCTCCAGTTCCAGGGATGCATCTCGGTGACCTCACCCCTGAGGAGCTGCCACCAAACAGCCTCATTATCTCCAACAGCCCTGGTCCTTGCAAGGGCAAACATCCCCAGGCATCCTGCAAGATTCCTGCCGGGATAATGACAGCTGGGATGAAATCACCACCGGGATGGAATCCCTTGGGTCTGGGCAGTGCTGCCCTTCCAGGTGGTCCTGGATTGGGAATGGTCCCTGTGAGCAGCGAGATCCACGGAGCTGCACCAGCAAAGAGCCCGGGAAGTATTTCCTGGTGCTGGACAAGACACAACCTGTGATTCCTCATGTCTGAAACTTGGAATGGCAGAGAACCCTCGGGGAGACGGAGAAATTGGGATGTCTGCTCTCAAACGATCATCGTGTTCATTCCATCAGCACTCGATGGCGAGTCCCCAAGGACTGCAGTTCTTGCTGCAGGCAAAGGACAAGTTTTTCTCCTGGGATATGGAAAAGCTTTCCAAGGATGGGCCCGCAGCACGTGTCCATTCAGCTCATCCTCGTGTCTTCTTTCCCAAAGTGCTCCCCACCTGCAGAGCCAAAGGCTCTCCCTTTCCATGACTGCACTAAGGCGCCTTCCTGATGGAGTCACTCTGGAGTCACCTAAGGAGAGAGCGGCAAAGAGCTCGTCCTCTTCCTGATACCATTCCAGCATGTTCTGTTTTACACTTTATCACTTCAGGTCCTTTGCTTTGAAGGTGAAAGATTCAGTTTTGCAGAAAAAAGGAACTTTGCAAGCATCCCTCCTGACCCTGGGAATCCCAGAATTCCCTTCTGACGTGTCTCTGAGCGGGTAACAAAGGAATCTGCTCCCGGACACCCCCACAGCCACAAACATGAACAGATTCCAGGGCACAGGGAGCCTTTCTCCGGAGGAAAATGCTGTAGGTGGGGGAAAGGCATTCCTTGTGTTCCTGACGTCACTACCCCGCCGAGCTGAGAACTCGCTGAGTTTTGAAGGTGTCAAAAAAAACCCCAAATCCATCTTTTCTGAGGGCACGGTGGCACTGAGGGCACGGAGAGGCCAGAGCAGAAGCAGAGCTGGTGTCCAATCCATTGCAGCCCTGTTTTGCCAGGAAAAGGTAATAATGGGATGCACCTGGATCAGGACAATGCCAAGCACAAATCCAGGCTGGACAATGAGAGGAGCACTGCAGGGAAGGATTTGGTGGATGAGGAGCTCCACATTCCCTGGCCAGAACTCGCCGTGCCCTGGGGGCTGATCCCCCAGTGTGGGCAGCAGGAAAGAGGGAATTCTGAATGGCTTCCCACTGCCAGAGGGCAGGGCTGGATGGGAGATTGGGAAGGAATTTCCTGCTGGGAGGGTGGGGAGGGGCTGGGCTGGAATTCCCAGAGCAGCTGGGGCTGCCCCTGGATCCCTGGCAGTGCCCAAGGCCAGGCTGGACACTGGGGCTGGGAGCAGCCTGGGATGGTGAGAGGTGTCCCTGACCATGGCAGGGGGTGGGATGGGATTCAAGGTCCCTTCCAACCCAAACCATTCCAGCATTCCATGAGAATGGTGACCAATTCCTCTGAAGCAGAGGAACATCCCCTTGGATGTACAACAAAGCCACATCCCCAGGGAATTCCCTGCCAGCTCAGAGGAGCCCAACTGCTTTGCTGAATTCCTGTCCCTCCACTTCCCACGGGGACAGGGAGCATCCCAAGGGGATCAGCTCCAGCCCTGCCCTCCTTAAGGCTCCTGAAGGGACAGCAAAAAGACATTTTATGTTGTCCTAGAACTAAAAATCCTCGTGTTTTGTGTAAGGGAAGAGCTGAGGGCAGCCGAGAGCTCGGGGGAATCACCTCCAGTGAGAATCCCAAATAACTCCTGTCTGTTGTGTGACAAGGTTGGAATCACATCCTCATCCTGCAGCTCTCCTGTCATGGATCAGCTGCTTTTCCAGTCTCCCAGCTCCTCCAGTAAAACAGATATTCCCTCTCCTTCTGTCTGGGGGTGACTTTATGATGTTGATGCCATATTGCTGCCCTATGCCCAGCAATTAATTTTGTGCCTTTAAACTGAGCCTGAGAGGGGGGAGAGGAAAAAAAACCCAGCAAAACTTTCAAAGCAGTTTGCAGTTTGTTTTCAAGGACACAGACACAGACTGCTCTGCGTTCGAGAGAGAGGAGCGGGATGAAGCCCTGCCTGCTCTCCAGCTTTCGGCTTTCTTTTCCTCCGGAGGGAGACAGAGAGTTGAACCTTTGTTTTCCTGGGACTTTTGTTTCTTTCCCTTTTCTCTCTGCTGGACGGTTTCAACATCAGAATGCATCAGGAGGAATTTCCACCGAGGCCTTGGCCCTGGAGGGGGGCCCAGCGCCCCATCCAGCTCCATGGAGGGGGAGAGAGAGATCTACGGGAGGACTCTGAACTTTTCCCAGGTTTCTCTCAGCAGAGCGAGAGGTTTCATTATTTGGCATCATTATCCTTTTCCTGTGTGTGTGTTAAATAAATAGTTTTTATCTCTTTCACTTTCCTTCGAGGAAAAGTTATTTTTTCCCGAACCTGGTGGGGGAGGGGTGGTTGTAATCTGCCTTCTCTCAGAGGATATATTTCCAAATTTGGCCAAACCGGCACACCTTCCAAGGCTGTTTTCCTGGAGGATCTCCCAAACATGCTCCAACACCTGCAGCACAGCCAGGCACTGAGTTCTCAAGGATCCTGCTGGAATCGGGCAGGCAGCCCGAGCTGTCTGGAATTCCACTTGTCCAGAGGCTCCTCCACCTCTGCATCAGCTCTCAGGGGTGCAACTGCTCCAGTTTGGAGGGTCTGGAGTTCACAGTCTGCTCTGGAAAATCTGGGATCAGGATGGGAGAGAAGCCAGCAGGACTGTGACCTGTCAGTGCCATTGGGATTGAACACGGAGCAAACACTGTACCCTCTCCACAGCTGGGAATTATTTCAGCTTGCCAGACCTGGATCATATTTTAGGAGACTTTTCTAATTCGTCTTGGAGTCAGTCATGGAAAAATGGCATTGGAGCCGTTCAGATCCCGAGGAGGAGCAGCTGCAGCAGCAAGAGGAGCTCACGTCAACTCTGAGGATTTGGGAAGGCACAAACCTTCCCTCTCCCGACAGCTTGGCCAAGGATTTCTGGAGGTGCCAGCCTGGCACTTGGATCATTCTCCTCCAGCTCCAGTGGGAGCCAGCAGGAGCTCTGGAGAGATTTACTCCCTCTAAATTTGTAATGAAGAAATAGGATGGATATGTTTTCCCTGTTTTACAGAGTGGTGCATTCCTCAGCTTGCAGCAGCCTCCGATGTGTCCCCGGAGAGCGCTCGGACCTTGGCCTGGAGCACAGGCAGCACATCCCAGAAAACAAAGCTGCCCGGGCAGCTTTCATCCTGGAAGGATGAAACAATTCCAAAAACAATGCTCAGGAAGGACACAAGCACTGAGGAGCCTCTTTTGTGCTGGTAAGAAGCAGCTCAGGATCTGCAGCTCAGGGAATAACAGCCCCAAATGCCAGCACCTGTCAGCGAGCCGGAATTCTCGGGGCTTTTGCAGGGTTTAGTTGTGAGCTTTAAAGGGAGAAAGACTGGAAACCCACCAAAAATCAGGGGGAAGGGTTCTGAGAGGGGGATTCTGCCCCTCTGCCCCTTGGCTTGTCCGTATCTGGAGTTCAAAGCCTCAGTCCCCCCCAAATTAAAGGAAAAAAAGGCTCAGAAGCTTCATTTCTGCTCTCTCCATGATTATTCCAGGCTTGGTGTTTCCCTGCCCTTGTCAGAACCTCTGTCAGCTTTTCCATCATCACCAACACTGGATGAGGAGGAAAACACAGCTTCACCCTCCACAGCGTGGCTGGGCTCAGGTTAAATTGGGGAAAAGGCTTGGGTTGGTTATTTTATAACCAGACTCGGCCACACCGGCGCCCAGCCCGGTGATTCGCAGAGAAGAAAGCAGAAGTTTGGCCTTGCTAAGCAAAAATCCTACTTTTTTCCAAAGGAAAATTTGGAAATTTCCTTTGGAATTCCAAGGAATTTCCAAAGGAAAAAAGACTAACCACAGGCTGAGGTGTGTCTCCTCCCTCCCCTCCTCCCTCCAGTCCATCCATGTGTGTTCCTAGCAAATGAATCTTTAATTAAACATTTCGGAGAGCCTCCAAAGGGAGCTGAGATGGAACATCAGGAGCAGCCCTGACCTGCAGCTGTTAAAGAGACAGGGAGAGAAAAGGCTTTTCCCGATCCATAGGCTCCATCCGTGCAGGAAAGGAGCTTCAGGCTCTCCAGGACACATCCTGAGCTGCTGGAAAGAGGTGCAGCTCCCAGGAAACCTCATTTTCACATGGACAACCATGAGCAGCAGCGACAGATTTCCCCGAGCCCAGCTGGGATGATCAGAGATCCAAAGGGAGCCAGGCAAATCCGCACTTCTGGCTTTGAATCCATCCAGCCCGGCTGCTGAGGCAGTGCTGATTCCCGCAGGAAGGAGGTTTCTGGGAAAGGAGAACCCATCCTGCCCCTCCTGGCTCCTGAGGGAATGCTTGCCTCCCTTTCTGAGGGGAATAATTAAAACAAACAAACCGGAGTAGTGACAATTCCTTAATAATTCCAGGGCTGTTTGTGCAGCAAACAGGGCTGAGGGCTGGGAGAATCCCAGTGATCCCAGCTGAGAGTGGGAATGGGACCACTGCTGCTCCTGCTTCATCCATGAGCTGGAGCACTGGGCACATCCAGATCCAACTTCTGGGACAAAGGGGTGTGTGGAAGCCTTTTGTTTTAGAGATGGGGCTCACAAAAAGGAGCAGGAGTGGAAAAAAGGGGAATAAATTCACTGCGGTGGTGTGAGAGCATCAGGATCCACCTCGGGGCTCCTTCAGGATGGGCTTGGAATGTTTCTCAGAGCTTTTATCAGAGAATCCTGGAATGGTCTGGGTTGGAAGGGATCTTAGGGATCATCTCATTCCAACTCCATTCCATGGGCAGGGACATCTCCCACTGTCCCAGGCTGCTCCAGCCTGGCCTTGGGCACTGCCAGGGATCCAGGGGCAGCCCCAGCTGCTCTGGCAATTCCAGCCCAGCCCCTCCCCACCCTCCCAGCCAGCAATTCCCAATTCCCAATCTCCCATCCAGCCCTGCCCTCTGGCACTGGGAAGCCATTCCCTGTGTCCTGTCCCTCCAGGCCTTGTCCCCAGTCCCTCTGCAGCTCTCCTGGAGCCCCTTTAGGCCCTGCAAGGGGCTCGGAGCTCTCCCTGTGTCCTTCCCTTCTCCAGGGGAACATTCCCAGCTCTCCCAGCCTGGCTCCAGAGCAGAGGGGCTCCAGCCCTGGGAGCAGCTCCGTGATCTTTACTTTCCTCCCTTAATTTTGGGTAAGAATCATTCAAACTCTGTCCCTGCTGGAAACCCACCCTGGATTTACAGAACATGTTCCCGAGCCAGGTCACGGCAGAGACATTTTGTGCTGGCTGAGTTTGGGATTCCTGAGCGATCCAAAGCCACCCCCAACTTCGAGCTAAGAAAAACCCCTGCTTAAAGCACCAGCAGCTGGAGCAGCCAGCCTGCTCTGGGAATGGGAGGGAAGCCTTGGCTGCCCTGATTCCATCACCACGGAGCACTGGGAAAAGGGATGTCCAGGGCCAGAAGCAGCACAAGGTGGGAGATTTTCACAGGATGACCCGAGACAACAAGAGGAATCAAACGAATGAAATGCTTGGAATTCCAAGCTGTGGGTGTAGGAGGGAAAGCTGGAATGTTTGAAACAACATGGACGGAGGACTGACAGAGACAGAGGACTGACAACGTGTCAGGCACTGCTGGCATCTCTCTTTGGGATTTTGGGGAAGGAATTCTTCCCTGTGAGGGTGGGGAGGCCCTGGGATGGATTTCCCAGAGCAGCTGTGGCTGCCCCTGGATCCCTGGCAGTGCCCAAGGCCAGGCTGGACATTGGGGCTGGGAGCAGCCTGGGACAGTGGGAGGTGTCCCTGCCCATGGCAGGAGTGGCACTGGATGATCCTCGAGGTTCCTTCCATCCCAAACCATTCTGTGGTGTTTGTGAGCTTTCCTAGCACCTTTTAAACCTCTGTAGGGACAAAGAGGATTTAAACAGCTCTTTGCCACAGAAAATCCACAGAAATGGATCATTATTCAAAGGAATTTTAGAAACAATGGTGAGGAATTTATCCAAGATAAGACTGGGATCATAGACCTCCTCCTATTGACTCCCAGAAACAAGGGACTGCCAGGACCTGGTACTCTTCTCCTGCCACACCAATACCCAGTTTAATCCTAAAACCACGGCGCTCTCCATCCCAAACTGGCTTTGCCACGGAATTCCCTCAGGCTGATACCTTGGGTTTGAACTTTTATATTTTTCAAATCCTGTACTGCCTGGTGTGTAACTCTGGAGTTTCACGTGGCCCTTTAGCCGCTGTTCCCCCACACTGGTCAGACATAACAAACCCTCTCTGCGTCTGCACTTCAAGGACACCTTGCTGTCCCCAAGCCCCAAAATACCTAAACCAAAAACCTTTGAGAGGAGGAGCAAACTCGGGGTAATGACATCATTGACCAAAGTTATAATTGCAGAATTAACCCTGAAATACAAATGGGTCAAACTTATAAAAGTGTGAAGAACCCGTGAGCCAGGGTCCATCTTGGGTGGAGGCTTTGGGCTGCCTGGGGGCACCTTGGAAGGCCCTTCCAATAAATACCTGCTTTTATTCTCCTCTTCCTGCCTGGCCTCTGTTTTCAGCCACTTCGAGGCACCCAGGCTCCAGCCCAGACGGTCACAAACATCACCCTACAGCAGGAGCAAGCGCTTCCAAGGAGGATCACAACCCTCAGCCCCTCTTCCCGGGGGGAACAGCCGCTCCACAGGGATGAAGCCGTCCCCGTATCCATGGAATGCTCCCTGTCCCACATCCCGTCTCCCTGACGGGCACAGCCCTCTCCGGCTGCTTCCCCTGGAAGGTTTCAGGGTGAGTAGGCTGGGAACACCTTCCCGTTTAATTAAACTGCAGAGTTAATTCTGCAATGACTCAGAGCTGCGTGTGGCTCCCACCCCACCAGCTCCTCCGAGTCTGGAATCCTGAGGGATTCCAGCAGCTCCTGCCTGGCACAGGGCACTCTCCGAGCCCTCCCAGCCATTCCCTGCAGAGCCAGGGACACAGTCCTGAGGGTTTACCACACTCACGGATGTTAAAAAGTGGACATTCCCATAAGGGAATGGTTTCCTAGAGAAAGGAGTCTTCTCCCGTGGGTTGGAGCAGAGCTTGGTCCATAAACCTGGACCCACAGGCCCTCGCAGACCCCCTGGCACCCCACTAAGGGGGTCTGGGGGAGTCTCGGCGCTGTCCCTCTGCTCTGCCAAAGCCATGGGAAGGGGGGACCTCAGCTCCCGCTCCTCCTTCCCTCTGGAAAAGAGACTGGGCTGTCCCTCAGCCCCCTCCCTCAGGGGCCTGGGGCTTCCTCAAGTCCCCCCTCCACAAGCTGAGGTCCCTCAGCCCCCCCAGGAATGGGGGGGTCCCCCCTGCTCCTCTTCGGGGCTCGATCTCCCTCGGCTCCCCTTTCTGAGGCTGGGGACCCTCATCTTCCCCCAAGGGCTGCGGGGGTCCCCCAGCCCCCCTCAGGGACCAGGGGGTCGCGCAGCTCCCTCCTAAGGGGACTGGGGGAAGTCCCCTCAGCGTCCTCCCTCAGCCCCCACCCCAGAGACCGTCACCTCCTCAGGGGTCGAGGTCCCCCCTCAGTGTCCCTTCAAGGACCGGGGTCCCCGCTCAGGAGCCGGGGGTCCCTCACTCCCCGCCCGGGGCTGAGGTCTCTCAGCCGCCTCTCAGCCCCCTGAGGGGTCGGCGTCCCTCATCCCCCATCAGGGACTGGGGTGCCCCTCACTCCTCCTGAGGGGTCGAGGTCTCTCAGGTCCCCCTCAGACCCTTCAGGGCTCGGGTGGTCCCTACGCCCCCCCCCGCCCCCCGGGGCCCGGCC
>NW_008246064.1:32443-37086 GCF_000691975.1 Corvus brachyrhynchos
TTGCCATGGAGAACCCGGAAGTGGACGCTGCCATGGCGACCCCGGACGCCACGCCGAAGCCCAGCTGAGAGGGGTCGCAGGTGGGACAGGGACCGGGGGGTGCCCGGGGGGGTGCCCGGGGGGTCGCCCTCCCCTCCTCAAGGGGTGATCGGAGGTCGTATCCCCGCACAGGCGGCATCAACCCTCCAGGCATCACCCCCCTTCCCTGGGGCATCACCCCCCCACACACCTCGGGAGGTGCCTGGGAAAGTCACAGGGTGGTTTGGGTTGGAAGGGACCTTAAGGATCATTCCATTCCCACCCCGTGTCTCCGGGTGCCCTTCTCACGTGCAGTCGGCTCTGTTTCTCACTGGCAGGAGGAAGATGAGCAGGAGGGGCTGGAAGAGAGTCAAAGCTCCGCATCCAAAGCAGAGACCGAACGAAGGGTAATTCCAGCCGGGCCCAGCCAGTGTCCTGGAATGGTTTGGGTTGGAAGGGACCTTAAAGTTCATCCCATCCCACCCCCTGCCGTGGGCAGGGACATTTCCCGCTGTCCCAGGCTGCTCCAAGCCCCGGCCAAGCTCCCTTGGGCACTGCCAGGGATGCAGGGGCAGCCCCAGCTGCTCTGGGCACCCTGTTCCTTCCCATCTCCTCGTGTTAATAACCCCTCCCAGGAATAGTTTCTTTTGTCCTCACGTGTCCAAAGCCCCCCACAGGACCTTGCTGCAGCAAGGGAAATGCCACTCGCTCGGAATTGGTTCTCTCCCTGACTCATAGCGGAGTTTTCCCCCCAAATTTCCCCTTCTTCCTTTCCCTGCTGCGTGTCTTGCTTTGAAGAAGTCATTCACAGCTGCTCCAACACTTGGTTCTGGGTTTTTTTGGACAGAGTTCTGTGACCTCTGTGAACTCCCAAGACCAGGAACAGGAACAGGAGCAGGAGCAAGACCAAGACCAAGAGCAGGAGCAAGAGCAGGAGAAGGAGCAGGCTGAGGATGAGGAAAGCATCATTTCCTCACGGCTCTCTGACACGGAGCCCAAGGGTGATGGCCCCAGGTATCACCCAAACGTTCCCCTGGTTTAAATCCAACAAGTCCTGCCTCAGCTCAAACCTCCACGTTTCATTTTAGAGCAGTCCCAGCAGGTGAAGTGTGAGAGGTCACTAAAATCCTGAATGTAGCAGAAATCCCCAAGATTTTGTCCCAAACTAGAAGTTGTCACTACACAATTATTGAGCTCGGGCTGTCTGGAGGAAGTGACTGAGGGAAAACATGGGATCTACGCATTCCAGGGGCTTAAAAATCCTCAGTGCACGTGGCTGTAGCAGCTGGATGGGCCCTGTGCCCTCCTGGTGTGGGTTTTACGCGGCAGATCCTCCAGCCTGTGGATATTTCCTGCAGGAAATTGCCAATCAGCTGTTTGTTGGGAATTGAAATGACTTTAAAAAAGGCTCTGTGTGACCAAAGAAAATCCCTCTCCTACTCCTGCAAACATTTTGCTTTCCAAGGCTAAGAGGAAGAAACCCTGTGTGTATCCAACACTCCTGGGCCTGGTACACACGAGGAAATCAGGAAATCAGGATCAGTTTGACCCTCCTCTTCCCACATCCTCCGTTTTCCAAGCAGGACAAGGCTGGAAGGAATTTTCAGCAACCCCTTGCCCGCAGCTGCTTTCAGTGGGGAATAAAAACTGCAGCTGCATAATGGCCAACACTTGATTTTTAAATTTGACTCCTCTGCCTCACCTTTAGCTGGCAAATACTATAAATTTCAGTTTAGGCAATGCAAGATTCTCCTTTTCCTCTCCTCAGAGCACCGAAGCGAGTCCAGGCGTTCGTGCGGGTCAAGCCAACAGCTCATTTTGCCCAAGATATGATCAAGCTCGGGTCAGACAACAAGGTAGAGTAAAAGAAGTTGGAAGTGGGAAAGATTTGGAGTTTGAGTCCAGCTTTTCCCATGGGAAAACAGGATTTTTCCATCCCTTGAGGCCATGGATAACAGTTTGGGGGGTGCTGCTTCACCCGTTCCTGCTTGGCAGTGGTTTTGTCACGGCGAGGGTGAGCATGGAAAATGCACTTCCCGTGGTACAGTCACCAGGAAAACCCTCAACAGGACTGGGACTGGCTGATCCAGGAGGAATTCCCAGTGATAACCACAGTTTGGCACAGTCTGTTTCTATCCCCTCTTATGCAAATCCCTCCCTCTGCCTTCTCTTGCTTAATTAAGAATTTCCCTGAGGCACAGAATCACAGGAAGTTAAACAGATGAGCTTAACCACATTTCCTTTTTATTGGTGATAGTTATCACCAGAAATCCGAGAGCATTACCAGATATTTTTAGGACATCTAGAACTACCCAAGGCAGTAAAATAACCCTGTTATTTGTGCTCCCTCTTCTGCTTAACCCCAGGTCCTCGACTGCTGAAAATCCTCAGGGCTGCTGAGTTGATCTTCCTCTCTTTTTGGCTTGCAGAGCATCAATATCTACATCCGAAGGAGTCCCAGGGGAGGAGCTGTGAACAACTCTCACACTGACTGGTCCTTCAAGCTGGATGGGCTCCTCCACAACACTTCCCAGAAAATGGTTTATGAGACCGTGGCCAAGGACTTGGTGGCCAAAGCTTTGCAGGGCTATAATGGTGATTTATTGCAATTTTGATTATTTTGATCATAAAAAGAGACTGGGTTTGAGGAGAGATCCATTTGTTCTGTTGGAGGCTCCCTCCCCAGTTTATTCTTTTGCTTTTGAATTTTTTTTTTAGGCACCATCATGTGCTATGGGCAGACTGGGGCTGGCAAAACCTACACCATGACTGGAGTGACCTCTGACTACAGACGCCGAGGGATCATCCCCAGAGCTATCCATCAGGTATCCAACAGGATCTGGGTGGGAAAAGAGGTGGGAGAAGCACCAAGGAACACTCTGGGATCAGCTCTTGCTGATATCCAAGTGTTTTAACACAGTGAGTATGTTTTATGTGGGTTTTTCCCCTCATTTTACCCGAGGGATGATGGTTAAAGAGTGAAGGAGTTTTATTGGCATTCTCAGAGGTTGTTCCTCTTTAGTTGCTGTTTAAGTTCTTGCTGCTCCCCAGATGTCACCGAGCCTTCGAAAGACGTGTTTTCCAAAGTGTCCTTTCGTGAAATCAGGTTAAAACTGATCATAAAATCGTTAAAAATACACCTCTAAGGCACAGAGACACTGGCACAGAGCAGCTGGGGCTGCCCCTGGATCCCTGGCAGTGCCCAAGGCCAGGCTGGACATTGGGGCTGGGAGCAGCCTGGGACAGTGGGAGGTGTCCCTGCCCATGGCAGGGGTGGCACTGGATGGGCTTTAAGGTCCCTTCCAACCCAAACCATTCCAGAATTCCATGATTCTGTAGGATCATTGAATCCAAATCCAAGCTGAGCCCTCAGGGGCCACAGCTCAGATTTAGCCCCACACAGCCCCAGCTGCACTTGGAGCTGTTCAGAACTATCTCTGTATAAATATCTATATTGCATAATTTCATATCTTGTATACATCTTAGTGTGTTTATTTCCATTTTATATCTATTTATACTTTATTTATATTTTTACCTGTTTCTATTTTATATCTATTTTTATCTTGCACCTATTTATATCACACCATTTATATCTCATATCAACATCTACATAAATATCTCCTCTGAAAAGCCACAAATACCTACAAATTCTGCCTGTGAACGGACACAAACCCTTTGTCTTTGTGCAGATCTTCAAAGCAGCTGCAGAATTCCTCAATGTCATGGTCACTGTCCGAATTTCCTACCTGGAGATCTACAACGAGGCCTTGTTCGACCTCCTGGCGCCGGGGCTGGCCCGAGGGTGCAGGGACACCCAGCTGGTGGTCAGGGATGGCCCCCAGGGGGTTTATGTCAAGGGGCTCTCCATCCACCCCGTCAGCCATGAGGAACAGGCCCTGCACCTCCTTTTTGAGGCAAGAGAAGCCAAATATTCCATTGGATCCCACAGTTGGGGGTGTTGGCTGAGGGAGGAGGTGGAAAAGCAGGAGCGGGTGGCCAAGATGGTGGAAGGAGGTTCAACCACCCCTCTTGAGTGTGGGTAGAACGGCTGGGAACTCTTGATCTTGCAAGGAAAATGTCCCTGGCTCAGGGATTCTGGAAGATGCTCCAAGAAAAGATGATTTGGGATGGTCCTGGCACTGCTGGAATTCCCAGCAGGGCTGTTCAGGGTGAGAGATTTGTGAGGGGTCTTTGATTACTTAGATCAGCATCTGTCTTTTCCTCATGGCTGTTTCAGTTCTTGAGGAAATCAGGGATAAATAATTGGATCTGGATGCAGGAATTTTCAGCCAGGGCCATCTGGTGTCCTTAAAGTCTTTCTCTGGCCTTTTTAATGACACAGTGCTGTCCTGGGCTCTGGAATGTGCAGGGACTGCCTTTTTCTTTTTAAAGAGTAGAAGGAATGTGGTGATGGCTGGGAAAGCTGGGAACGTCCAGCCTGGAGAAGAGAAGAATCCAGGGAGAGCTCAGAGCCCCTTGCAGGGCCTAAAGGGGCTGCAGGAGAGCTGCAGAGGGACTGGGGACAAGGATGGAGGGACAGGAGCCAGGGAATGGCTTCCCAGTGCCAGAGGGCAGGGCTGGATGGGAGATTGGGAATTGGGAATTGCTGGCTGGGAGGGTGGGGA
>NW_008246064.1:37127-45948 GCF_000691975.1 Corvus brachyrhynchos
TGGCAGTGCCCAAGGCCAGGCTGGACATTGGGGCTGGGAGCAGCCTGGGACAGTGGGAGGTGTCCCTGCCCATCCAGGGGGTGGGATGAGATGATCCTTAAGATCCCTTCCAAAATCCCTTTGTGTTCCTGTCAGAGGTTCAGATCCGTGGCCATTTGAAGCTTGGGGAGCTCTTTGCTTTTCCAGTCATCAGGAAATGGGAAGAACCACAGAGATGTTGCCTGGCTTATCCTCAAAAAGCCACAGTTCCATGAGCTGAGCCTGGAATTTTCTCTCCATTGGCAGGGTGAGACCAACAGAGTGATAGGAGAGCACACCCTGAATAAGAATTCCTCCAGATCCCACTGCATCTTCACTTTGTACATTGAGGTGAGAGCTCCAGCCTTGTTCCTGGGCACTGAAATGGCTTCCTAGGGGTTCAAGAGGACCTTTGCAGTTCTGGTTTTTCCTGTGTTTCAGTTTTGTCTGCTCCTAAGTGCAGGTTCTCTTCTTCTCTCCCTCAGTGTCGTTCCAGAGATTACACAAATCCCAAATGCCTTAAATCTAAAATCACCTTAATTGACCTGGCGGGATCCGAGAGACTGAGCAAGACTGGGGTGAGTGATGGGAGCTGCTCAGGTCCCTTTGGAGCCCACACTGTGGAAAAACAGGGAAGGGAACGGAGCTGGGGAGGGGCTGGAGGATTCCTGAGGGAGCTGGGAATGCTCAGCCTGGAGCAAAGGAGGCTCAGGGGGGACCTTGTGGCTCTGCACAAGTCCCTGACAGGAGGGGGCAGCCGGGGGGGGCGGGCTCTGCTCGAAGGGAACAGGGACAGGAGGAGAGGGAACGGCCCCACGTGGGGCCGGGGGAGGCTCAGGGTGGATATTGGGAACATTCCTTCCCCAGAAGGGCTGTCTGGCCCTGGCAGGCAGGGGTGGAGTCCCCATTGCTGGAGGGATTTAACAGCCCTGTGGATGTGGCACTTGGGGACATGGTCAGTGCTGGGGGATGGTTGGACTCGATCTAAGAGGCCTTTTCCAACCTCAGCAATTCCCTGATTCCATGCCGTTCCGTGTTGATCAGAACCAAAATGGCATCAAGCCTGTGACAAACACACAATTTACCCTTTGGGAAGGAAATGCAAATCCTTGTAGACTTGTAATGGAAAACCATGGTTTAGGAAAACTCCTTTCCAAACTGAGGAAAGCTGCAGATGATGAATTTTTTGGGCCTGAATTAACTCCTGACCCTCGGAGTCAGCGCTTTCCCCCTCGACAGGGAATATCCTCTCTCCCGCTGTTTCCCCATTATGGAATCTTTTCCTGTTGGTCTCCGTTGCAGTCGGAAGGGCAGCTCCGGGTCGAAGCCTCCTACATCAACAAATCCCTGTCGTTCCTGGAGCAGCTCGTCATCGCCCTGGCCGACCCCAAGCGGGAGCACATTCCCTTCCGCCAGAGCAAACTCACCCACGTCCTCAAGGACTCGCTGGGTAAGAGCTGGCAGTTCCAGCAGCTCCTGGCAAACTGGGGTTTCAGGCAGCAGATCAAGTCCTAAGGCTGTAATTCATCGTGGAACCCTGGAATGGTTTGGGTTGGAAGGGACCTTGAAGCTCATCCAGTGCCACCCCTTGAGGGACACCTCCCACTGTCCCCGGGTACTCCAAGTGTCCAGCCTGGCCTTGGGCACTGCCAAGGATCCAGGGGCAGCCACAGCTGCTCTGGGCATCCTGAAAAGCAGAACCTTTGGAAACACCTGGAACTCAGAGTTTTCATTCCCATCTTCCTCCTGCATCGTCATTCCATGAGACACAAATTTCCCCTTTATTTTTAAGTCACTCTCTGCCTCTTTTTCTGTGCCCTTTAGAGGGACAGTTACACTCTGTGCTTCTTCAAACTGAAAGTAGCCTTGGGTGGGATACTGGGAAGGAATTCCAGGCTGGGAGGGTGGGCAGGCCCTGGCACAGGGTGCCCAGAGCAGCTGGGGCTGCCCCTGGATCCCTGGCAGTGCCCAAGGCCAGGTTGGACACTTGGAGTACCCTGGGACAGTGGGAGGTGTCCCTGCCCATGGCAGGGGTGGCACTGGATGATCCCTAAATCCCCTTCCACCCCAACCCATTCTGTGATTCCTCTCCTCTGATTTAATCAGCACATCATATCAGGCACTGCAGAAAAGGAAACAACAACAAAAAAATCACCCCAAATTGTGTTATTTGCTTTATTTTTGTTATCATTTCTTCCCAGGGGGAAACTGCAACACTGTGCTGGTGACGAACATCTATGGGGAAGCATCTCACGTGGAAGAGACTGTGAGTTGAGGGGATTCCTGCAGAATCCAAGCCTTGCTCCTGCTTGGTTTTAAGGAACAGTCTCTGGAGGCTTTGGCAGGGAAACATCCCAAACTTTGGAGAGCTCCTCTTATCCCAAAGGCTCAAAACCAGACTCCTGTCACATGAGAGCCTGCAGCACAGCAGGCAGGAGCTGCTCAGATTTAAGCTCACTGGAGAGTTGTTGTTGTTATTATTATTATTATTATTATTATTTTTACACCTATTTTATACACTCAGTTAAAAATCTAAGCCTAGGTAATGAAGCTTTTACATAAGTAAATAAAGATGTTTTTCGAAGTTTTATTATTATTATTTAATGTGTTTCCATGGGACATCACATCACGGACTCACTGGAATTGCCCCAGTTCCCAGCAGAGCTGAGCTGGCTCCTTGCTGGAGCAGGGATCAGGAGGAACCTCCCAGGAGGTTGTTTTTTAACCTGTGAAATGATAAAATAGGTGAAAATCCCCCTGTGGGAACTGGATCCGTAGCAAACAGGAGGGAATCACCTGGAGCAGTTCATACATTTTAGATTTCTGTGCTCCTGGATCTGATGGAATTAAGTAGAAAATATTAGGAAAATGGTATCTCTGCTCAAATCTCTCTGATTTCCTTTAAACCCGTTGTTTTCCAGCTGTCTTCCCTTCGCTTTGCCACCAGGATGAACTGGGTGACAGCAGAGCCTGTCCCCAACGAGCCCTTTTACAAGGAGGTACGGACAGCAGGGGCTGGAGGAAGGGGGATTATCCCAGATTCGTTCATATTTAGGATAACACCCGTAAAAAGCAGAGGAAAATCGGGTAGTTTCATAAACAACCCTTCCTCAGCCAAGCTGACACTGCTGGTTTTAGGTGGGTGATGAAAGGGATCAATATTAATCCCTTTTTCTGGGGAGTGAATTACAATTCCCTGTTCTGAGGCACAGCCTCACATCTTCCCTGACACCTGGGAATTCTTTCTCCTGCATATCCCAACTTTTTCTGATGGGATTCAGCTCTCAACGGAGAGATTTTATTATGAATTATTCCTCTGATATGCAGGGAAATCATCTCCAGTCCTCCTGCAGCTTTATCCCCGTTGCTGCTGGTAACAGAACAGCTTCTCCACAATTAGAAAACTTGGTTAATCAAGGAGATCATTTAAAAGAAAAGGCCCACAGGATTTTAGATGCCCTGAGTGCACTTTCAGAGTGAAAAACAAACTGGAGGAGCTGGAATTGGAAGGGAACTTTTGTGCTTTGGTGCTCCAGAGGTCACTTCAAAGCAGCTCAGTGTCCACTTCTCCCCGAATCCCAAGATTTTTTTATATTCACTTTTCTGAAAACACATTTGAAATAGTGAATCCTTGGAGATATTCCATGGATATGGAGAAATTCAGTCAAATACAGCACAGGGAAGTCTCTCCTTTGTCCCAGTTCATGTTAGAGCTGCTGAGTTGAGGGCAGAGGTGAGCCCTGCACAATGCTTGGCTTCCAGGATGATATCCCAGAGCCCAGAACTCGCTGGTCCCTGCGGGTCCAGGTCAGGAAATCATCACTTCATAAAGCAGGTGGCCCTTCTTTGGTGGCTTGGGCAGACTGTGCAGGCAGGACCCAGCAGAAACCATCCTGTTGGGGGCTAATCAAAGGCAAAATGATTTCCAGACCCACAAATTCCCTGCTGCAGGCCCTGAGGGAGCTGGGATCCAGCTGGGATATTGTCCAGCAGCCAATTTTGTGCTGTTTTTAGCAGGGTTTTTTTTTCCCCCGATATAATTCAGTCATTTGCTCACCCTTTTTTCCCTGTTAGGTGTCAGTGAAGGCTTTGGAGGAGGAGATCCAACTCCTGAAGCAGGAGCTAAACATGCAGAACTTCATTGTAAGGAGCACTGAACTCAGTGTCCAGGGGGGTTGTGTCCTTCCTTCTGCTTCCAGCACCATCCTTTGGGGCTTAGGGAAACCTCCCAAGATCCCACACAGAGGGATTGTGTTGGAATCTCAATCCACTGGAGATGGTTTCTTTCCAGGCTCCTGATGCCTTTCTGTTGGTTGGTTGCTCCCAAATCCCATCTCCTGGCAAGTCAGGTGATGAGAATCCCAAGCAGAACTGGGCACAGCAATGCCAGGTGTCTGCCAGACCAGTGGAATTCCAGAATTCTGGAATGGTTTGGGTTGGAAGGGACCTTAAAGCCCATCCCATTCCACCCCTGCCATGGGCAGGGACACCTCCCACTGTCCCAGGCTGCTCCAAACCAAATCCAGCCTGGCCTTGGGCACTGCCAGGGGTCCAGGAGCAGCCACAGCTGCTCTGGGCATCCTGTGCCACCCTCACAGCCAAGAATTCCTTCCTTAAATCCAGCCTGAATCTCCCCTCTGGTAGTTTAAGACCATCACTCCTTGTCCCACCACGGCAGGACCTGCTCAGAGCTTTGTCCCCACTGTTCTCCCAGGCCCCTCAGCTGTTTGTAACTCCCTGATTCTCACTTTTCCATCTTTTTTTTTAAGGCAAATCATTCCTTCATAAGTTACAAGCCCCTGACTGCAGCCCAGAGAGAAGAAATCAGATCTCAAGTGCAGAAATACCTCAGAGGAGTCATTAAGGAAATCGATGTAAGTGGTGAAAAAAGGACTGAAATCCTGATTCCACCCCATTTTCCTCCAAGAGAGGAGCAGTGAAAACATCCTTGGAAGAGGCTGTTTTCCACCCCAAACCCACCACAGAACTGTGATTTAATTCCTTTTTGCATGTTAAGTGTGTTGCATGTTTTCATTCCATTTTTGCTGGTTTGGAAGCTCCAGGAGACTTTCCCTCAGTCTTAAAAACCCTTTAAATTGATTTATTTGGAACTCCTTTAGAGAATTAATACCGAAATTGATGGCTTTGTACCTCTCTTCCTCAGATAGTGAATGTCAGGCAGATCCAGGAGGTGTTTAGACAGTTCAAAGTGATTGTAAGGTAAGTTCATAGAATTCCAGACTGGTTTGGGTTGGGAAGAGCCTTAAGGATCGTCCCATTCCATGGGATCCCATCCCATGGGCAGGGATACCTCCCACTATCCCAGGGTGCTCCGAGCCCTGTCCAACCTGGATTAAAGGTTCAAACGAGGTGATGGCACTGAGCAGAGTTGGTTTGGCTTGATGTGACCATCAAAAGCTTCTGGGAAGCCTTGAAATAACCATCAAAAAACTTTAATATCCAAGATCCCTAAAGGAATGTCATGGAAAAGGAGAGGAAGAGAGCGGACAACAGGATGGGTGTTGAGGGATAAAACCACAGGGAAAAGGTGTTTTTCTTTGGGAATCCGACCTTGGCAGGGATCCCAGGTGTGTCTGTGTGGGACAGGATTCCTGAAGGGCTGGTTTTTCCTCAGCCAACAGGAGGAAGAAGTGGAGTTCAGGCTCCGCAGCAAGTACGGGCTGGGACACGGAGACTTCGCTGCTGACTCTGAGGCCAAGGCTGAGTGGAGGGCTGCTCTGCACACTGAGGAGGCTCAGGACAAGCAGGAGGACATGGTAATTCTGGGGCTTGACCTGGCCCAGAATCCACCTTAGAACCGGCTCCTTTGCTGCCAAAATGGGAATTGCCTCCAATGCAGCTTTTCCCTGCTGAAATCAAACTCAGAAACCTCATTGGGGTGAGTTTGCCAAAAAAAAAAGTGTCCAGAGCAGAGATGCAGCATTATAAAAGGAATTCCTGTCAGCAGAGGGATTAATTGGGCCCTTTATCTGCACAGAATAATTTATTAAACGGGAATTAGAATCCCAGAATGATCTGGGTTGGAAAGGATGTTAAAGATCATCCCGTTCCATCGGGTGGGACACCTCCCACTATCCCAGGGTGCTCCAAACCAAATCCAACCTGGCTTGGACACTTCCAGGGATCCAGGAGCAGCCCCAGCTTCTCTGGGCACCCTGTGCCAGGGCCTCCCCTCCCTCCCAGCTAGGAATTCCTTCCCAAAATCCCATTTAAACAGGCCCCTTTTCAGTTTAAAGCCACCTACAATGCCATCTACAAAGTGACCTGTCCAGCACTGGCGTGGGGAAGGTGAGGTCCTGCCTCTGCTGAGATCCCTGTGTTAATCCTTATAATTTCTGGAGCCAAGTGTAGAAATCACACATAATCCATAAATCCTGCCCTGGGCTCTCACAGAGTTTTTAATTCCCAGATGAGGCCCTAGCAGGGGAGGGAGGAGCTGCTGGGCGAGGCCTGGACAGTTTCCATGGTGCAGACACATGGGTTGTTCCTCTCTGCTTCCAGGGAAGGGGAGATGAAGGGGATGAGGATTTGGAGCCGGAAGAGGATGAAGAGGCTCTTGAGGGAAGTCCTCCTGTATCCCCCGTTCCTGATGGGAAGAAGGAAGCCAAGAAGGACGATGAGCAGCTCATGTGAGTTAAGCAGTCAGAAAGTTCTCCTTTACCTCCGAGAATCACAGAATCGTGGAATTGTCAGGATTGGAAAAGCCCTCCAAGGTCATTGAGTCCAACCATCCCCCAGCACCGCCAAGGCCACCCCTGCCCCATGTCCCCAGGTGCCACATCCACAGGGCTTTTAAATCCCTCCAGCAATGGGCACTCCACCCCTGCCCTGGGCAGCTGTGCCAGGGCCAGACAGCCCTTCTGGGGAAGGAATGTTCCCAATATCCACCCTGAGCCTCCCCTGGCCCAGCCTGAGGCCGTTCCCTCTCCTCCTGTCCCTGTTCCCTGGCACCTGCTGTCACCCCCAGGGCCTTTCCCAGCTGCTGTCCCCAATCCTCATGGTGCCCCAAGTGCAGGACCCAGCAGTTCCCAGAGCCCAGCTCTGGTCAGGCAGGAATGTGCAGCCCACGGAGGAAGGAATGGAGGGAGCTGGGAGAGCAGCAGAGAAGGAGAAGAGATTTGGGGAGGGAGGGGGGAACAATCAGTCTTGAGCAGAGCAAGAGCCTTCAGTTTACACAAATAAATCCCTGCTTGGCTCCTCCCTGACATTTCCCTGAAGTCCTCGTGCCAGGGAGCAGAGGAAGCACCAAGGCTGTGGTGGCCACGTGAGCCCTGGGCTCTGCTGGGCTCTTCTGCTTTTAGGGAGGCACCAGGAGATCTGGCCAACACTCTCCTGTCTGTGTTCCAAGCCCCACTCTCCTCTCACACTATTCCTTAGGAAGAAATTCCCTGTGAGGGGGGGGGAGGCCCTGGCACAGGGTGCCCAGAGCAGCTGGGGCTGCCCCTGGATCCCTGGCAGTGCCCAAGGCCAGGCTGGATTTGGTTTGGAGCAGCCTGGGATAGTGGGAGGTGTCCCTGCCCATGGCAGGGGGGGGGGGGGGGTTTAAGGGCCCTTCCAACTGAAACCATTCCAGGATTCCATGATGATTCTATTCCCTGCAGTTGAGGCTGGAGGGGTTTGTGGAGGGAAAGGAGCAGGGAACCAGGCTTGGTGTAGATGTGGGGTTGGATCAAATCCTTGGAGATTTCTTTTGGAGAGGGTTATCCTTTGTCCAGGTGTGCCCAGAGCTGGACAGGGTGGGACTGTTGTCCTTGAGATCCTTCTCAAGAGAGCTCATCCGGCCTGGCCTGTATTCCATAGGATGCAGGGCAGTTCCTCCACTCTAAGAATGAAGGACTTTGTGGGAACAAGGCTGATTTTATTCCTTGTCACTGGGTATTTCCCTGGAAACTCTGGTAGCAGCTACCTCAGATCACCAGTTTTGAAATCAGCAAAGCCAAACCCGCTGCATGTTTTGCTTCCAGTTCCTCTGGTGAGGAAATGAACAAATCTGGCTCACCTTTTCCCCCTTTTTCAGGAAGGAAATAGGTGGGAGCCCTCCTCCTGAGCCAGGCCAGGATGAATCCTCACCTTTAGAAAGTCCCACCAAGGATGTGGATGAGGAAGAGGAAGGAAGTGTGCAGGACAGTGATGAAGAGGTCCCAATCTCATCTTCAGGGGAGGATTCCCAGAAGCCTGGGTAGGTTTTCCCTGTGAGGGACTAAATCCCCTTTTCCAGAGGGTGTTTTACACTGGAACGATTGGATTGTGTTCCCTGAGTGCACCTACAAGGGAAGGGGGAGAGCTCTGGAGATCTTCAGGGAATACAGGACAGGAGTGGTGCTGGGAACACCCTGAGCTCCAGATGATGGTGGTGAGGGTCACCTCTGTGCTTCGAGCTCTGCCCAGCCAGTTGTTGTTGAATTCTTTTGAATTTTAATTAATTTAATTTCTTTAATTTCATTTTATTTAATTAATTTAATATTTTAATCTCTGAAAATTTCAGCATCCCTTTGGTGAGTGGGAAAATTGCAGGGAGTCCTCACATCCAGCCAGAAATCCCCACAGGCATGGAAATGGGTCAACAGAATCACGGAATTCCAGGCTGGCTTGGGTTGGAAGGGAATTTAGGGATCATCCCATTCCCACCCCTGCCATGGCAGGGACACCTCCTACTGTGCCAGGCTGCTCCCAGCCCCAATGTCCAGCCTGGCCTTGGGCACTGCCCCAGCTGCTCTGGCAATTCCATGCCAGCCCCTGCCCACCCTGCCAGAGAACAATTCCTGCCCAAGATCCCACCCCG
>NW_008246064.1:46054-47495 GCF_000691975.1 Corvus brachyrhynchos
GCAGAGGGCCTACACCCCCGGAGCAGCTCCGGGGCCTCCTCTGGACTCTCTCCAGCAGCTCCAGGTCCTGGTGCTGTTGGCCCCGGGGCTGGGGCAGCTCTGCAGGTGGGGTCTCACCTGAGTGGGGCCGAGGGGCAGAATCCCCCATTTCCTGCTGCCCACGCTGGGGCTCAGCCCAGGATGTGGTTTGTGGATTCCAGCAGAGCAGCGAAGCTGTCACAGGAGAATTCTCTCCTGGAGCTCCCCAGCCAGGTTCCGTTCCCTCCACGCGGGATTTGTGTCCCTCTGGCACTGCCGGGGCTGCCAGGACAGGCTGCTGCAGCTGCAGGGGGCACATCCCAGAGCACTCCAGCAGCTCGGAGCTGGCTCTGGGAGCTGGAGCTGTGGCACTTTGCCCAGGGGCTGTTGTTTACAGCCCTGTGCCAGTGCTTTGGCACGGGAACAGCGTCACACAGCCCTGGAGGAGCTGGAAAATGCCCTTAAGAGGTTACTCAGGGAAGGCAGGAGTTGGAATCTGGCTTTGCCCAGGCTGGAGTGAGGAATGTGGAGCCTTTGGTTGGAATGAGATGAGCTTTAAGGTCCCCTCCAACCCACATCATTCCATGGTTTTCTGTTCCTCCCTGCTGTTCCCAAATCCATCCTGCTCTCCAGGAATATCAGCAGCACCCAGCGGCATCTGTGGGCTGTGACATTCTCCCTTGCTTTGCTGGGAGTGCTTCCCACTGGAATAACACCAGCTGTTCACGGGGGCATCAAAGCCCCTTCATGGAAAAGTCGGGAATGGCACTTGGGATTCAGACTTGGAAAACAGGCAGGACTTCCAAGGCATGGCAGCAGTGCTGTGGGGCCGGCCAAGGCCCGGAGCTGTGGGGTTTGGCTGGTGGAAGGGACGGATCCGTGCTGGGAATCCAGCACGGGAAGAGCACAGGCATTTGTTTAACAATGGGGAGGAACAATATCCATTCTTTCTGTGAAAATTCAATCCATGAAAGGCCGGCTTTCCAGGGAATACTCAGCTCTGAGGCATCTCCTGAGGAATATGGTGTCCGTGTGAAGGACTTTGTTCTGGGAGCAGCCTGGGGGACAGTGGGTGTTGGGGTTGGCAGGGGAACGGTGCCAGGGAGCAGCCAGGACAGAGGGACCCCAAAGGAACCCAGGGAAATCCCATCCAACCTCAGCTGTGGCCATTCCCAAGGACTGGGGAGGCCACAGCTCAAATCCTGTGTCCAGCTCTGGACCCGTCGTGACAAGAGGAACACTGAGGGGCTGGAGCATGTCCAGAGCAGGGAATGGAGCTGGGAAGGGGCTGGAGAATTCCTGAGGGAGCTGGGAAAGGGGCTCAGCCTGGAGCAAAGCAGGCTCAGGGGGGACCTTGTGGCTCTGCACAAGTCCCTGACAGGAGGGGGCAGCCGGGGGGGGCCGGGCTCTGCTCGCAGGCGAC
>NW_008246064.1:47584-50130 GCF_000691975.1 Corvus brachyrhynchos
CCTGGCACAGCTGCCCAGGGCAGGGGTGGAATGCCCATTGCTGGAGGGATTTACCAGCCCTGTGGATGTGGCACCTGGGGACGTGGGGCAGGGGTGGCCTCGGCAGTGCTGGGGGATGGTTGGACTCTATGATCATGGAGGGATTTTCCAAGCTGAGCCAGTCCATGATTCCATGCTGTGGCGCAGGACAGAGTGACCTCCTGTGTCTGCGCCTGCTTTCAGGTCCCCTTCATCCAAGGAAGAGGCGTTTGAGCTGTTTAAGAAGGAGGCTGGAAGGGAGATCCACCAGATCTTCAGGGAGAACAACAGAATCCTCATCTCCAGGAAGAAGAGAAGCTGTTCCGTGGCCAACAGGATCAACCACAACAAGCAGCAGATGGAGGGAATCACGGAGGCTCTGGAGGCTTGGAAGCGGAAGCAGAGTCAGGAGGGTGAGGAGGCAGCGTGGGACAGAGGGATGGAGCTCTGGGCTTCAGGGAATTTTGGGTGGTCATACATTCCAGGATGGTTTGGGTGGGAAGGGATCTTAAGGATCATCCCATTCCACCCCTGGATGTGCAGGGACACCTCCCACTGGCCCAGGCCGCTCCAAACCAAATCCAACCTGGCCTTGGACACTTCCAGGCATCCAGGGGCAGCCACGGCTGCTCTGGAAAATCCAATCCAACCCCTCCCCACCTTCACAGCCAGGAATTCCTTCCCAATATCCCATCTAAACAACCCCAGGGATTTTGCCCCTGGAAGCCACGTCAGACCCTCCATCAGGGTGTCACATCTGCAGAGCCCTGTCCCTGCTCTCTGCCCTCACCAGAACCTTCCCTTCCTTTCCTTCCCCTCCAGGAGAATTCATGGATGAGGAAGGAAAGATGATCATCAAGGAGAAGGAGCTTTCCCTCATCCTGAAGCTGAAGGAGCTGAAGGAGGTGCACAGGGCTGGCTTTGCCGAGCTGCAGGACCTGAAGGCAGAGATCCAGTACTGCCAGCAGCTCGTGGATAAGTGCAGGAAAAGGCTCATCTCAGGTAGGAGCACCAGGGCTCAGCAGCCCCCAGGTTATCTGGGATAAATCCAGGCTGGAGCACTCACAGACCCTGGAATCCCAGAATGGTTTGGGCTGGAAGGGACCTGAAAGTCCATCCAGTTCCAATCCCCTCCCACTGTCCCAGGCTGCTCCCAGCCCCAATGTCCAGCCTGGCCTTGGGCACTGCCAGGGATCCAGGGGCAGCCCCAGCTGCTCTGGCAATTCCAGCCCAGCCCCTCCCCACCCTCCCAGCCAGCAATTCCCAATTCCCAATCTCCCATCCAGCCCTGCCCTCTGGCACTGGGAAGCCATTCCCTGTTCCTCCATCCCTTGCCAAAGTTCCCATCCTCTGTTGTCCTTTTTCCTGTTGCCTTCCAGGCTGGATTTTATCCATGCTCAGGTGGGGTTTTCTGACCTAACCCTGAACTGCTGCAGATCCTGTCTCCCAGACAATGTCCCTCTGCTCCCTGGGCACACCACGACGTGGGGGAAAGAGCCTCCCACAAGGAATTTTCCAACAGTGCTCCCACTGCTGGCCCTGGATCTCATCCCTGATTTTATTTAATAGAGGTGGTGGTTAAGGAATTGCCGTGGGACAGGGCTTGGGCTCTGGATTCCCAGTATCTCCTCTGTCCCTGTGTGATTTCCAGGTTCCAGTGTTGCAGCCTTGTCAGGAAAAAGAGCTTGGCCACAGCTCTGCTGGGGAAATCCCTGCAAATTCCTGGTGGGCTCCACCTTGGAATCTGTGGATTCAAACTACCCCTGCTGTATCCCTGGATTTGCCTCTCTGATGGAAGCCAGTCCATGTCTGAATTCCAGAGCCCCAAACATTTGGATGCTGTGCACATGGCAACGTTTGCCAGGGGACAGCTTGGATCCATCAGAGCATCCCACGCTGGAAGAAACGCACGGATCATCCCAGGGATAAACAGGGCCCGATCCCAGCTCTGCCACCGCTTCCCGTTGGATCCGGGTTTGGCATTTTTGGGTGCTCCAGATGTTTGCTGTTTGTTCAGACATCCAGGACTCACCCGGATCGGGAGGGGAGTGCCTGGGAAATGCCCGGGATTGATAAGGATGTAATTCCCACCCGCTGCGTGTTCTCACTGGCTATTATGGGATGGCAGGCGGCTGTGCTTGAGTGCGTGGGATTGAAATCCGAGTCGCAGGCGTGCTGCTCGTTCCAAACGGATTCCAGGGGCTGCAGGAGCGGTGCCTTCTCATGGCCAGGGCACTGTCCCCGGAGCTGGCCACCACCTCCCGGCCACCTCAGCACAGCCATCAGCCTCCTTAAATTAACTTTTCCAATTGTTTAAACTCAAAATCCTGGAGTTCTGAGCTGTCTGAGGGTTTAAGAGCACTGAGATCCCACCTGATCCATAGGGAGAACCAGCCCACGATCTCTTCTGGGTCATTAATTACAGCCATTAATTGCCTCTCTTTGCTTTGCAGAGTTTGAGATCTGGTACAAGGAATCCTTCCTTATCCCTGAACACGTGAGGGAAGCTCTGAAGCCTGGTGGGAACA
>NW_008246064.1:50144-51446 GCF_000691975.1 Corvus brachyrhynchos
CCATAGACAGAGCCACGTTCCTGGTGAGTTATCCCGGAGTTCTGCCGGTTCTCCTTGGGAGCCACGTGGGGGGTGGTGAGGAAGCCCGTGGAAGGAGGAGGAGGAGGAGGAAAAGGAGAAGGAGGAGGAGGAGGAGATGGAGCTCTGTGAGGCACAGAGGGAATATCTGGAGCCACATCCTGCTGCCACATTCCCTGCACTGTTCAGAGGCTAAATCAGGACAGTGACTGAGGCACCTGGGCGTCTGTGGAATATCAGGAACGGGGCAAAGTGCCCGGGGCTGCAGGGATGGTTGGGAGCCTGATTCCCAGCCTGTGGGATCCGAGGTTTGCAGCCAAACCCTCGTGGCACTGGTCGGTACCAGTCCTGTGGTAGGAGCCACCACTGTAGGGGCCAGGGGCTTTTGTCATCCTGAAAAAACACATTTCGGTTCAAATCCCCATTTCCCGCAATTCTTGCATCCAAAAAAAGTGTGGCCAGAAGGAAAGGGAGGAATTCTGCCCCTCTGAGGTGATTCCCCACCTGCAGAGCTGCCCCAGCCCCGGGGCCAACAGCACCAGGACCTGGAGCTGCTGGAGAGAGCCCAGAGGAGGCCCCGGAGCTGCTCCAGGGCTGGAGCCCCTCTGCTCTGGAGCCAGGTTGGGAATATTCATTTTCCCTGTGGGAAAATCCCAACCCTTGCAGGTTTTTGTCCAAAGCTGCTCCTCCAAGGTGTGGGAAGGGGAACCTCTCACTTCCCAGGCTTTTCCTGGCTGAATCGGTGTTCGGTGCAGCAAACGGGATCGTTATCCCAGGTCTCCGGTGTGTGCCTTGCACATGGAGTGGGGAATGCTTTTCCTGGCAGGACGAAGATGAGCAGGACAGGTTTGAGCAGATGCAGGAGATGGTGCTGCCAGAGAGCCCGGGCTCCGAGCCCTTCTACAGGGCCAGGATGAAGACGGAACAAAAGGTAACCCCAGCTGGGCCAGGGAGAATCCCACAATGGATTGGGATGAAAGGGACCTTAAGGATCATCCAGTGCCATCCCTGGATGGGCAGGGACACCTCCCACTGTCCCAGGCTGCTCCAAGCCCCAATGTCCAGCCTGGCCAGAACAAATTCCACCAGAGAGAGCTGGGAATGTTCCCCTGGAGAAGGGAAGGACACAGGGAGAGCTCCGAGCCCCGTGCAGGGCCTAAAGGGGCTCCAGGAGAGCTGCAGAGGGACTGGGGACAAGGCCTGGAGGGACAGGACACAGGGAATGGCTTCCCAGTGCCAGAGGGCAGGGCTGGATGGGAGATTGGGAATTGGGAATTGCTGGCT
>NW_008246064.1:51468-53873 GCF_000691975.1 Corvus brachyrhynchos
TAGACTGGGATAATCCTTAAGGTCCTTTCCAACTGAAATCATTCTGGGATTCCATGGAAACACCTCAAAAGCAGCTTTTCAGTGCTCCAGAGAATCTCCCAGGGGTTCTTGACCCTCCTTGGAGCCTGCTGGGATCTGCTATTGGCAGAGCAATGCTGCTGTGATGGGGATTTTCCCAGCTTTTCCCAGCACCACTTGGAAAGGCCAGGAAGGTGGTTGGGTTTATTTTTCAGGAAAAAAGCTTTTCCAGGTGAGAGCTGTGCTGAGGTCAGTGATCCCTTTGTGTTCCTTGTTCCCAGCACACCTTCAACAGGACCATGGCGGCCCTCCAGAAAATGAGCAGGAAACCCAGCCTGGTCACGGCTGCTGGGAAGAAGAAAGCCCTGTCCTTCCTGCCCATCACATAGCCTGGATCCCAGCATTCCCTAAGGAATGCCACCTCAGGAAGTGCCTCCTGCTTGTGTCCACCCTGGATTTATAAGAATAAACAGCAGGAAAAGCGAACCACGCAACCTTTGGGCAGGCAGGGAGTCCCTGGGCATCGATCCCGCTGTTTGGACAGGACACGGGCCAGGCAGCTCCAACAGCACCACTTGTTTTCCTGAGCCTCTGGAAAAGGCAGGGTCATGGCAGAGAGGTTGCTGTGGACAACCCAGGCTGCTCCTGATTCCCTCTTTCCTGGTGCTGGAGCCGCAGGATTCCTGGGCTTGTTCCCTCTGGAGCAACCAAGTCATGGCTTGGCCTGTTGGATCTGCCTGGAGAAGGGAACGGAACAAAGATTCATTTCTGGGTAATCATGGAATGGTTTTGGTTGGAAAAACCCTCCAAGATTGAGTCCAACCATTCCCCCAGCACTGCCAAGGCCACCCCTGACCATGTCCCCAAGAGCCACATCCACAATGGCTTTTAAATCCCTCCAGCAATGGGCACTCCACCCCTGCCCTGGGCAGCTGTGCCAGGGCTGGACAGCCCTTTCCCGGAGGAATTTTCCCAATATCCACCCTGAGCCTCCCCTTGAGGCCGTTTCCTCTTGTCCTGTCACCTGGGAGCAGAGCCCGAGCCCTCCTGGCTCCGACCTTCTTCCAAGGAATTCCCAAGAGCCAGAAGGTGCCTCCTGAGCCTCCTTTTCTCCAGGATGAGCCCCTCCAGCTCCCTCAAAATTATTTGGGAGGCTGGAAGAAGAATGCTGAAAGCCCCAAAGTCAACCCCCCGCAGCTGCCAGGAACATCCCCCTGCCAGAACCAGCACCAGCCATGGTGGGAGCATCCCTAATCCAAGCATCCCAGATTTTCCACCTGCTGCCCCCATGTACACGGAAAGTGGGAGAATTAAGGAATCCACGGTTCCGTTTGCTTTAATTCACTGGAGCTTCCTTCTGTCCCCATAACAGCACCTGCCCCCTGGAAGGGCACTGGAGAACATCCCAGAAATCACCTTTTCCTTCTAATGACCCATTTCCAGAGGCTCACGGAGCTGCTGGGAATTCAAGGCAGGCTGGACTTCCCAAGAAAACGCTTCCACAGGACTGGAACGGAGCCTTCCTTTGTCCTTCCCTCCACCCACCCCTCCTCTGCTTCCCACCCCATCCCTGTGGGTCCCTCCTGCCCACACCCGAATCTGGGAAAATCCCAGAAATCTCAATATTGGAAGCTGTAAATGTGGTGCCAGTGTCTGGGAGTGCCGGTGATGCCAGGGGTGATGCCAGGGGTGTTGACACTGGGCTGTGGGCGACCCCGGGGTGCTGGTGCTCCAGGGCATGGGAGATGCAGGGAAGCAGCTGACCCCAGGATGGTGTGCCATGGGTGATCCAGGGGTGCTGGTGATCCCAAGTGTGACACCAGTGAGATCCTGGTGTGGCCCCGGGGAGATCTCAGTGATCCTGGGGGTGATCCCAGTGTGATGCTGAGGAGATCCCGGTAAGATCCTGCCTGTCCCGTGAGTGATCCAGGTGTAGCCCTGGTGATCCTGGCAGTCCTGCAGCTCATCCAAGTGTGGCCCCAGTGATCTCCTATCGGATCCTGGCGAGATCCTCAGGATCCCAGGGGTGATCCCAAGGAGATCCTGTGTCCAGTCCTAGTGCGGCCCCAGGGGAATCCCACTGAGATCCCGGGAACAGTGTGGCTGAACCTAGTGCGGCCCTGGTGATCCTGGGGAGATTTCAGTGATCCCGTAGCTGATCCTGGTGATCCTGGGAGTGACCCAGGCGTGATCCTGAGGAGATCCTGGTGGTGCAGTGGCTGACCTGAAGCAGATCCCGGCAGTCCCAGTGTGCCCCGTTGACCCCCTCCCGGATCCCGGTGGGATCCCAGTGACACCCAGGCTGATTCTGGCGTGCCCCCGGCGATCCCTGGAATGATCCCAATATGGTCCCAAGAAAATCCCGGTGGTGCTGCGGCTGATCCCGG
>NW_008246064.1:55742-62748 GCF_000691975.1 Corvus brachyrhynchos
CCCCCCCTCATCCCCCCAGGGCCTCCGGCTTTATCGCCTCTCTGAGAAGTCACTCCGTCCCTGCTGGGTTTCTCCCCCCCCCACCCCTTTCCCGCTGCTTCTCAACGCTATTTTTACAATTTTAGACTTTCTTGGTGAAGGATTATGGGGCTCCATAAACTTTGCCGGCTCTGGGGTGGAAGGAGCAGACATCTGGCATGGAGCACCCCTCGAGCGACGGCCAGATTGGAGGCAAAGCTAAAAATGGTGGTTTTTTTGAGCAGGGACAACAGAGCAAACCTTTTTTGAGCGAGTTCTGTCTGTGCCCACCTGGAGCAGCTGAGGAACAGCTTCCCCTTGTTGCAGCTGAAACGGTGCCGGTGGCTGAGCCGTCTAAAATTAGTGGGGAATGGAGGATTTCATTTGGAACCCAGGTTGTGTTTTGCCAGACGTGGCTCCCGGGATGGGAGAGCCTGGAGTAAATCCTGGTTTACTTCAGCTTAACCCTGGTGGGACGGTCCCTTCCCAAGAGCCCCTCTGGGTCCAAACCACTCTCCTGTTCATCCCAAAACTTTTAGGCTAAAATAGGTGTTTTGCCTCTGTAGTTTGGAGCGTGTGGAGGGATCCTGGTGCCCGGGGTTGGGCTGGCACTTGGAATTTGGTGGCCAAAAGTGTCCGGGTTGTCCCACGTCACCGTTTGTTGTCTAAAAGTGTCCAGTGGCGCCAACCTGGGCTGCTGAAAGGAGCCGGAGCGGCTCCTCTAACGACTTTTTAATGGAATCATGGATTAATTGGCCTGATTTTGGGGTTTCCTTGGGGCGTGTTGGGACTCAGAAAGTTTTCAGGAGGTGTCCTGGTGTTTTTAGGGTTGTTGTTCCCCCGTCCCCACCCGGAATCCCGGCGTTCCCTCTGTGCCCCAGTTGCGTTCGTTAACAGCGTGCCTTAATTTGGATGTGCTTTTCCCAGCACGGAACTTCTACCTGGAGAGAAGGATTGTCTGGGAAAATTGGCTGAAGGTTGTTCGAAGTGTCTGAGGATCTGCTGGCTGTTTGGGATGACGGGAATTCAAACCAAGCCGTGCTGGCTGTGGGGTATTGGTGGCTTCCCCTGCTCCGTACCTGCCGCAGGGTGGGATGAGCAGGGGTGCGCGGGCTTCTCTTTTGGGATGAGTTGCTTTTGTAGCTGGGAGCGTTGGGATTGTGCTGCTTGGAGAGGGCTGATCAGAGGCTGGTAAATCATCAAGCTCAGCCTTACTTTTCCTGGGAATTATTCACAGGATGGTTTGGGTGGGAAGGGGCCTTAAGATTATCCCATTCCACCCCTGCCATGGGCAGGGATCCCCTTCCACCATCCCAGGTTGCTCCAAGCCCCGGCCAGCCTGGCCTTGGACACTTCCAGGGATGCTGCTGAGCTGGAGCTCCGTGCTGGCCGGAGAAGGTGGATGCTGAGCCGGGAGCTGAACGACGACTCGTCCGTGCCGATGGCTTTTACTGGAATTTCCCTGTGGGAAAGAACCTCTGGCTCGCTTTTACCTCATTGGTCGCTCTCTGTGTCCGCTCGTCAGCCAGAGCTCGGATTCCTGGGAACTTCGGTATCCAGCAGAACCAGGTCTCCTTGACTCTTTGGATGCTTAAATTTGGGCCAACCCAATTCCCTGAGCTCGGAGCTGCCACCACATTCCACATGGAGCCTCTCCACGGAGCTGCCCGGCGCTGGCCTGGACCTGCTTAGAATCCCAGACTGGTTTGGGTTGGAAGGGACCTCAAAGCCCATCCAGTGCCACCCCTGCCCTGGCAGGGACACCTCCCACTGTCCCAGGCTGCTCCCAGCCCCAATGTCCAGCCTGGCCTTGGGCACTGCCAGGGATCCAGGGGCAGCCACGGTTTCTCCAGACAAGCTGTTCCTGATGGATATTGATGGGTGTTTGTATCCTGCCATGAGCAGGAGCCACTTCATCTCTTGGTGCTGTTGTTTCCTGGGAGAAGATTCCACGATCGTCCCCATCCCGAGGGTGCAGGAACCTCTTGGACCGGTGACACCTCCGTGGTGGGACGGAGTCGAGGCTCCAAGGATTTATTTCCCTCGTGTCCTTCTGTGCTAATGGAAGCTGCATTTATCCGTCTGCTTCTGGAGACGTCCCCACCGGGAATTCAGCTCCATTTGGGGGCAGGATGCTTTTCCAGCCATCCCGGTGATGCCAGTGGGGCTTGGCGTGTCCGAGGGTGGGTGGGAGGGTTGGGATTTAGGATCAGAGCGTGGAACATTCCGTTGGTTTTGTTAACGTGACCCGACAGGGATTCAGCCAGTCTGGAACTCCAGGTTCTGGCTGTGGCTGTTCCCCAGGATTTTTTTGGACGTTCATTGGAGCTGCAGAGTCTCCCAGGCTGTTCCCTGGCAGTGTCACTTTGGGACTTGCTGGTTTTTTCTGGGAATCTGGATTCTATTTTCTGCCCTTCCCTGGGCACAAGCTCCTGGCAGATGTGCTGTGGTTAAACACCCAAATTTACACCCTGGAGCCTGTTCCAATCCACCTGGGAGATGCTGAGGGGAGAGCAAGGCTGAGTTTTCCACCTGCATTTCCCTTGGAATGCTCCTCCCCTTTATTAAGGCGATTAATGGTGGTCCCACGGGCTGTGGGATGGAGAGAGGAGAGGGAGGAACTTGGCTCTCACTGCCTGAGTGTATCCATGGGGTTTCCAGCTCCGTGTTTCAGCTTTAACGTGTCTGGAAAGTTGGATTATTTAGGGAAAATTCACTTTTATGTGTTTGGCTTTGGGAGCCGGAATGGGGAATTTGGGATCCTGGCCTGGGGCATTTCCAGGAATTGGGCAGCTGGAGCTCCTCGGGGCAGCCTGTTCCCAGATGGGCTGGTGGAATTTCAGATAGGATTTGTTTGGATATATAGAAGGGAAGATTTATAAACACCTATTTTTAATGGGCATTTTTCCTTCCAGGATTTTAGGACTCCTCAAGGAAAAGTCTTGAGGAAGCCCAAGTGTGGCTCTGGGTGATGGATGTTGGTAGAACAGGTTATTTTCCTTTTCCTTGGTTTTTTTTCCTGACTTTTCCTATTTTTTTGGGGGTAAACATCCCTAAAAATGCTCCATCCCTGCAGCTGCACCTCTCCTGTGAGCTTCAGCTTTTTGGGACCCACCCCAGAGGCTGCAATCCCTGGGAATGATGTGGAGCTGGACCTAAAATTCAGGAGAAAATGAGCCAGGAGTCAAAACTTGATCCCAAAATATTGATGTGAGGAGGAGGCGTCAGGCTGGATCAGGAAGGAGCTGGAGCTCCAATTCCCGGTGGATTCCGTCTGTGTCGCTCCAAGATTTTACAGCTTCCCCAGCATCTTTGTAGTTCCAGTATTTCCTTCCTGTTGGAAGAGCACCAGCGGAAGTTTTCCAGCTGGAAATCCAAAGTGTGTCATTCCCAGGCAGCAGAAAATCCTTGTACATTTTGTAATTAAAATTCCCAGCTTTTTGCAGCGTAGAAATCCAACAGGGAAAACTCGGGAGCCTGGTGCTTGGTGTTCACCTGCACAACCCATTCCCAGTTTGGAATTCTCTGGCAAATTTGGGGTGTAAAGGAGCATGGAAGGGATTTATTCTCTTCTGTGGATTGAGGAGCAATTCCCAAGGTGTCCCTGCTCCCACTGGGCAAAATCCCAGGACATTAAACTTCAGCTATAATTAGGTAAGAAATCAGTCCTTGGAGAATTTACGTTTCTTTATATTTATTTTTATTTATTGTTATTTATTTAGATTTATTTATATCAAAGGAGTGACTCTGAGCCCGGCCAGGGCCTTGCAACGTTTTCCTTTCTGTTTTTTGGGATGCAGGTTGCAGTTGCTGCCCTTTGGAATGCGGTTTTAGGGTCACCTCGTGATTGGGAAGTGCCTTGTTTTTAAATCTGGGATGAGTTTGGACTAAGAATGGGCTATCTGGGGCTTTGCTGTGGTGAATTTTGGGAATATTTGGTGGCACACGTGTGTGAATTAGGAGGTGGTGACACTAAAATTCCAAGGTTTTGCCTCAGTGTGAATCTTGGGATGGAGGGGGCAGGATGGCTTCTATTTTTGGGGACGTTGGGAATGGGTGCCACGTATCCAGCTGTGTCCCAGCAGGACAAGAGCCCTGGAGCAGAGAGAATTCCTTGTTTTCCAGGCATTTTGGGAGACAAAGGTGCCGTGCAGTGCCTGGGGGGGGTGATGTCATTCAGGCTCCTTAAGCTCCCGCTTGGAATTTGCTGCCACATTCAAGGAAAATCCCCCGGGATGGCGATACCTGATAGGTCAGGGAGGGGATGGAGGGCTGGAAATCCCTGGTTTTCCCGGGAAGGCAGCGGGGTGGGAGAAGCGCTGGATCCTGGGGGCCATTCCCAAATCCTCCCCCTCCGAGGGAGGGGCGTTGCTTTGCTGCTCCGAGGAGATTTTCCCCCGATTTTTAGCACAAGTCCCAAATTCTTCGCTGAGCTCAGGTGGAGCCTCAGCACCTCTGCGTGTCCAGGTGCTGGGAATGAATCCTCATCCCTGGGAATGAATCCCTGTGCCGGTCCCTGGTAGCAACAATTGTAAGTAAACTGGGATTTTTCTGATTATTATTTTCATTGTTTTAAAATCCCTCAAGTTTCGAGGTTCCAGGACTTCCTCCTGAAATCCTTTTCCTGCTCAAATCTATTTTAACTTAAATCGAGGAATTTACAAAGAGCAACTTAAAAAAAGCAACTTAAACAGAGGAGCTTCCTCTGGGCACAGATAATTTTGGGTTTTGAGCAAAATGATAAAAATTGTTTGTTTTTTTTTTCCCCCATTATTCCCACTAATTCCAACATTTTCAGTCCTGGAAGTGGCTTTGTGCTGGCAGGGGAAATGTTTCAGTGGTGGAATTGAGCCTGAGCTTTAAGCCTGGCCTAACCTTGTTGTGATTTGAATTAGGAATTGTTAATGAGGGGGGAAAATCCGGAGCGAAATGATGCCCTTGGCTGCTCTGATCCCAGGAATGCTCCAAAGTGTCCACGGAATTTTGGATTTACTGTGGGTTTGGGGGTTCAGTGCAGTTCCCACCCATCCATCCCTCCCGTGGTGTTCCACAGGGACAGATCCATGGGAAACCCTCCTGGAGCTGCTAAACTGCCTTGGTGTGGTGGATGCAGCCTCACCCTTCCCTCTGCATCCTGGATGGGCTCAGGGATGTGCCCCAAGATTTTGGGATTGAAGTGCATCAGGTTGGGAAAATGCAGTTGCAGTTCCCTTTTCCCGGTGAGGTTTTTCCTTGGAAGGCTCCTCGTGGCAGAGGAGGGGTTTGAGGCAGGCTTTACCCGCATCCCATGGCCATGGGATTGGTGGGAGGAAGGTGCTGACTCTGGAAGCTGCTCCTGGAATCTCCTTCCCTGCTTCCAGAGGCTCAGGGGGACGTTTTCCAAGAGCTGTGCTTTGAATTCCAGTAGGATCTGTGCCTCTACTTTGGGTCCCATTCCGCTTCCCCCCCCATCCTCACCCTCACCCTTCCATCCTCATCCTCTCCCTCCCTGTGCCAGGTGAATCCCTTTCCTGGCTTCCCTGGGAGCAGCTTTGCTTTTCCTGATCCCTGGCAGGATTTCAAATGGAATTTCTTCCTTAGGTGTGCCCCGAGCAGAAATGGAAAAGCAGGATTTGGGGGGAGTTTGGGAATTCTCAGGCAGCTGGGGGAAGGAGCACAGAAAGTGGATATTTTTTTCTTAACTGGATCTTTTTCCTGGAGCAGATCTTGACTTCTCTAAAATGCTGGAATTATAACACAGAAATTACGGAATAATGAAGAAATGAAGTCACTCAGCCCCTTCTCATTTTTATAAATGAAAGGATAAATCCTGGTTTTCAGTATGTTCAGCTCCTTCTTTCCCTGGAATATCCAGTCCTCCCTGTTCTTTCCTATTCCAGCACAGGAGAAATGCTGTCACTTCTCTTGCTCCAAACTTCCAGCTCCAAACCCTCGGTGGAAATGTCCAAGCCAGGAAATGGGGATTTTGGGAAGCGGGAGAGCTGGATTTGGGGATGTGCTGCAGGTACAGGTACCTTGACCTCATTTTCCAGGCAGCTTGGCTTGGATTCCACCTCCTGGTTAAATCAGGTTTTTTTCCAGGGATTTTCCCTCCTCACGTGAGTGCTTTTGCCTTTCCACTCTCCATGGATTGCCTGTTCCCTTCCCAGCTCTTTTCCTGCTTGTCCGTTCTCCACTGGCAGTGTGGTGTTTTTGGGAGCAGGGACACGTTGGAATGCTAAATCCCAGTGCTCTGCACAAAAGGCTTCCCAGCAATTCCAATATTCCATCCATATTCCATTAAATGCAAGGACAGCTGCTCTTCTGTCCTTGCTTTTTATCCCACATGAGGGATTCATAAACAGAGGAGCAACGACACTTCAGCAAATCCTTCTGTTTGGAGGGTGGGAATGGAGGGGAAATTCGGGATAGATGTGTGGAAGGGATTCCTGGCTGTGGGGAGGGTGAGGCACTGGAGCAGTTTTCCCACAGGAACTGGCTGTGCCATCCCTGGCAGTGTCCAAGGCCGGGCTGGACGGGGCTGGGGGCAGCCTGGGATAGGGGAAGGTGCTCATGGCAGGGGCTGGAATGGGATGAGCTTTAAGGTCCTTTCCGTGCTGGAATTCTGGGATTCTGTGAATGAGAGCAGCAGAGAGGGAATTTCCTCCCCAGCATCCAGGGAATTGCATCCCCAGCACCAGAAGCCCATGGATGCAGCTCTGCATCAGCATCTGGGACAAATCTGCCTGGATAATTCCTTTTGGGCTCCAGGATCCTGTTGGAATTCCAAATTTCCACCTGAGGGCTTGGTTTGTTTTGCTGCTTCCCGGTTTCCTTAGCCCTGCTGTGGATGAGGGTGATGATCCATGGAGCCCCAGCTGCATCCAGGATACTTGTGGCTAAACAAAACAGGTTAAATCCCAATTTCCTGAGCTGGAAGTTGGGATTTAAGCGCTGAGCTTTTGCATTTGCTTCCCTTTCTTTGGACAGCAAGGTGGCTTTCAGATGG
>NW_008246064.1:62762-69903 GCF_000691975.1 Corvus brachyrhynchos
CCTGTTGAATTCCCGCGCTGAAGTCCTGCTGGGAATGGGCCTTTTCAGCTCCCAGGGCTCTTAGGCTGCTGATGTTCAGATAAGAAAAGCTCCAGGCTTCCAGATCTTCCTCTTTTAAAGGGAAGAAAATAAAAAACCCCCAGGATTTAGGGGAGATGAGGCTCCTGAAGTTTTGTCTTTTAGACTTCAGAAGCCTGAGGGCATTTTTTAGCTCCTTTTGCATAAGGAAAACCGAAAACTGGGATAAAATTCCAATTATTGTGTGGGTTGCACTTAAGAAAGAGAAAAATCTCCTTCAGCTCAAGCTCTTGAAGCACCAAGAAATGCTGGAGCTGCCGATCCCCGGAATTAAAATCCAATTTTATTTTTTATCAGCATTCTCATGACGAAATTGGGATGTTTCCATGAGGAGAGGAGCTGATAAAGTTTAAATGTAAAGAATTTTGGTCAAAATGCGGCTCCATATAAGGAATTTTGGTAGAAATGTGGCCCCTATATAAAGAATTTTTATATAAATGTTGTTCTTCAGCCTTACAAAAGCTTTTCCTGGAGTTTAATTGGAGTTTAATTTTTGTTTTTTAACAAAATTAACACACCAAGCTGCTGGAAACGGATCAAAGGTGGTGAAGTTTCCTGGTGCTGGGGTTACTTTTTTTGTTATTTGGTTGATTTTGTGGATTTTTAGGTTCTTTTTTGCATGTATTCACCACTTCTCAGGGTGTTCAGTTTTATTTTGAGCCTTATTTTGGACTTTACCAACTCTTCTCTCCTGGTTTTCCTGGAAAGGAGCCACAAAGTGCAGGAATTCCACGGTAATTTTCATCCTGCTTTTATTTCTGGTGCCTGCAGGCACCAAGGTGCAGCTGAGGGAATTGCTCCAAACCTGTGGAGCTGGAAGAGCTCTGGAAAACCCCTGGGTTGTGTCTTGGGATGGATCCTGAGCTTGGAACAGGGGGATTTTATGTAACTTCATCCCAGCGTGGGAGGAATTTGGCACAAGGTTCCTGAGGGAACGGCAGCGCGTTCCCTAAGTTTGGAATTCTATTTCTGGGGATTTTTTGGGGGGGAGAAGGAAGAGGCTGGGAAGGAAAATGGGATCCATAACCTTACTTTTAGGAAAGTCAACACATTCTAATGCATGGAATCCCAGAATCCCAAATGGTTTGGGTTGGAATGGGATCATCCAGTGCCACCCAGGGACACCTTCCACTATCCCAGGTTTCTCCAAGCCCCGTCCTTGGACACTGCCAGGGATGGGGATCATCCGTTCCCTCTCTTTTTCCTGCAGGATTTTTCTGGGAGTTGAAGGATCTCGACTCTCTTTTCTCCCTGACATTAATTATTCCCGTTATTAATGATAAACACGGAATTTAATTACCTCTCTCCCCATGCACAGCTGATTAAAGGTGGATTTTTGTGTATAAAGTGAGTTATTTTTGCTTTTGAACCCTCAGCTTCCACCTGGTGGTTGTAATTCCCTGCTGCAGCTGCCTGGGGAGGTCTGGAAAATCTTCCTGGAATCACTGAGCTTGGGAAAGGCCCTTCAGTCATCAAATCCAGGGGTTTTGTTGAGAGTTGACTCCACCAACCCCCAAACCCCAACCCCCAAACCGCGCGATGCTTCCTGAAAGTCCCAAACTCCTCTTTTGGTGGCCCTAAAATTGAAAGCTCCTTTCAGGCCTTGATTCCAATCTAAGTGCTGCTCTTGGAGAGCTCCTGAATCTGTGGGATTTGGAATTCCTGGCCTGCTTGACCCCATTAAATCCCGTCTGTGCCCTCGTGTGCTCCGCAGGCCGGAACTCCCGGCTCGGGTTTCCTTGATGGAATCAAACGCCGTTCGTGCTGCTCTGGGAATAATTTATAGTCTTTTAATAAGCTGCATCAATTGGATGGGAGCCTTTGCAGAGGCAGGAGAATATTCCTGTGGGGATAGTTCTCCCCAGCACTTCCTTTTGCTCCCACTTCCCAGTCTGTGATGGTTTCAATGGGGACATGGGTGGTTCTTGTGCTGTCACCGCGTCCGGGTTGCTCCAAAATGGAAAATTTTGGCTTTTTCATCCAGAATTGGGATATTTCTCATTGAGCTGATGCTTGAGGGGGAATCTGGGAACCTTTTCTGTGGGAAATCTTTGCCTGTGTCACCACAGCGGTGCTGAATTATGGTTTAAAAGCTGATAAAAAGGAGGAAAATTCCAGCTCTGAAGGGGATTTTGGGATCTCTGGCAGATCCATGACAGAGAGATGGGTGAACTTTTGATGTCTTGGCTGAGGTGTGTTGGGAGGGCCGAGAAATTCCCTGACACTCTCCAAGGAACCGAGCAAAGCAAGGAGAGGGAGTTGTGTCCTTGTTCCTTCCTTGAGGAGAAACAACTTTGCTGTGGGATCGGAGCGGAGAACTTGGGAAGAATGAAAAGTGGGGCTTTCCCGTTGGCTCAGCATGGAGAATGGTCCTAATGAGTTCATGATTAAGCTGCCAGAATAGTGATTAATTATGCAAATAGCCAGGGCAGAGGCACAGCAGTCAGACCTTCATTAATATCTTTAATTTCTGTCAGTGAGAGGCCAAAACTTTCAGTTATTCAGGAAAACATTCAAATGGAAAGAACCCCAAATCCACCTTCTTCCATCCCCTTCCTGAGGGTTTTATTCCTGCAGCCTGTTGGAATAACTGGAGACAGCACCAAGCCAGCAGTTCTCTCCAAAAAGGTTTGCTCTGTCCCAATCCATGTGGGATTTTCCAGGGAATTTTGGAGCCTCCCAGCTGTGCCGTGCTCCCCTCCAGAGCCGGGTTTGCCTCCGGGTGCCATCGGTGTTTCCCTCCCTCCGTGTCCCAGGTCCATCCCATTCCACACCCAGATGTCCAGTGGGACATTTCTTGTTCCTGCCTGGTGTTCACACCTTCTCTCCTGTTCTTTTTTCCATGTTTCCCTGGCTGGATTGCAATAGAGAAGAAGAAAATGAGGTGAGTGGAAGCGATTGCAGCGTTTCTGGAAGTCCTGTGAGCCCGGCTGGCTTGGTTTGATGGAGACATTCCATGAATCCAGAGCAACTGAGGGGCTGGATTAAGGAAAGGGGTGCTTTTCTGGGATTCCTCTGGTTAGATTTGGGGAGGAGGGGCAACAATTCTCATTAAATTTGGGGAGGAGGGGCAATATTCTCACTAAATTGGGGAAGGAAGGGCAATAATAATTCTTACTAAATTTGGGAAAGAGGGGCAACAATTCTCATTAAATTGGGGAAGGAAGGGCAATAATAATTCTTGCTAAATTTGGGGAGGAAGGGCAATAATTCTTGTTTTGTTAAATTTGGGGAGGAAGGGCAATAATTCTTTGGGAAGGAGGGGCAATAATTCTCATTAAATTGGGGAAGGAGGGGCAATAATTCTCATTAAATTGGGGAAGGAAGGGCAATAATAATTCTTGCTAAATTTGGGGAGGAAGGGCAATAATTCTTGTTAAATTTGGGGAGGAAGGGCAATAATTCTCATTAAATTTGGGGAGGAAGGGCAATAATTCTTATTAAATTTGGGGAGGAAGGGCAATAATTCTTGTTAAATTTGGGGAGGAAGGGCAATAATTCTCATTAAATTTGGGGAGGAAGGGCAATAATTCTTATTAAATTTGGGGAGGAAGGGCAATAATTCCAGTGCCACTTGTGCCATAAGCGCACGGGATGCGATGGCACAGCTCGGTGTGGGTTGGTGTGGATTATTTAAGGACTTAATTTGTAAAAATAATGAGTTTTGCTGCCTGTGACTCAATGAATTTATTGGGAAAAGAGAAAACTTGCAGGCCTGGGATAGATTTTAATATCCTGCCTTCGGAATGAGGGCTGTTAATCATTTTGGATGCGCTGGTTTTTCCATTTTGGGGAATGTTCCCTGTCTGTAAAACGTGAAAGGAAGGATAATTCCTCTTCTCCTGGAGAGCTTTTCCAGTCATTCCCACCTATTACATTTCCCAAGTTACCTGTGGAGTGTGAAATTCTGGAAGCTGTGTTTTGTTCAAATTGCTGTTATTTAAGGAAAAAATCCCTGGAAGGGTGAGCACATGAGGGGGAAATAGCCTGGAATGTGGCAGCTCTTTTTTGCCCACAGATCCCATATTTGGGAAAAGGTGGATCTATCCAAACCCCCTTCTTCCCATTATTTCAAAGCTGTTGTGCTTGAAATTAGGAGGATTTTAATCAAACCATTGGCACGGTTTTGGCACATAAAATGATGGCACCAAAGCTGGAGTGAGAAGGAAAACTCCGAAATGCGGATTCCCTGAGTTTCCTGTATTTTAAAATTGATATTTATTCATTTATCATTTATAATTGATATGATTAAAGAATCCAGCCTCTGATAAGAATTTGGGTTTAGATTTGTGGAGATCCTTCAGGGTAAGGTTGGAGAGGAACCTGCTCGCTTCTGTTGTCCCAGGTTGGAGTAAAAAAAGTGTGGGAATTTCTGGTTGTAGGGATCATCACTGATCCAGGAATCCCCCAAAATGCTGTTCCCTCACTCTTCAGGAGGCTGGACCTGGTATCCTACAGGAGGGTGGTCTCAGTAGTGTTCATTTTGTCCTTCATTCTTCCCTGAGTTAATTGGTATAAATTTGTGGGTTAATCCCAGGATCACTTCTGATGTGTGGATTCTCTGGAAAACAGAAAAAAAATCAGCAGGACTTTGTGGGGGTGGTTGTGAGCAGTGGTGAGAGGAGCCCGTTTTGGAGCTGGAGATGCCCTTTCTTTTGGGTGCCTTTTTAGCCATGAAACTCCTTTGAAATCACCCCTGAAATGTCCCCTCATAAAAACCACCGATTTCAAGGAAATGCTTTTGGGTTTTGCTCCCAGTTTTCCCACAGCGAAGGGAATTTGCTGCTGCAGCTCCAGAGTGGTGCTGGGTTGGGTCACCAGATCGAGCCACGAACAGACCATTGAAAGGTTTTCACAATGAACCCCTTGATGTGTTGAAAACGAGGATTTTTTGGGATACATGATGTCCCAGGGTGCAAAAAGCCAGGATTTCCAATGCACCAATGTCTCATTTAATCATTTACTGGGGTGCCTTGAGCCTGGGCAGCTGCATGGTGTTTTACATGAGTTAAAGGATAACAAAATCCTTAATAATTCACAGGGGGCTGCAGGAAAATGCTGCTTCTGCCAAAAATGTGCTCATGGCACAGCTATGGGAGCAAAATCTGCCTCTGGACAATTTGGATACGACTCTTTCCACTGGAATTAGGCTTAACACACAAAATGGGATTACACCAATTCCCAGAGCAGCTGTGGCTGCCCCTGGATCCCTGGAAGTGTCCAAGGCCAGGCTGGATTTGGTTTGGAGCAGCCTGGGATAGCGGAAGGTGTCCTTGTTCCTGGCTGGGGGTGGAATGGGATGATCCTGAGGGTTCCTTCCCCCCAAACCATTCCAGAATTCCATGATTCTGATGCAGTTTGGATTTTGGACGTAGGGACTGTTGAGAGCAAAGCCCTTTTCCCGCTTTATCTTCTCCAGAATTTTATTCCTGGGGCACAGATGAGCTCTAAGATTCAAAATAGAGGGAGAAATGCCCAAATGGGTGAATATAGGGCACTCTGTGCTCTGAGAACTCCTGGGTTTGGGCTCGGAAGGTGCTGAGTGAGCTCCTGGGCAGGAGGCAGCCGGAACCTCCTGGTGGGAAGGACGTGGAGCAGGGAACAGTTGGTTGATCCAGAGGTGACGGAGTCATCACACACCAATGGGTCCTGATGGGAATTCTTGGGGAGTTGTTAATTAATGCTGGTCTAGGCCTGAGCCTGGGAACTTGCAGGAGTTAGTAATGACTGGGAGAGGGCTGTTGGAGGGAGGTGGGAGAGCACGGGTTTAAATTCCTTGTTGTTGGTCTGATTTGTGCTGGAACCAAATCACAGAATCCCAGACTGCTTTAGGTGGGAAGGAACCTTCAGGATTATCCCATTCCATTCCATTCCATTCCATTCCATTCCATTCCATTCCATTCCATTCCATTCCATTCCATTCTGCTGTGGCCATGGACACCCTCCCACTGTCCCAGCCTGCTCCAAGCCCCAATGTCCAACCTGGCCTTGGGCACTGCCAGGGATCCAGGGGCAGCCCCAGCTGCTCTGGCAATTCCAGCCCAGCCCCTCCCCACCCTCCCAGCCAGCAATTCCCAATTCCCAATCTCCCATCCAGCCCTGCCCTCTGGCACTGGGAAGCCATTCCCTGTGTCCTGTCCCTCCAGGCCTTGTCCCCAGTCCCTCTGCAGCTCTCCTGGAGCCCCTTTAGGCCCTGCAAGGGGCTCGGAGCTCTCCCTGTGTCCTTCCCTTCTCCAGTACTGGAAGGCTGCATCCAGGTGGAGTCACATGGAAACGAATGTACTTAAAGCTTAAAACTCAGGATATTTTGTAGTCTGGGACGGCAGAAGCAGCATAAGAAAAGCAGAGTTCTGTCATCAATTAACTTCATAAACTGAACTCTCTTTTTTTTAAAAAATAAGGATTAAGTGATCAAAGGACTTTGAGCTTGGTCATTAATAAGTCAGATAAAAAGCCTCAGCCCAAACCTCAGAGGAGGTTTTGTTCCAAGCTGGAGAAGTCTGAGGAATTGATTTTTTTCAGGACAGAGCCGGGCACCAAAGGCAGACCCAGGGTATGCATTTCTCTTTTATCATTGTGAAAAATTCACCAGGTGAAAGAAAATGCTGCAGAACTGAGTTCAAACCCCCAAAAAATCCAATTCCTCCAACTGCATCTTCTTTTTCGTCCGCAGGGCAAACCCGAAACGGTGCCGAGAGCCGGTTTTATCAAAGGCCCCGTGTTCAAAGGCGTCGCCTCGAGCCGCTTTCTGCCCAAAGGCACCAAAACCAAGGTTAACCTTGAGGAGCAGGGAAGACAAAAAGTGTCTTTCAGCTTTAGTTTAACCAAGAAAACTTTACCCAATCGATTCCTGGCTGCTCTGGGAAACGAGAAACAAAATGAAACTCCCACCCCTCCAGCAGTTCCCCTCCCGACTGATTTTAACCCCAAAAATAAACTGGACTTGGGGGACGCCGCTGGTTCAGCCGAGGAGTCTTCGCCCCCGAAACCGAAGGTAGAATTGGGGAAGATTCATTTCAAAAAACATTTACTGAACGTCACGGCAAAACCACCCCCGGCTCCA
>NW_008246064.1:70066-76587 GCF_000691975.1 Corvus brachyrhynchos
CCTTGGAGCCTGATGCCAAGCAGGATCCGGCGTCGCGCGGCTCCGAGGAACGCGTGGCTCAAACCGCGCCCGAGCAGACGGAGAGAACCCCGCCGAAGGAAGATTCCCATATTGGGAAGGAGGATGAGGTTTCCGACGGCTCGAAGGGTGCTCCCGCTTGCTCCCGGAGGCAGGGGGCCAAGAGGAAGTTCTCCCAGTCGGACGGCGCGCCGCAGGGCTCCGAGTCTGATGAGGATTCCGTGAGGACCTCCTCCAGCCAACGGTCGCATGAGCAGAAGATATCCAGCACGGAAAAGGAGAGAGATCCCAGACGGAGCTCCGCGTCCCTCCGGGGTGACGACCTGGGCAAGTCCTCGTCGCGCTCCAAGTCGGACAGGGATGAGAAGTACTCGAGCTATTCCAAATCGGAGAGAGACTCGCGGTACTCGTCCTCCCGCTCCCGCTCGGACAGAGAGAGGAGGCGAAGCCGGTCTCATTCCCGTTCCCGCTCTGATCGCAGCTCCCGAACCAGCTCCTCTTACTCGAGGTCGGAGCGCTCGCATTACTACGACTCCGACCGCCGGTACCACCGGAGCTCCCCGTACAGGGAACGGTCGCGATATTCCCGGTCGTACGCGGACAGCCGGGCGCGAGAGAGCTCGGACTCGGAGGAGGAGTACAGGAGGACACATTCCAGGTCCAGCGACTCCCGGCGTACGTCCTCCCATTCCTCCTCCTCCTACAGAGACTCGAGATCCTCTTACTCCAAGTCAGACAGGGACAGCAAAGTGGAGTCGTCTCACGCTGACGTGGACAGGAGAGGGAGGTCGTCTTCGAAAGCGGATCGAGATTCCAGAAGGACTTCTGAAAGTGAAGTATCCAAAAGGTGCTCTCCCCTCGATGAACTGGGCTATCGGAAGGGGACATCCCATTCCAAGCCCGACAGTAATGTGAATTCCTCCCGCTATAAATCCAAGGCCCCCGCACCAAAGCCTGATAAATTTAAGAGTTCTTTCTGTTGTACAGAATCGATCGAAGAAATCAAGTCCAGGTGTAATTCTCTAGATTTAGAGACCTCTTGTGTAAAGAACAGTGAGATCAGGGTGTCCAGCGTGAAAAAGTTGGAACGGGAAAAGACACTTTCTCCGTTAAATCAGTTCAGCGATTCTCCTGCTTTGCCGAAGGCTGACGAGTCCAAGGTGGGTTTGGCGAACTCAAAATCCGAGGAACTTGCAGCAAACGAATGCCACGGCAGTGCTAAGGAGCAAGAAACATTCTTAAAGGCAAAGCACGATTCCTTAAGAACGTGTTTCCCCACGGAATCGAGTGTGAACGGCTCCCCGGAGGGTCAGCATGAGGGTCTGGCAACTTCCAGTGCCTCCAAAGCAGAGGACGTCGCCGCGTTCTCTGACCACGGCCCAGGTTGGTCGGAAGCGTCGCCTGCCGTGAAGACGAGCCCGTCATATCCGTTGCCATCCAATGGGTTTGAGAGCAGGGATGCGTCCCAAGAGCAAGAGCCGGATGATTCCCGGGTCCAGTCCAGCGAGTGCAACAGCCTGTTCCAGGAAACGGAGGCTGCGGAGCCGCAGCAGCCGGAGGAAGCCGCCCCTCTCCCTGTCGTGAATGTAGATCCCACTAAAACTGTCCTTAAGAAGGTGGATGAGGAGGTGACTCTGTGTGACAAAACCAAAGAACCTGATTTTTGCTACATTTCCGATGATGCCACCCCTGATTTGTACCACTCGGAAGTGGAAATCGAAGCGGAACCTGTGGATTTGAAAGTGACATCTGAGACTTTCCTGGATGTGCAGGTGGAGCCGCAGACGGTGACGTGCGATTACGAGAGCACGGAGGATTCCCATTCCAAGTCTGCTGGGGAGGATGAGCATGGCCATGCTTCCCATAAAATCAGTCTGGCAGTGGAATGCTCGGGCAGGGATTCCTCCCAGGATGGCCGTTCCCAGAGGCTCCAGTCGGATCATCCTGTGCCGGAGGAAAGTGTCTCTTCCAAGTGGGATGTGCCCCCTCCGGGTGTGTGCCAGGAGCCGCTCCCGCGTTTGGAAGCCGAAGAGATGCTGGAGTTGGATGCTCAGCACGTTGATCTTGGCTCAGCAAAAGGCAAGTCATCGTTCCAGAATGAACATTCCTACTATTCGGAAGTGCCGCTGGAGCATCGCGGCAGAGAGGTCGTGGAAGCAAGTGCTGTTTCCACCGAGGGAGCTGAGCTGGAGGAGCTGAGGGTTCCGTGTCCTGGCGTATCGGCCGAGAGGGATGAGGGAAGCGAGCCCTTGGTGGCCTCGGCTTTTCCAGATGCTTTGTATCCCTCCTCCGATGTCATCGTCACTGCAGAGGACACCGAGACACTGACCCAAGCCCCAACGTGCGACAGCAGCGGCAACGCCGCGGAATTCATTCCTGCCAGCCACGATGATTATTCTGACACGGGGGACAGCGACAGTGAGGGGGGCAGCGAGGACAGCGACACGGAGGACTCAGATTCCGATGATGGGACGCCACGGAAGCGGCTCCAGTCTGTTGTGGTGGTTCCCAAGAACTCCACCATAGCCACGGAGGAGAACAGCCCGGGCTCCTCCCGGAGCAGCCGGCGCTTCTCTGACCACTGGGATGATGAGCGGCCCGAGCCCAGCAGGCCCTACTATGAGGAGAGGTCAGAAAATATGGGCAGTAAAGGTGGTGCTCAGGTGGAGAGCAGGTGTTCTCCCAGAGGGATGGAGAAGAGTCCAGCAACTTCCACGGAGCTGAGCAGGAGGGAGCCGGAGGAGCTGCGGGCGGGGCCGGGCCAGGCCCAGAGCGACGGCGTGGACAGCACGAGCCAGACAGACCTGACGGCTGATTCCCATGGCAAAGCCGGCGCGGAGGAGAGGATGGTGCTGACGGATGTGATGGACGTGGGAAGGCCCATGGTTCGGCCAGAAGAGCAGCCCTTCTGTGTCCCGGAGAGTTTGGAGAGCACCGACGCATCCCGGCACCAGATGAGCTCTTCCAAGCCTGACAGTCGGCAAGGGCAGGGCGGGCTGAACCAGTCTGGCCTCGGGGACTACTCCAGGCTGGATGGTTTCCGTGCTCCGGAGGAAATGGGTGCGGTGGGCTGGGACTTTTCCCAGCAGGAGAAGCCAAGCAGCACCTACCAGCAGCCAGACAGCAGCTTCGGGATGTCCTCGGGCTACGTTTACCAGCCGGGCTCGGGAGCTTATCCCAGCTCCCAGAGCTACTGGCAAGGCAACGGTTACTGGGACACGAGGGCAGCCAGCAGAGCCTCCGTGGTTAACTACGAACGCATCCAAGGGCAGGTGCCCGATTCCCTCACAGAAGACCACGAGGAGTATGAAGAGGATGAACGTTGGGATGAGGACTGCAAGCCTCGCTTTCCCAGCCCCTCTGGAAAATCCCAGCTGCCCGGGCAGAAGGAAAAGGGCTCGGTGCAGGCGCACGAGATCAGCAGCAATTCCACCAAGGAGCCGGTGCCGGGTGGGGAGAAGAAGGAGGAGGTGAAAGCTTTGGACAAAAACGACGCGAAAGAACGAGGCCCACCGAAGAAAAGGCGCCCGGAGCTGGAGAGCGACTCGGAGAGTGACGGGGATGCCGGGGAGAAGAGAAAGGGGAAGCTGGAGGGGGAGCAGGCAGAGCCGGCGCCGCAGGATTCCTCCATGGTGGGCAGGCTGTGTATCATGGATGACTTCAGGGACCCCCAGCGCTGGAAGGAGTTTGCCAAGCAGGGGAAGATGCCCTGTTACTTCGACCTCATCGAGGAGAACGTCTACTTGACAGAGAGGTAACTGCTGCTTCATCCTTGTTTTAATTCCTGGAGCAAGTTTGGGATTTAACTTCCATTTGCTTCCAGGATGGTTGGGTTTTTATGGCCAAATTGGCATCCTTTGGAGGGAGGGGAGGGGATGTTGCATTCCCAACATCTGGCAAAGCCACCCCGGGGTCTCTTCTCCTGAAGAGAATCCCCCAGTTGGGCCCAGACAGTCCCAAGTGCTGAGAAGAGATGGAAGATGGAAGGATCTGAGGGAAAGGTTGATTTATTTATACCCTTTTTTATAGCTTTACCAGATCCTGCCTGTTCAATATCCCGAATGCCAGGTCACTCCCTCTCCGTAGGTACAGGGAATTCTCTCTGGGTGTGGAAAAGGTTTTGGACAAACAAGGCGCTTTTCTAAAGCTTTTGGTTACTTCCATGTCTTTCTTTATTGTCTCAGAGGAGCTGTTTTGGATCTAATGCCCATAATTCAAAATACTACTTTTTTTTTTCTCGTGGATTTTTTTGCCTTGTTGGGATCCACACTCCAGAGCATTCCTGAAATCCTTTATGGAAGCTAAAATGTGAATCAGTGGATGCCTTTTGTATAAGTCTGATTTTCTCCTCTTTTTCATCCTCTCACTTGACAGCAAGGCTGAAGTAACCACACCCTCCACTTTGCCTATTAAAATATGGATGTCCAAATAAACATGGGCAGGGAGGAGAAAGGAAAACCAGCTAAACATTCTGGGAATTCTCTAGGAAATCACCTTTTGTCATCACAAAGTCATCACCGAGCCGAGTGTCCTTGGTTATCCCTGTGCCTCCCGGTGGTTATCCCAGGGCTATCAATCCCTATGTCCAGAAATCAATTTTCCAATTTTTCCAATAACCGCTGATAAGGTTCGAGGAGGAATTTCTCCTGCTGGCTGCTCTCTCACCTGTATTTCCATGACTTGGCTTCCCCAGGAAGAAGAACAAATCCCACCGGGATATCAAGCGGATGCTGTGTGAGTGTCCCCCTCTGTCCAAGGAGGAGCGGGCGCAGGGGGAGGTGGCCTGTGGAGAGGATTGTCTCAATCGCCTGCTCATGATCGAGTGGTGAGTGGGGTTCCGTGGGCTGGCCTGGAGATGCCTTGGGAATGCCTCAGATAAGCCAGGAGTTCCTGGGAGGTGGCAGCGAAGTGTCCGTGCTGGCCTGGAGTGACCTTCGGAGCTGCCACCAGGAGCTGTGGCTGCCCCATCCCTGGAAGGGTTCAGGGGTTGGGTGGGGCTTGCAGCACCCTGGGATAGTGGGAGGTGTCCCTGCCCATGGCAGGGCGGTGGAACGAGATGATGCTTAAGGTCCCTTCCAACCCAAACCATTCTGTGATTCCATGATGTAAATCCTTGGATGATCTGCAGGAGGTCAGCCCTCACAATCTCCTGGGTCTCCTCTCCCACCTTTGGCTGGTGTCTCCTTGCCCCTCCTGGAAGGGGTTTGCTGCTCCATGGAGCTGGAGGCAGGGACAGGGTGCTTGGTGGGATTCCTCCCCGGCATGTGGAAGGATTGGAATTACCTGGCAGAATCTCAATTTTTGCTATTCTCTCATAGCCCAAACCTAGGGCAGGGAATATCTTGAAGGAATAACTCCCAAAACAAGGGGAGAAGAGCCCAGTTCTCCCCATTGGGATGCCCTGATACAGAAATACAGCGGGATCAGCATTCCAAGTGTTTTTATCTTCCCAGGAAGAAATGATCTGCATTTGCATGGTGACAGTCACGTGGTTGTGCTTTTTATAGCAAACCACATTGGAAGGTTTCACACGGGATTGATGATGATTATTTGGGATTTATTTCCCATCTGAGCTCTTTCTGTTGGCGCCGTTTCCCTGCTGGGAATTGATTTTCTCCCTTCACTTCCCTTCCCTCAGCTCTTCCCGGTGTCCAAACGGCGACTACTGCTCCAACCGGCGCTTCCAGAAGAAGCAGCACGCCGATGTGGAGGTGATCCTGACGGAGAAGAAGGGCTGGGGGCTCAGAGCTGCCAAGGACCTGCCATCGTAAGCCTTCCCTCTTCCCACGGCCTTTTCCCGCTCTTTTGCTCCCTCATGAAGGGAGAAGGGCCTGGGGGCTCTTGATGTCCCTGACAGGAGATGGGCCGAGGTTCTTCCAGCTTGTCCTTGTCCCTGCTGGGTGTCCCTCTCTGCCATCTGCCCGTCCATTGTGTGATCTCCCACTCTCCAGGCTTTCCCAACAGCCTTTCCATGGTTTATTCTTGGAATGAATCTGCCTCCCCTTTCTCTGTCCCTACTGCACTCTGGTTGTGTCCATTCTTCTCTTCCCACCTCTGGAAAACTTCTGCGCTTCCTGAGTCCTCCTCCTCCTCCTCCTCCTCCTCCTCCCCTTTGGACAACAAGAAGATCCCGAGGGGATCTTTCCTCCTGCTTTTAACTCAGGATTGTCATTCCCAGCGCTGCTTTGGGTGAGGCCGGGAGAGGAGAGAGGATGTTGAGATCTTGTGGGGCCTGAGCAGGATGGGGAGACCAAGATGAGGTTTACTGGGAGAAGGGACCATGTTGGAATGTGTCCAGGGCAGGGAATGGAGCTGGGAAGGGGCTGGAGAATTCCTGAGGGAGCTGGGAAAGGGGCTCAGGCTGGAGCAAAGGAGGCTCAGGGGGGACCTTGTGGCTCTGCACAAGTCCCTGACAGGAGGGGGCTGCCGGGGGGGTCGGGCTCTGCTCGCAGGGAACAGGGACAGGAGGAGAGGGAACGGCCTCAGGCTGGGCCAGGGGAGGG
>NW_008246064.1:76607-85207 GCF_000691975.1 Corvus brachyrhynchos
CCGAGGCCAGTCTGGACACTGGGGCTTGGAGCAGCCTGGGATGGTGGGAGCTGTCCCTGCCCATGGAATGGGGTTGGAATGGGATGATCTCAAAGCTCCCTTCCAACCCAAGCCAGCCTGGAATTCCATTAATATATGGGATATACAGGATATATAGGATATACAGGATATATAGAATATATAGGATATGCAGGATATATAGGATATATAGGATATATAGGATATGCAGGATATATAGGATATATAGAATATACAGGATATATAGGATATACAGGATATATCGAATAGATAGGATATATAGGATATACAGGATATATCGAATAGATAGGATATATGGAATATACAGGATATACAGGATATACAGGATATATAGGATATAGAGGATATATAGAATATATGGAATATACAGAATATACAGGATATATGGAATATACAGGATATACAGGATATATAGGATATAGAGGATATATAGGATATATAGAATATACAGAATATACAGGATATATGGAATATACAGGATATATAGGATATATAGGATAAACCCTGCTCAAATGGGAGCTTCATCCTTCTGTCACCTTCCCATGTGACAGCATAAAATCCCAAATCAATCAGAATTCCCAGAGGTTAAGGCAATTAATTATTGCTGCACCACCGGGATGGCCAGGCTGGGAGTTGTGTTCAGAGAATCCCCCTGAACAGGGATTATTCTGTGTTTCTTGGTGGTTCTTTGTTAAGAAAGTTGATGGTTTTTTCCCCCTTGCAGCAACACTTTTGTCTTGGAATACTGTGGGGAAGTGCTGGATCACAAGGAATTCAAGGCTCGGGTGAAGGAATATGCCCGGAACAAGAACATCCACTATTATTTCATGGCCCTGAAGAACGATGAGGTGAGCAGTGGGATTGCTGGGATTGGCTCTGGGAAAGGCTGGATTTAGGTGTGTACAGCCCCAGCTCCTTGGGAATCCACGGAGCAACGTCCTGAATCCATCAGGAATGTTTTCCTGAGGAAAGGAAACCTCAAGCCTCGGGATTTTTAAAACTCATTGCTGAGTTCCAACAATATTTGTGGCACCTTAAATGTATCCCAGTGTCCCTTAGGGAGGGGAAAGTGTCCTTCCAAAGGAAAAGATGGCTCATCCCTTCCATGAGCAAACATCGTCCCTGGGAGAAAAGTTGTGTTTGGGAAGATGCTCCAGGCCAAACTCGCCCTCCCTGGGTGCCCAAATACACCAAAAATCCACATTTCCTTTCCTGTTAAACTCCATGAAGTTGGGATATTTTTAGCTGGCTAAGTCCCTCCGTGCAGGATTGCCTCTGGAATATTTATATATCGGATTTCCTTAATTAATTATGGCTGCTTCAGCTCCGTGGGATGTGGAGCTGTTCCCTCTGCCTGAGAACAAGGGGGATAAATAGAAATTCCATCTCAGACTCTCCTTGTCTCTCCTGTCAGGACTTTCTGGGTCTGCGGAGCTTGAGAGAAAAGGAGCTAAAAATACTCAAGAGTGGTTTTTCCTGCTTTTTTTTTTCTTCTCAAAATAAGGATTTTGGGGATTGTTGTGTGATTTGAAGTGTCACAAAGGAGCATTTCCAGTTATAAAAGGAGTTTTTATTTCTGGAAGTGATCCAGACTTTTCCCTCGGAGTATGAGGTGTGTGGGAGAAAAACTCACTGTCCCAGCCCCTCATGGTCTCACCAGAAACAAAATCCAGGATCCACATCCAGCTGGAGAACTTTGGGAAATGAAGGGCCGTGTACCTAAGAGCTCTTTTTTGGGGGGAACTTGATGTGCCAACAACCCCCAATCTCCAGAATAAGGATGGGGGATATCAAATGAAGAGCGGGAAAAGAGCTGATTCCTCCATGAGTTGTGTTTGTAGCTGCTTCCCATTCCGAGGAATGAGCCTTTTCCCTTGGATTTCTGGTTCCTTTCCAGATCATCGATGCCACCCAGAAAGGAAACTGCTCCCGTTTCATGAACCACAGCTGTGAGCCCAACTGTGAGACCCAAAAGGTAAAGTGCTGGATCAAATCCAGCGGCTCCTCCCTCTGGAGAGCTCAGAGTGAAGCGTTTTCCTTCTTCCTTTTGGCAATTTTTGTTGCTGTCGTTATCAGCGACACAAAACCAACTGGATTTAAACCAGGCAGTGCGCCCGGTTTTAAACTCCCCCGTGCAGCTTTTCCAAGGATTAATGCGGTTCAGGGAAAGCAAAGCTGGAGTCAGGCTTGGAATAACTCCTGGCATCTCTTTTCCATAGTGGACTGTGAATGGGCAGCTCCGGGTTGGATTTTTCACCACCAAACTGGTCCCGTCGGGCTCGGAGCTGACGTTCGATTACCAGTTCCAGAGATACGGGTACGTCCCATTTCCTGGCACAGGAATTCCGTGCTCACCTCGTCTTTCCCGGTGTCACTTGGGTCCCACGCCATCCCTTTCCCAGATAATTCCCTTCCCTGCTTCTTCCTGTCTCATTATTGATTAGCCAGGATCCAGGCTTTGCAGTATTCCCCAGGAATTCCTGTTCTTCCCTTCCCGCTCCTGTTTTATGGCTTTGCAAGTCCTTGAGGAGCTGTAAAACCCCCTCGAGAACACATCCCGTCTTCCTGGCCTAATCCAGGGGTGCAGGGAAAGCTCCAGCCTGGAATTTGGATCCCTTTGCTAAAGCTGAGCCTAATATTCCTCTGTTACTGTGTGCTGAAGTGTAACTTAAGGAGCATCCCTTCCTTTTCCTTCTGGATCCTGCTCCAGGCCCTTCCTGTAGGCAGGAAGATCAGGACTGAGTTTTTAGTTGCATTTTAAAATCATTCCTCCTTCCTGAAAATTCCTGGAATTGAGCTTCCCTGGTTTTTACCACTGCAGAGCCACGTTCCTCCAGTGGATCCCACATGTTTAAGATAAAACCCTGCCATTTTCCCAAGAAATTGTGGAATGGGGCTTGAAATGGATGGTGTGTCTAGTGGGAAATACAGAGGCTTGGGAGAAATATTCCTTGGGAATTGTATCTATTACGTTTATTCTATTTATTCTATTTATTATATTTCTAATGTGTTATATTTATTACATTTATTACATTTATTAAATTTATTGCATTTATTTATTACATTTATTCTATTTATTATGTTTATTACATTTATTATATTTACTATATTTAATATATTTATTACATTTATTATATTTATTTATTATATTTATTACATTTATTATATGTATTGTATTTATTACATTTATTACATTTATTGTATTTATTACATTTATAACATTTGTTATATTTATTGGATTTATTATCCACGGCTGTGCATACAGAACAAATTTTCCATGTGGATTTTGCTGCTTCCATGAATCCTGAGCTCATTCTTTATCCCGTTTTGAGCTTTACAATTCAATATATGAGCCATAATATATCTATAAAAGAACTATATTATAAAAATAAATCATAAATAAATATCTAAAAAATGAATATATAAAAAGCTATGAACTGCAAGCTTTTCCTAATGGATGTATAATCCTGAGGATAAATTCCTTAGGAAAATTAGGCTATCGGTGCCAATGTGGGATAAGAAGTTTTCAGCCCCACCAGCTCCACCTTTTGCTCTCTGGTTCCTGGTTCTGGACCTGCAGAGAGCCTGGAAGTGAGGCAGGCTTGGCTTTGCAGCTGCCACAGCTGGGGCTCACGGCAGCTGTGTCAGGAGCAAAGCCTTTATTTGCATTTTCAGTGGCTTTTCCATGCAGAGCCATTCCCAGCCTGGCTTCTGGAGCTGGACGAGTGCCTGTGGCTGGGGTTGAGCTGGGGTTGAACCTCTCTTTGTGTCCCCCCACAGCAAAGAGGCCCAGAAATGTTTCTGTGGCTCCTCCAACTGCCGGGGCTACCTGGGCGGGGAGAACAGGGTCAGCATCCGCGCGGCCGGCGGCAAGATGAAGAAGGAGCGCTCCCGGAAAAAGGACTCGGTGAGTTCGGCTCTCCCGGAATCCCTGAGGTGGGAAAAGCCCTCTGAGATCGAGTCCAGCCATTCCCCAGCGCTGCCAAGACCACCCACGTCCCCAAGTGCCGCGTCCGCTCGGCTTCAATCCCTCTGGGAATGGGGATTCCACCACCAGCAGCCCTTGCCATAAAGAAATTCCCCCCGTATCCGACCTGACCCTCCCCTGGGACAGCTTGAGGCTGTTCCCTTGGAGCAGATGACTCCTGATGACCTCAGGGTTCAGTCTTTCCCATGGATGTGTCGTTAAATGTTGGATTGATCATCTTGGAGGTCTTTTCCAACTTCAATGATTTTATTTCACAAGGCCCCTCAAGATTTGTGTTTTCTTGGACCTTCAGTTAAATCCGTATTTCCTTTCTCCTGGTTATTTAAAGTCCCACCAGAGGGGGACTTTCCCAGGTCCAGTATCTGCTCATTCGTAACTAAACCCTGCCATAAATTCCACATGGATTAAAAAATTTGGGTTGTTTTCCACGATTTTTAAACATCCATGAAAGATGAACAATATTGGCTCCACCATTTAGGGCATCACCTGAAATTGGGCAGCTCCGAGGGCAGAGTTTGGCCATCTCCAGGTTGGGAGGTGGAATTTGAGTCTCTAAATTGTTTTGGCTTAGAGGCAACACTTGGAATTGCAGGGATGGGTTCACACTGTGTGGAAAAGGTGCAGAGAATCCAGAGCAAAAGGATTTTTTCTGGGTGAAATCTTCTGCAAGAACCTGCACAGGCTCTTCTTTAATTCCTACAAATTGTAATTGTTCCATCCTTGAAGATACAAACCTCTATTCCTGTGGAGGAGGTTTATTCCTAATTCTTTTGGGAAGTTTGAAAATGCCAGTTTTCATTTTTATTTGCTGTATCAGGGAGTGAGGAAGCCAAGAAATAATTGATGCATCATTTAGAGGGTGTGTTAGAACACTGATTAGTCACAAAATGATGATGAGGGATATTCCAGTGTCCATGTGGAGAGGGAGCCTCTGGTTGTAAGGATTATAAATCTGTTACAATTTATAATCCATGAATCTATTACAGATTTATAAAGGAATTCTACAATTCAGAATATAAAGAATAAGTTTTACTTGCAATCAAAGATCATTTCTTAGTTTGTTTTCCTACCAGAGACGATCAACTGGGAGGCTTTTGGTGCGACCACCTGGAATTTCCACCTGTCCGGAGCTAAAATGTGACATTCCTTAGGGAAAGCGGAGGTTGGAGTCAGGGAATTCCGTGGCCTGGGGCTGAGGTTGTTCTCCTTTGGCTGTGCAGGTGGATGGGGAGCTGGAGGCGCTGCTGGAGAACGGGGAGGGCCTCTCCGATAAAAACCAGGTGCTGAGCTTGTCCCGGCTCATGGTCCGGATCGAGACCCTGGAGCAGAAACTCACCTGCCTCAAGCTCATCCAGGTGAGGAGCAGCCCTGGGACCGGGAGGGATCCTCAGAGGAAGAGGGGAGTGTGGGAGGCAGGTCTTGCCCTTGTTCCAGCATCCCGAGCTCAGCTGAGTGGCTCCAGGATCCATTGCCCTTAAATTTTGTTCCCCAGTACGAGCTGTGTAATGGTTATCCTGGTCCTGCTGCTGAATCCCTGCTCCAATGCCAGCACTTCCAGCCACTTGAATCAGTTGGACGTGCTCAGGTGCCGAGTTCTGGCTCTGCCGTGGGTTTCACCATAATCCCAGTGGAGCACTTTTCCATGGTTTTGCCCGGAAGTCTCTGACTATTCCCACATTTGGCTCTCCAGAACACTCACTCCCAGTCCTGCCTGAAGTCCTTCCTGGAGTGTCACGGCCTGTCCCTGCTCTGGATCTGGATGACGGAGCTGGGCGATGGCAGAGGAAGCACCGCCAACAACCTGAAGCTGCAGCTGGAGGTCAGTAATTCCCTGGGGTTGGGAGCTCCCACGGAATCCTCGAGGTGGGAAAAGCCCTCTAAGATCAAGTGCAACCATTCCTGATCACTGCCGAGGCTGCCACTAGCCCAAGTGCCACATGCACAGGGCTGTTGGATCCCTCCAGGAACGGGGAGTCCGGACTTTCCCCTTTTTGGGGAACAGGGTTTTGGCAGCTTTACTGAATGTTCGGGATCACGAGGATTTTCTTTTCCTTCTGTTTTTTTTTTTAAATACAAATCCATGCCAAGTGTTCATGGAAAACAAACTCAGGTGCCTCAGAACTACAGGCCTGAAACTTCTGCCCTCAGGCACATCCTTAATGAACGGAAGGAATTTGCTCCTGTGGTTTTCCTTGAATTCCTGAGGTAGATTCCATGAGCGAGACTTAAAGGTTGTTGCTGTTGCTGCTTATTCCATGCTGAAGCACAGGGAATTGGAGATCCTCACGGTCTGAAATGGAACTGGAATGTTTTGGTTTTCCATAAGCAGTTGGGGATTGGATGCCCAAAGACATCTGGAAGTTCAAGGTCATTGAGTCCAAGCTGTGCCCGATGCCCACCTTGTCCCCAGCCCAGAGCACCAAGTGCCACCTCCAGGCCTTCCTGGGACCCCTCCAGGGTGGGGACCCCAACACTTCCCTGAGTGGCCCATTCCAATGTGTAACAACCCTTTCCATGGAGAAATTCTTCCCGAAATCCCTCACCCATGACCTGTGACCATCATTAGATAGATTAGATCAGATACTTAAATTTTAGATGGGATATTAGGAAGGAGTTCTTGGCTGTGAGGGTGGTGAGCCCCTGGCACAGGTTGTCCAGAGAGGTTGTGGACTTCCCATCCTTGGAAGTGTCCAAGGCCAGGCTGGACAGGGCTTGGAGCAACGTGGGATAGTGGGAGGTGTCCCTGCCCATGGCAGGAGGTGGAATGGACGACCCTTAAGATCCCTTCCCACCCAAACCTTGATACCACCTTGATATTCCAGACTGAATTCTTCCTGACAAAAGGGAATTATTCCAGGTTGGACACAGCTTTAAATCCTGATGGCTCTGACAATGCCCTGCTTGTCCTTGCCCTTAGATCATGAAGACCCTGGAGCTGCTGCCCATCCCTACCAAGAACATGCTGGAGGAGAGCAAGGTGCTGCCCATCATCCAGCGCTGGGCTCAGACCAAGACGGCGGTGCCGCAGCTCAGCGAGGGCGACGGATATTCCAGCGAGAACACGTCCCGGGCCCACACCCCGCTCAACACCCCGGAGCTCTCGGCCAAGCAGAGCGTGGAAGGTGACACAGACACCCCCAAGAAGTTGGTGTTCCGGAGGCTGAAGATCATCAGCGAGAACAGCATGGACAGCGCCATCTCGGATACCACCAGCGAGCTGGAAGGAAAAGAGGGCAAGGAGGACCTGGACCAGCTGGAGGCAGCCCCGATGGAGGTGACAGAGGAGCAGCAGCAGCAGCAGCAGCAGCAGCAGCAGGACAGCAGCACTGCTGTGGAGGCGCCGGTGGAGAGCAGCAAATCCCAGCCTGCTGAGCTGGAGGCCGAGCCTGAGGCAGAGGTCAAGGAGAGCAACGGAGCGAAGCTGGAAGAGCCCATGGCCATGGAAACGCCGTCGCAGGATGAGGAGGAAGGAGTTTCTGATGTGGAGAGCGAGAGGAGCCAGGAGCAGACAGATAAAATCGTGGATGTGAGCGACTTGGCCACCAGGCTGCTCGACAGCTGGAAGGAGCTCAAGGTAAGAGGCAGCTCCGTGCAGCTCCAGCACCTGGAGCTAAGGAAAGCATGGATTTGGTGGTGGTGTGGTGCAAATGGGGCTGGTTTGATGTCTTTTGGTCAATATTTGGTGACTAAAATGGTCTTTTCTACACAAAAAGTGCTTTCTATATAAATCCTCTGGTGCAAACTGCCCTGGGTGTGACCTGAGTCCGGGTGGCACACGCTGAGATCAGCAGCTGGTTGGGTTTGGGCACACAAGGACACCTCGGTCATCCTGTTGTTTTTTAGGCTGTCCAGGAAAAGGGCAGCTCTGAGGGATTGAGATTCCCTTCTCAACCCATCAGGAAAGGAGGCCAGAGATGCCATGAGCATTTTGGGTGGAATTCCCTGCTCCTGAATTCCATCCCTGGAAGTGTTCAGGGCTGTTTCTAAATGCCTCATCCCTGGCAGTGTCCAAGGCCAGGTTGGACAGGGCTTGGAGCACCCTGGGGTAGTGGAAGGTGTCCCTGCCCATGGCAGGGGGTGCAGCTGGATGATCTCAAAGGTCCCTACCAGCCCAAGCATTCTGGGATTCTCTGAATTCAGTTATCCCAACATCCTCAGCTTTTCCTGTCCTTTCAACATCTGCTTTTCATCTGCACCGTGTGGAGCCTCCAGAGAAGGGTCTGTTGGCCACAAAGGTTCTCTCAAAGGCCATGTTGGATCAACCCCTGGGTGTTTGTAGATGGAAATGCCCAGATTTGGGTGTTATTTGGGACTTCAGTGGTTTCACTCCCACCAAGGTCTTCTGGAGCAGAAAACCTCTTCAAGAGAAGGGATTGGTGGCCCCCTCTGTCCTGTGGAATTGTGTCCCTGTCCCATAGGTGGCCAGTGGAATCTTCAGCCAACAGCTCCTTTCTGATGGGATGTAGGGTGACATTCCAGTAACGGTTTTAAACTAAAAGAGGAAAGATTTAGATCAGTGGTGAAGAAGGAGTTAATTCATGCTGTGAGGCTGGGGGGGGGCGCGGCCACGTCG
>NW_008246064.1:85241-85510 GCF_000691975.1 Corvus brachyrhynchos
CGAGGCTGTACATTGGGGCTTGGAGCAGCCTGGGACAGTGGGAGGTGTCCCTGCCCATGGCAGGGGTGGCACTGGGTGGGCTTTAAGGTCCTTCCAACCCAAACCATTCCATGGTTCTGTGGATCTTGCTCTCTACTCAGCGCTTCAGTCATTCCTGGGTTTCTTTAGCTCGTTGGAAGCTCCTCACCGAGCTGCTGCTTCTGTAGGATTGTGCTCCATGTATTATTTCATATTCCTTATATTCAAGGGCAGGAGGGGTGGGAGCCTCT
>NW_008246064.1:85526-101315 GCF_000691975.1 Corvus brachyrhynchos
CCGGGGGCTCCAGCAGTAATTGAAGGTGCTGCTGCAATTCCAGCTTCCTGTGGGCTTGGTGGCTCTTCTGCCCTTCTCTCAATCAACCACCAGCCCAGCTTTAATTACTGGAAGTAGTTTTAAGCAAATTCATGTTTTCTGATGCATCACAGAGCTAAGGAGTTTATTTACCCATTGACTTTGATAATGAGTAATGATTGAAGGAGGTTAATTAAAATAACGGGTGTTAACTGTGCTGCGGCACCAGCGCAGGTGGAGGAGACCTCACCTTAAGCTTTGCTTGTGCCATTCTGTAGCTACAAACATCAGGATTTAGAAATGCAGAGATTCCCAGGAGAATTCAGGGACATTTTGCCTCAGTCTGAATTTTTCAGGAGGATCAGACACTCCCGGGAAATTCACAGTTTTGGGCACAATCATTTGTGCCACAAATCTTGGAGGGGGAAGAAGGGAGGTGACTGAAATCCATTTCTGCAGAGAGGCTGGGTTGTGGTTTGGTGTTTTCCTCCCCTTTGTTCCGAGTGGATCTGATCCTTTACCAGCTTTGAATTTGCAGACTCTTGGTGTGCTTTTCCTCTTGAAGCGACACCGTCAGGTTGGATTTGTGGTTAAAGAGGAAAAAGTCCTTTTCCGTCATTGCCAAGAGAATTGTTAAGGTTGGAAAAGACCTCCCAAGATCAAGTCCAACCTGTTTTAAACTGAAAGTTAAGGCAGGCCTTAGTCCCGCTCTGCTTTGGAGACTTGTTTTGGGTATCCAGACGGAGTTTTTCCTTTGGAACCGCTGTGTTCCCTTCCACGTGCATGGGACAGCACAGAGAAAATGATAAAATATTGGTAAAACGTGTGAAATTTCACAAAACTCCCCCAAAACATTGGTCTGAGACCAGATTTGATCTGACGGTGTCGTTTTATCCCCAAGATTTGTGTTTTCTTTGGAGCTTGGAGAAGCTCAGCTTGGGAATCTACAGAATTTTGTTGAAGTTGTGGTTGGACCATGGAGTCCTGCCACAGTCCCGTATTTTAGAGGTGGATTCTCATCCTCTCCGTGTATTTATTAATGAGGTCGTGGTCTGCTTGTAGGGATGGGGTTGGATCTCACGAGCTTGGAGTGTAATCCCAGCAAATCCATCCCAAAAAAGCCGGATCGTGACACGGGGCTGTGACAGCTCGTTTCTCTCTAAAACAATTGTAGGGAAGCTGGGAGCTGGGAATTTATCCTGTGCTGGACTTTTTCATGGCTCGGGGAGTTAACTGCCTCTGTCCACCTCTCACCTCATGAGGTGCCACCAAAGCCCGCCCCGGATGTCTAAAAGACAAATCCAAGCTGGAAGGGGGATGGCTCAATCACCCCCAGGTGCCTTTCCCGGCACATCCGAGCTTTGGAAAAGCCGGGTTTTTGGGGCGGTGGAACACCTGGCCTTGGCTGGGGGGCGGGAGGGTCGGAAACGTCGTGACTTAAGCGCTGTCCTCTCCAGCCTTGCTGATGACCCCCTTGTAATTTCCACCGTTTCCATCCAGCTTCTCCGGGCAGCCAGAGCTGACCAAGGGGCTCCTTTTCTCCAACTCCGTGCGGAAGAAGGGAGAGGACATAGCGTGAAGAGCCGGGAAGATGGTTGGGAAGCTGGATGATGCATGAGCAGTGTGATAGGTGAAAGGAGGACAGAGGTGGTTAACTCGGGGATGCCGACGTTATTTTGGTGCGTCCATTGCCGGCAATGGACGTCGCTCCGGGGAAATCCCAGCTCCTGGCCTGAAAGGATTAAGTGAGCTTAATTTTTTTCTCTACCTCTACACACAGGACTTTTAAGTCCTTCCAGGGCTCCAACACTCCGACTCCGTGAGGAGTGCTGGCCACGGCCACACCCCTGGCACAACACCACACACACTCCCATTCCCAGCGGGATGAGTTTTCAGCCCGGGCTCGTGGGCGCCGTTCCCGCTGTCCGAGGAAGCGCCGCATGGCTTCTCCCGGGCTGAAAACTCCCTCCCAGTGCCAAAGGCTGCCTGCTGGGCACCCGGCAGGGGCACAGGTGCTGGTTCCACGTGGTTCCTCCGGGTGGATTGCGCTCAGGTAAGGCTCCGTGGGCTGATCCGTGTGGAGAGGCCCGTGCTGGAGGTGACACGTGGTGCGATGGCCAACAGACCTCTCGGAAGCACCGGAACACGCCGTAGGGCCAAGCTTGGGAAGCTCTTCCCAACGTCTACTTGATGGCTGAGGTTGAGTAGCTGAGCTGAGGGACAGGAGAGGACATTTTGGTGCCACTCTGCCTCAGGTGGGACCGAGTTTTGGGAATCTTCCTCCACCCCAGAGGAGGCCCTCACCTTCTGGGAAAGGGCAGTTGGGAGTTGTGGCTCTGAGGGTCCACAGGCCCTTTCCTTGTGAGTTGGAGAGGGTATTGGTTTTAGGAAAAGTCTTTTGGAAGAGCCAGCCTTGTGTTTAAACGGTTTCAGTTGGACACTTCTGACCTTCCAGGCATTTGCGGTGACTCGGAGCTCAAGGCTGAGCCCTCACCCTGACTTAGGCCAAAGTGGCCTTTTTTTTTTTGCTCCCATCTGGGAGCTTAATAATCATGGAATCAGGGAATTGATAGGGTTGGAAAAACCCTCCGAGACCATTGAGCCCAACTCTTCCCCCAGCACTGCCAAGGCCACCCCTGACCCTGTCCCCAAGTGCCACATCCACAGGGCTGGTAAATCCCTCCAGCAATGGGGACTCCACCCCTGCCCTGGGAAGCTGTGCCAGGGCCAGACAGCCCTTTCCAGGAGGAATATTCCCAATATCCAACCTGAGCCTGCCCTGGAGGCCACTTCACCCTGAATGGGACAATCTTGGGTGACCAAGGCCAAAGGCGCTTCCATCTTCCCCTGGGGTGATCTTTCCGAGTCTGCTCTGATTTATCCTGGTAACGCCCGGTGAAGCTGCTCTTGCCTGTCCCTTTCCCAGTGAAGCCTTCCTGGAGTGCCTGGCTCTGGCTCTGGCTCTGGCTCTGGCTCGTGCATCCCATGTTTTAATGGGGAATTTTATAATTTGTTATAACTTAGAGAAAGGAATAGTTTGAGAAAACAATAGGATTGGGGAGCGGCCAGGCCGGGGTTTGCTGTGGGATTTTCTGGCCTTCCAGCAGGGATTTCGTGGTGTTGGTCCTTCCTCTTGCTCTGCCCCATCCCTTGGGATCACGCTGGAGCTGCAGAGGGAAGAGAGGAGAGGAGGGAGGAAGGGAAGGAAGAGCATCCAGCCGCGTAGGGGATGGATTTGGTTGAGTTGTGTTCCTTCAACAATTCAGCAGAAGTTCATAGAGTTGTAGGATAAACTCCTGGAATCCTTAAGGTTGGAAAAGACCTCTAAGATCATCAAATCCAACCGTTAATTCAGGAGCGATTGGCAGCTGAGGGACGGATTCAGGGAGGAGGTTCCATCAAGGCACAATCTTCCTTTCCCACTGCTGCGTCTTTCGAGTCCTGACTCGATCCTGCAGCTCTCTTCCCTTTCCCAAGCCAAGGCTGGCTTGTGCCTGAGGCTGGACAGCCTAAATCCCATTTTTCCCCCCTCTTTTGTGTCGAACAGACTCGTGTCACTTTTCCTTCTGCGTTTAATTTTCCGTGCAATCCCTTCAAAGCTGTGCTGGAAGCTCGGGAGCCATTTGGAGCCCGTTAGCGGCGGTCGCGTTGATTGAGGAATTCTGCAGCTCCGAGCCAGCAGCTTCCGTTTCCCAAAATAAAATCGACGTTTCTTGGGACTTTCCCCAGCCTGGTCTGACCACCATCTGCTTCTCATGGAGCAATTTGGACAAGTCCTTCCGTTTGTTCCTGGTTCAAAGCCTTTGCTGTCTCCATCTTCCCACGTGGATGCTGGAGGCTCCACCGCGTAGAGCAGGAGTTGCTCTCCAGCAGGACGGAGCTCACTCCCTGCTCATAATGACCTTGGATTTTGGGCTTCCTGGACTTTTTAGGGCTGGCCAGTTGGTTGGGATGGATCCTGGAACGGGCTCCCCCAGTGCCCTGGTGAACCTCAAGCGAGGTGTGGCAGGAGCGGCAGTGCCGGGGGTGCTGAGTCCCCTTACTCCAGGTGCTCCATATCCTCCTTCTCTTCCCACCGAGCCTTTTCCCAGTAATTTCCCATTCCCCATCCTGCTCTTTAATGGGACAGATCCTTTTTAGGAGCTGGGGAGTTGGTGTGGTTTAGCTCTTCCCAACACTCGTGTTGTCCTTCCCCTCTGGGCAGCTCATCCACGATCCCGTTCCTCGGTGGCTCCTCATTCCCTCTGGGAGCAGCCCTGGGGCAGATTTGGGGGGATTTTTTGGATGTGCTGCTCTGAAAATGAACATTTTTAGGAGTTTAATGTGGGAAAGAAAGAAATGAAATTGGGAAACCCATTGCTGGGAGGTGATTTTGGGGCTTCAGGACCTGCGCCTGTGGTCACTTCCATCCCACACGAGGTGGTGAGAGGCAAGATCATCCCTGCCATCCACAACCATGGAATTCTGTGGGAAAATAAAATCAAATCCATAAATTATGGCTGGATGGGGCTTGGAGCATCCTGGGCTGGCGGGAGGTTCCCTGACCGTGGTGGGGATTGGAATTGGATGAGCTTCAAGGTCCCTTCCAGCCCAAACCTTTCCATGATTCCATGATATGGGACATTGCAGAGATGACATCATTCATAAATACATAAATCCTATATAATTATGGGCTCCTCCTGCATCCCTCCCCACCCCAAACATGGAGCTGCTGCTTTGTTTCTTTACTTTTAATCTGAAAACCCCTGGATTTGGAGTCTTTTAACCCATAGCAAACACACAAACAGATAAAAACAACTAAAAAATGTCATTTTAATGGAATTTTAATGCCTCTCTTTTTTGTAGATCCTTCAAACTGCACGTGCTGTGTCCAAGCTCTATGGAAAAGCAAAAATATCTTTAAAAACCTAAAAAACTTGGCCCAAATCCCCTTTTTTTTTTTAACCAGCAGCAGCACTTTTGAAGTGGTTTTGCCTCGTGGACAAACCACAACGGGGTTTCTTCTCCTTTCCTTTTATTCACTAAAGGAAATTCTCGTTTTTAGCCCATCCAGGCCTGGGGGTGGACACGTTGCTAATGAGCCCCCTGAGCCACCCTTTAATTAATTCCCAAACAGCTTTAAAAACTCGAGGAATTAAAAAAAAAAAAAGATACTCTTTAAAATCTGAGAGTCAAATCAAGGTAAACTCCACATTTCTGAGCTCGTGGGAGCTTTAAATTCCCACCTGGAGCAGCCTTCTCCCCTCAGGAACAGTTGAATCCGTCTTTTTTCCCACTCTGTCTCATCCAGGGCCTAAATGAAAGGAGATTTTCGGGAAGATGCCCTGGGAAAGCTGGAATGTCAGCTCAGCTCCTGACAGCAATTTCTTTGTGTGGAACTGAGCATCTCCTTCATGATTCCATGGGGTTTGTTTTGGGAGGCAGCTGCAGCTCCATCAGGGATGCCCCATCAGGCGCAAAGCAGCTGGAAACAACTGGGAATTCTTGGGAATGCTGTATTCCTTCAGGAAGGGAACAGAGCTAGGGCTTGATAGAAGCTGGAATGAAACAAAAAGGAGCTTTTTATTCCAAGCTTTCAGGGCTTGGACAGTCAGGAATGTAAATGTAAAACCTCTGTAGGATCATGAGCGTCGCTGAGATGAAATGGGATTTACACTGAGAGTGCCAGAAGATTCCAATTAAAAATACAGCAGAGCATGGGAAGGTGCTAATCAACCTCATTCCTAATTGTGGGGGTGCACAGTTGCTTCCAATGACGTGGGAAGAGTTGGTGCTGCACACTCCAGTGGGGTTTAGCAGGGCTGTTCTGCTAAAGCTGGGCTTTAGGGAAGTTCTGATCCTCATTCCCAGCTCTTCTTCCCTTCCTTCCCACGGTGCCATCTCCACCAGACCTTTGGGATCATCCCATCCCACCCCTGGATGGGCAGGGACACCTCCCACTGTCCCAGGCTGCTCCAGCCTGGCCTTGGGCACTGCCAGGGATCCAGGGGCAGCCCCAGCTGCTCTGGCAATTCCAGCCCAGCCCCTCCCCACCCTCCCAGCCAGCAATTCCCAATTCCCAATCTCCCATCCATCCCTGCCCTCTGGCACTGGGAAGCCATTCCCTGTGTCCTGTCCCTCCAGGCCTTGTCCCCAGTCCCTCTGCAGCTCTCCTGGAGCCCCTTTAGGCCCTGCAAGGGGCTCGGAGCTCTCCCTGTGTCCTTCCCTTCTCCTGGGGAACATTCCCAGCTCTCCCAGCCTGGCTCCAGAGGGGCTCCAGCCCTGGAGCAGCTCTGGGGCCTTCTCTGGACTCTCTCCTGTGCTGAGGGAGGAGCTGGATGAGCAGAGGGTTTGGACTTTGCTGCCATTGAAGGAGTGCTGGACGCTGGGGTCTGATCTCAGCAGCTTCAGCAGGTCCTTGGTCGAAGGGGTTGCTCGAAGCTGGGCCTTGGCCTCCTGCTCATTGCCCTTGGGATGCTCCAACATCAAACACCAGACCTTGGGAACATCATGGAAACGTGAACCCTGTCCCCAGTGAGGCTCTTGGGAGCTGGGAGAAGCCCAGGGATGGTCCATGAGCAGATGTTGGCCACCAGAGCCAGGAGCACAGACCCATGGAATGTCTGCAGTGGCAATCACCAAGCCCAACTCCCTGCTCCTAGCAGGACAATCTGAAACTGCCCTGGAGACCAGGACAGGGACAGCAGGAGGTGCTGGTGGGACACTCTTACCTCCCCACGGAATGTGTAGCACCCTACAGCTCTGCCCAGAGCTCTTGGCCCAAAATTCCACCTAAATCCATCAAAAATCAGACCCTGAGCAGAGGAGATAAGTGGAGAGCACCACAAAACCCCCAGAACTTTCCCTCAAGAGACCCTTTTTTGGGGGTTCCCTATCAAGGATTTACGCGGTTCTCGGCTCTTTGGGGTGGTTTTGGGAGCAGCTGGAATTCTGACCGTGCCCGTGCCTTTTCCACAGGAGGTGTATCGCATCCCGAAGAAGAGCCAAGCGGAAAAGGAGAGCAGTGGTAAGTCCTCACCTTTTCCATGTTCTCCTCTTCTCCCATGGAAATGCTTCATTTTCCCAGCTGGGAATGCCCAGGGATGCTCTGCCTGCGCAGCTCCTGGGATAGGGAGGATAACCTGAGTGGTGGGTGGTGGGAGACGGAGCCCTGAGGGTGGCATGGGGCAACCTAGAATTAAAATCATGGAATTGGTGAGCTTGGAAAAACCCTGCAAAATTGAGTCCAACTGTCCCCCAGCGCCGCCAAGGCCACCCCTGAGCCACATCCCCAAGTGTCACATCCACGTGGCTTTTAAATCCCTCCAGCAATGGGGACTCCACCCCTGGACAGCCCTTTCCAAGAGGAATATTCCCAAATCCAACCTGAGCCTTCCCTGGTGCAACTCGAGGCTGTTTCCTCTTGTTCTAAGAGAGGGATACTCTAAATACTCCGAATGATAAAAATTTCCCCCCTCTTCCCTGTTTTCCCAATAGCTGACCGTGGGAGAGAGACAGCCGGGCTCCGGGATCAGACCCCTACTCCCAAGAACCCCATCCTGAGCCGGGAGCGGGATCCGGAGCGGCAGAGCCAGAGCAAGGAGAGGAAGAGACGCAGAGATTCCCTGTCCCCGCCGTCCTCGGGCTACGAGCGGGGGACAAAGAGGCCGGAGGACAGGCAAGTGCTGGCAGGGATCCACCATATTCCAGGGATCTGCTGTAATCCTGGGTAAAATCTGCAGGAAAAACGGTCCTGGAGATCTTTGAAATCGCCCAGGGCTGGGGAAGGGAGTTTTCTCCTGGAGCAATCCTGGTGGTGAGATCTGTTCCCGGGAGCTGGGCGGTTCTGTGGTGTTGGTGGCTTCTTCTCTGGGATGAGCTGCATCTCCATCTTCAGGTGTGTTTTGGGAATGAGGTGGGAAATGAGGAAAGCTGTGCCAGCTCCTGCACAGAAATTAGGGATCGTGGAATGGTTTGGGTTGGAAGGACCTTAAAGCCCATCCAGTGCCATGGGGATACCTTCCACTGTCCCAGGGTGCTCCAAACCCCAGTGTCCAGCCTGGCCTGGGGCACTGCCAGGGCTGGGGAATCCAGGAATTCCAGGATGCAGCCCTCCTAATGCAAAGGGCTCCCTGGGTCCTTCAAAACCCATTCCCTTCTCCTCCTCCTCCTCTTCCTGGTGTGCTGGGAATTATTCTGAACTTGGAGCAATCCCTGCCTGAACAGGAGGGAGCAGTGCCCAAACCAGGACTTCTAACTCCAAAACTTCCTTGTCTGAGTAATTATTCCCTGCATATTCCTTCAAGGACAACAATCCAGGGAGCTGTGATCCCAGCAGGCCGGTGCCGTGTCTCCTGCCTTTCCTTGGGAACGGTGGCATCACTGCCAGGGCAGAGAATGCGACTCCTAATAAAGAGAAGGAAAATATTCCATGTCTTGGAGCTCAGAGTGACGGGAGATCGTGTTAAAGGCAGGAAAAATACCAGGGAATTTCCTTTCAAGAATTCCGTTCTCTGTTGTCCCTCTCAAAGCCGCTCCGTAATTAGGGAACAATTGGTGCCGAGTCAGCCAGACGAGGAAACCTCGCGTTGAGCTGAGCCGGGAAAGTTGGAAACATCTGGAGAAAAAATACAGATGTAAATCTATCCCCCTGGAACGAGGCTGGAAACATCCCCAGGAAGTAAATCCTGGATTTTCGGGGTTGTTCTAAACAGAACAAGCGGTTCTTTTGGGTGAGGAGTTGCTGCTCTGACTCTTCCTCCTGTGCCGTGTCCGTGAAGGAGCAACATCCTTCTCTGGGAATGTTCTCCCCACTCTGAGCATCCCCCGTTGTTATCCCAAGGATTTAATAAGGAAAATAACCGAATGGATGGAGAAGGGAACGCTAAACCCTCGGTTTCCTTCTCCCCACTCCCTCCACGCCGGCTGCTTCTCCTCCAAACTCTGCAGGCAGTGCCAGGAAAGACTTTAATTAGGGAAACCAAACTCCTCACGGCAATGAGGTTCCCATTAACGGATCCTGCAGCTCCTCTGGGAATGCCAGGAAACAGCTCCAGCGGATCTGTTGGTAGCAATGTGCTTTTGATATGTAAATGGATCCCAGGGCCACGGAATATGTGGAGAATATCCTGGATGCTTTGTAGAATCCATTACGTTCAGGCTGCAAAGCATTTTTCCTTGTGATCCCTGTTTTACCACACTCGTAACGTCTGGAAATATCCACCTTTGATCTGAAATTTTCCTTGGTTGGGCTTTGATCAAAGTCCTTAGGCTTTTTCTTTTTTTTTTCCCCTCCTTCTTTAATTCCCTGGAAAAATCCCTCCAGCTGCTCTGTGTTTTGGGATGAAAACTCTTAAGGAATTAAAGCCCCATACACACCATTATTTTTTGAAGCTGAAGTTGTGGTCTGGGAAGGAGCAGAATTCCCAACAGGAATGTGCTGTTTGTGACTCCCTTGTTCTTTGCCATGTCTGCAGCTCCCGTGTCGGGGTTCCGGACTGGAAAGATGGAATTCTCATTCCAGCTCTGGAATTTGAGGGGGAAGGTGCCGTGGTGTGAGTTGCTCCTGTTTGGGAGCCTCTTCCAAATTCCTTGTTGGTCCTGCTTTAGGAGAACACGGCAGAGTGTTTCCAGCATTTTGGGATACCCTGCTGGTTGTGACCTTTCCTTGGGTTCTCTGGGAGATGTTCCCTCGCTCTCCAGGTATCCCGGAGCAGCTCCTCCAACTTCTCTGGCACCTTTGCATCTCCATCAGCACCAGGCTGATGTTGGCCAATCCATCGGGATTGCTGACCCCCTGCCCTGGCTCCCTGTGGGGGAGCAGGACCAGCGGGGTGTTGGTGTTTCTCTTGAGTTGCTCAAACAGCTGGAAAAAAGGGAATGCTTTTAGGAATCGCCACTGTTGTTGGGCATTCCAGGTTTCCCACCCTCCCTTTTGCTGCTGGAGCCCTGGGCCGGCAGCTTCCTGAGGCCTCACAGCCCTTTCCCTGTTCCCTCTCTCCCAGGTATGACACGCCAGCATCTTCCAAGAAGAAGGTCCGGCCCAAGGACCGCAACAAGCTGTCCACGGAGGAGCGCCGGAAGCTCTTCGAGCAGGAGGTGGCCCAACGGGAAGCCCAGAAACAGCAACAGCAGCTCCAAAACCTGGGAATGACGTCCCCGCTTCCCTACGACTCCATGGGCTACGGAACGCCCCACCACAGCTTCATCGGATACCCGCCGGGGTACCCCATGCAGGCCTACGTGGACCCCAGCAACCCCAACGCCGGCAAGGTGCTGCTGCCCACGCCCACCATGGACTCCATGTGCTCTCCGGCGGGATACGAGCATTCCCAGACTTTGGTGGGGCACACGGTGGAGCCCGCCCTGAGCACGCCGCAGCCGGTGCCCGTTGTCCAGCACGTGGCCACCACCATGGAGGTGACCACCCCGCAGTACGTGGCCCAGAGCGACACCGTGGTGCACCAGGAGGCCAACGTGGCCGTGCTGCCGGTGGCCGCCGCCGGCGCGGTGCAGAGCCAGAGCTACGGGGTGTGGGATTCCAGCCAGCAGCCCGTGGCTGTCCAGCAGCCCTATTCCCCGGCCCAGTCCCAACCGGCCATCTACTACCAGGGCCAGACCTGCCAGACCGTCTACGGAGTGACCTCTCCCTACTCGCAGACCACCCCACCCATCGTCCAGGTAATTCCAGCTGGGAACACCAGGGGAGCCAGCTGGGAATTGAGTTATTCACTGTTGCTTCTCTTGTTGGAGCATCTTCTTAGCTCTTCTCAGGGAACTTCCTGCCCAGGAGTAGGAGAAAAGCACATTCCAGGGCATTTCCCATCTACAAACGGCATGAATTAGAGAATCATGGAATCTGGGAATGTGTTGGGTTGGAAGAACCTTAAAGAACATCCCAATCCACCTCCTGCCGTGGGCAGGGACACCTTCCACTGGCCCAGGGTGCTCCCAGCCCCAATGTCCAACCTGGCCTTGGGCATTCCAAGGGATGGGGGATATTGAGAGCATCCAGGGATGGGGGATATAGAACACTTCCAGGGATGGGGGATATAGAACACTTCCAGGGATGATGATTCCATAGTCCTTGGGGCAAATCGGGAACTTGCAGCTTGCAGGAATGTTTCAGAACCTCTTTAGAGAAGTTGTGTTGGTTTCTTGACTGTTGAAGGGAGGTTTGTGGGCAGGAGCTGAGTAAACGAGTAAAACGTGGATGCGGGAGCTCAGCTTCCACTGGCTTTTGGAAGTGGGAGTCTGGAGCTACCAGAATTAATCACATTCCAAAAATCTAAGGATAATATTGGGAAGGAATTGCTGGCTGGGAGGGTGGGGAGGGGCTGGGCTGGAATTGCCAGAGCAGCTGGGGCTGCCCCTGGATCCCTGGCAGTGCCCAAGGCCAGGCTGGACATTGGGGCTTGGAGCAGCCTGGGACCTGGTGGAAGCTGCTCTCCTCTAGCAAAGGTTTTTTTGGGAAAACCAGCTGAGTGTGATTCCCTGTTCCAGAGCTATGCCCAGCCAGGTCTGCAGTACATCCAGGGCCAGCAGATCTACACGGCTCATCCGCAGGGAGTCATCGTGCAGCCCCCCACGGCCGTCACCACCATCGTGGCAGCCGGACAGCCCCAGCCCATCCAGCAGGTGAGGACTGCTGGATCCAAAGGGATGGGGAGGGTTTTCCCATGGGATAAAGAGCTCTCAGGGCACCTCATGACTTTTTTCTTCATCCCTTCCGTGCTGTTTCCAGCCTGAGCTGGTGGTCACCAATAACCTCCTGGATCTGCCTCCGCCGTCCCCTCCCAAACCCAAAACCATCGTCCTCCCTCCCAACTGGAAAACGGCCCGGGACCCTGAGGGAAAGATCTACTACTACCACGTGGTCACCAGGTGAGTGTGGGCATCGCTGACCCCTGTCCCCAGGTGCCGCGGCCACAGGGCTTTGAGATCCCTCTGGGATGGGCACTCCAGCACTGTCCAGGGACAGCTGTTTCCATGAAGGAATTTTCCCAACCTGAACGTCCCCTGGCACAACTTGAGGCCGTTCCCTCTTGTCCTGTCGTTTGATTCTTGGGAGAAGAGCCCAACTCCCACCTCCACAGCAAGGAACGCGATTTTCCCAATGTTTTCCCCACACCTTTCCCATTAGTTTTGGGAAGAACCAGGTTTTGGATCAATCCCTATGGAATTACCTGGAATTATAACGAATTTTAAGCTTCTAAAAAGGATTTTTTTTTACATTTCCAACGCCGTGGGAGGTGTGGATGGGGATCCACCTCTGAAGGGATAAGCCAGGAATATTTTCTCCCATATCCATTTCCTGCTGTCAGTTCTTGTTCCTGGCACACATTTCTCTGCATCCACTAATCTTTTCCATCTCCCTTTGGATTCCTCTCTGCTTCCTGGCACACCAACAGCAGGGCAGGAGACCTTCAAACACCTGGAACTGAAACCAGTCGAGCAGGAACTGGTGAACTGTGCTGGTTGGAAGTCTCGGGATGAGATGAGGAGGCCCAGCTGGGGTCTCTGCTGGGACATTCCCACCTTTCCATCCTGGGAATTTCATCCCGGTGATGAACATCCCTTGATCCCACAGCGTCACCATGGTGGAAAATGGTGCAAATTCCCTTTTTCCTGTTCTTCCTGCTTGGTTTTAACCTTCTCCAACTTAGAAATCGTCAAACTCAGCATCAGGAGCAAGACGAGGCCGCGAATTCCGCGTGTCAGGAATTCTGATGGCTGATGGACTCCGGATGTGCCAGCTGATGGGATAATCCATGAGCAGGTCCCGGTTTCTTTAAGGGTCTGTCTCCCTTCCTCCAGACAAACCCAGTGGGATCCTCCAACCTGGGACAGCCCCGGGGACGACGCCAGCCTGGAGCACGAGGCCGAGATGGACCTCGGGACCCCCACGTACGACGAGAACCCCATGAAGGTGAGGGAGGCAAATCCCTGGGAAGGACCATGGGATGGGAGGTCAGTGTGGATTCGGGGCGTGGCAGGGGGACAGAAGTGACCCCGGATCCTCTGGAGTGGCTCTGTTGGGGCTCGGCCGTTGCGGCCACAGCTCGAGTGGACACCGGACTTCCCTGAAGTTCTGCCCTGCATTCCAACCTCGTGTGTGGAGCTGGCCAAAAAAATGGGAATGAGGGGGAATAACACTGAGAAGGACAAACTGAGGGTGTAGCTTAGGAGCCTTTCCTGTATCTTTCTGATTCCTTAAAAAGCTGGAGAAGATCCATGGAAAGAAAGGAATCAATCCTCCCACTGCTCCGGTGCTCCCGCATTCCCGGGAGTGACTTTCCTGGAGGCGGAAGCAGCAGCACCCTGGAACCCTGCAGCACCCAGGAACATCCCACACGGCTGCTGTTGCCTTTCCATGTGCTGCCAGGATCCCAAGGGTTAATCCCATTCCCGGAACGCCTCCGAGTGCTCCAGCCAGAATTCCTGGCAAGTTCACTCCGACAAAATTACGGACAAATGTTTATCTCCCTGGAAAGAAATTAATTGGAAAATGAGCTCAGAGCTGGCACTCCCTGCACAGCCAGGAGCTGTTGCTTCCACAGGGGAATCCAGGGAAGCCTTTTCAAGGATTCTTACCCCTGGATCAGTGTCACCTTTATCCCATGGCATTCCCTGGAGATTCCGGGATCTCAGGATTGCAAATATTGTTGAAGGATGTTGGGATTGATGAAGAAAATGTTAATTTGAGGCTCTGAAGGGAGATTTGGAGCTGGAATAGCTGGGAGTTGCATCCCTGTGGAGGGATGAGCTGAAGTTCAGTGGTGCAGAGCAGCTTGGAGGCAACTGGGAGCATCCCTGGGATGGGAAGGAGGTGCTGAGGAGAAGCTCTTCCGAGTGAGGGAATAGAGCTGTGCTGGTGCTTTCCAGCTTGGGAATTGTTTTCCTATGGAATTTTGAGGGTCTCCGTGCTGCCTGCACAGCAGAGGGAGCAGCAAGGAATGATGCTCCCATGAATGTGGGGGTTTATCCCATAAACTGGGATGAGGAGGAGCTGAGGGCCGAGGTGACCATCCAAGGGCTTCACCTCGGGCCGGACATGAACTCCCTGCTCCTTCCAGGTTTTGCTGCTCGCTCCAAACCCCAAATCCCTGAATTTCCCTGAATCCATGAATCCCTCATTCCTAGATGAGCCGTGGCTCTGGCTGAACTCAGGGTGAGATGGTTCCAACTCACTCCAGAGCTTCAATTCCTTTTCTTCTGGGCCAGGATGGCCGGAAGGTCGGGATTTTCCTGGCACTGAATTCCCATGGTCACGGCTCCCGCCTCCGACGCTTCCACCCTGAAATTACAACCACATTCCTTGGATTTTTCACCCTGCTCCCCACCCCACACCTTTCCCAAGTGGATTAAACCCACCCAGGAGGGATTAAACCCACCGGCACCGCGGCTCCGGCGTCCGACAGCTGCGGCTGCTATTCCCGGTGTTCCTGGGCCGTGGGGGAGGATTTTGATGGAAAGGCACAAGAGGAGTGGGAAGCCAGGGTCGCCATTCCCTTTAAAACACCCTTGGAATCCTGTTTTTCCCCTTGGAAAACGGCTTTCTGGAGGGAGTGGCTCCGCAGGAAGGCTGGCAGGGACGCTGGGCTGGATGCCGAAGGTTTTGCATCCTTTTAAATGGAAAAAGCTTGGAATTGGGATGGGTTTGTCTGTGCCCGTTGGTTCTCCATGGAAAAGTCAGTGTCAACAGAGCAGATCCCAGCTGCTGGAGAAGAGAATCCCAGTCAGGCTCCTCCAGCTTTTCCCAAACATTTGGCTTCCTGATCCCATCCCAGGCTGGTTTTCCCACTGTTTTTGTGGCTTCTCCATTCCCGTCTCCTCCAGAGGCTGAAAAACAGCGACAGCACCATTTGGGGGCATTTTTCTGTGTTAGTTTTCCTGGCAGGCTTTGGATTATGGGATTACACTTCGGGGAGGTGAGGGAGGAAGGCCTTGATAAAGAGGTTTTGGTATTAAAAGAAATTTAAAATGCAATTTTAGCCTAAAATTAGGGAAAATTCTCCGAGGAGGAATTGGCACTTTGGCACGAGGAGGAGCTTGGAAATGGAGCTTTTATTTCTCCTCCTCATTTTCCCTGCCAATTTTAGACACCGATTTTTCCCCTCATCCCACACGGAGAGGGATTGGATGGGGAAGGGTTTGGGGGTGGAGAAGGGTTTAGGAATGGAGAAGGATTTGGGAATGGAAAAGGGTTTGGGAATGGAGAAGGATTCGGTGGTGGAGAAAGGATTGCTGATGGAGAAGGGATTCGTCATGGAGAAGGGTTTGGGAGTGGAGAAAGGATTGGTGGAGAAGGATTTCAGGATGGAGAAGGGTTTGGGGATGGAGAAAGAATTTGGGGGTGGATAATGGGTTGGTGATGGAGAAGGATTTTTGGGGTTGGACAAGGATTTCATGATGGAGAAGGGATTGGTGATGGAGAAGAGTTGGGGGATGGAGAAAAGGTTGGTGGAGAAAGATTTGGGGATGGAGAAGGATTTGGGGGTGGAGCAGGGTTTGCTGTAGAAGGCTTTGGGAATGATGAAGGGTTTGGGAAGGGTTTGGGAATGACGAGGGGTTTGGGAAGAACAAAGGGTTTGGGAAGGGTTTGGCAATGATGAGGGGTTTGGGAAGAATGAAGGGTTTGGGAATGATGAGGGGTTTGGGAATGACAAAGGGTTTGGGAAGGGTTTGGGAATGACAAAAGTTTGGGAAGAACGAAGGGGTTGGGAATGATGAGGGGTTTGGGAAGGGTTTGGGAATGACGAGGGGGTTGGGAAGGGGTTGGGGATGGTGGGG
>NW_008246064.1:101377-107143 GCF_000691975.1 Corvus brachyrhynchos
CGGTGGTGCGGGAGCCATCGGGAGCCATCTGCTCCCCATCCCCGGCCTTTTGAAGTGGCAGCCGAGCCTGGGGCCGGAGCAGGAGCTTTGATGTCCCTGCTCCGGCCAAGCCTCGGCCATAAAACCTCCCTGGCGCGGCTGATTTACGCCCTGTCCCTCTGCTCCCACGGCTCTGCAGCTCTGCCCTCCAGCCTCCAGGCACGTTTTTAGGGATTGAAAGGGATGGGATGGCTCCTGCTTTTTTCAGTGTTCAACACTTGAAAAAAAGTGGGATTTTTTTAATTAAAAGAAATATTGGGACATCATCAAAGAGCAGAAGGAGAAGGGAAACCTCCCCCGGCTTTCCAAACCTTTAACGAATCCTTTTGCTCTTCCCATCCTTACAATCCAAGTCGGGATGAGCTGGATCCCAGACCTCTCCCAGAAAATGGTGCTGGTTGCAGGGATTGCCGCTTTTCCCTCCCCTAGGCTCCAAGGAGATGGCAGAGCTTGGGATGGGAGCGTGTGGGAGGTGGGTGTGGGTCCAGCAGGAAGGGATGTGCTCCGGGATGCAGCCAGAGCGGATTCCACTCCGCTAGTGAATCAGGGATCAGTACTCAGGGAAGCAGCCAGAAATTCCTAGAAAATTCCCTTCATCTTGACTGTAGCTAAAGTTAGTCCGTGTGAACGCTTGTGGGGGGCCCCAGCCCTCCCAGGGAATTCCTGAAGGAAAATCCACCACCACAGGCCTTGCTCCCGCTGTGGACCAGCCTGGCTGCCCCAGGACCTGCTCCTGCTCTTTTTCCAGCTTTTTTTCCAAAGCAAACAAGAGCAAGGAGTGGTCCCTGTGCCTCCCAGCCCAGGAGTGTGACCGGGGTGTGCTGGGAATTGTGCCAGGATTGGGCTGGGAAGTGTGTTGGGACCAGGCTGGGGAATGCCAGGAGCAAGGCTGGGAAATGCTGGGCCTGGACTGGGATTAGACTGGGAATTGTGCCTGGATTGGGGCGAGGAGCGTGCCAGCGTCGGGATGGGGAGCTCACTGGGATTGGGCTGGGAAATGCCTGCTTTGGGGTGTGGAGGGTTCCGGGACTGGGCTGGGAAGCCCAGCAATGAGCTGGGAAGTGTGCCTGGATCGGGCTGGGAAGTTCACTGGGATGAACTGGGAAGCTCACCTGGACTGCCAGGATTGAACTGGGGAGTGCACCGGGACTGGGCCGGGAAGTTTGGTGGGATCAGGGTGGGAAGAGCAGCAGGACTGGGTGGGAAAGCTCATGGGACCGGGCTGGGAAATGCCGGGTTTGGGGTTGGGAGTGTGCTGGAATTTGTCTGGGAAGTGCACCTGGATCAGTGCTGGCCTTGGGCTGGGAAGTTCTCTGGGACAGAGCTGGGAAAGGTGTTGGGAATGGGTTGGGGCGTGCACTGGGATTGGGCCTGGAAGCTCAGCAGCACTGGGCTGGGAAGCCCATCGGGATCAGGCTGGGAAGACTGGATTGGACTGGGGAGTGTGCTGGCATGGGGCTGGGAAGCTCCCTGGGAATGGGCTGGAAGCTCCCTGGGAATGGGCTGGAAGCGTGTGCTGCCCGCCTGGCTGTGGGACTGTCCCCAGGGGGGAACAGGGAAGCGTTGCCATCCCGGTGTTCCCTTCTCCAGTCTTCCAAGAAGCCCAAGACAGCGGAAGCCGACACGTCCAGCGAGCTGGCCAAGAAGAGCAAGGAGGTGTTCAGGAAAGAGGTGAGTGATCCCTGTGCCAGCCCAGGGATGGGGTGGGATGGGGTGGGATGGGGTGGGATGCTGGGAGCAGGGAGCCGGATCCAGCGCTGTGTCCCGCAGATGTCCCAGTTCATCGTGCAGTGCCTGAATCCCTACCGGAAACCCGACTGCAAGGTGGGCCGGATCACCACCACCGAGGACTTCAAGCACCTGGCACGCAAGGTGGGAATGGGGGAATGGAGGAGTGGGGGCTGCAGGGACACGGGGATGTGGGAATGTGGGGACATGGGAACACGGGGACACAGGGATATGGGAATGCGGGAACGTGGGGACATGGAGGGTACGGGGACATGGGAACACGGGGACACAGGGATATGGGAATGCGGGAACGTGGGGACATGGAGGGTACGGTGATGTGGGGGCAGTGGGACATGGGGACACGGGAACACGGGGATGCTGAAACATGAGGGCATGGGGACACAGGGACATGGGGGTTTGGGAATTGGGGACATGAGGACATGGAAATGTGGAGACATGGGGACACAGGGACATGGGGGCTACAGGGATAGGGGGCATGGGGATATGGGGACACGGGGTACAGGGATATGGGGACACGGGGTACAGGGATATGGGATGTGGGGTATGGGGACACAGGACTGGCCCCAGGAAGGGGGATCGTGTCATTCCAAGTGCTTCCAGCTGCCTCGAGGAAGAGGGAAGGGAAGGAGAAATGGTGGGGGGATAACAGGGAAGAGTGGGGAATAACGGGAGATATTTGGGGAGTAACAGTAAAACAGTGTGGGGAATAATGTGGGATGTCTGGGGGATTTTCAGGTGATACTTGGAGAGGAATAGCAAAATGGTTTGGGGAATATTTGGGGAATAATAGTAAATAATTGTGGAATAATGGAGAAATTATAGGGAGGAATAATAGGAAATATTTAGGGAATATTTGGGGAATGCTATCAAATATTTAAGGAATATTTGGGGGATAATAGCAAATTCATTGGGGAAATAATAGGAAATGCTTGAGGGTAACAGGGAACATTTAGAATATTTGGGGGAATAATGGGGAATATTTGAAGAATGGGGAAATAACAGGAAAATATCTTAGGGAATATTTGGGAAATGAAAGCAAATATTGGGGGGAACAATTTCAAATGTTAGGGAATATTTGGGAAATAACAGCAAATTGATTGGGGGAATAATAGGAAATATTAGTAGAGTATTTGGGAAGTAATAGAAAAAGAGTTTAGGGAATCATAGGCAATATTTGGGGAATGGCTGGGGAATGTTTAGGGAGTAATGGGAAAATAGCTTGGGAATGTTGGGAAAATAATACATATTGAAGGAACACTACCAAATATTTAGGGAATATTTGAGAAATATTTGGGGAATAACAGGAAAGATTTGGGCAATAATAGGAGAGAAGCTCAGGGAATATTGGGAAATAATCGAATAATTGGGGAATACCAGGAAAATAGCTTCGGGAAAGTTTGGAAAATAATGGCAGATATTGGGGGAACACCAAATATTTGGGGAATATTTGGGGGATATTTGGGGAATATTTGAGGGATATTTGGGGAAGGAATATTTGAGGGTTGGGGAATATTTGAGGGATATTTGGGGGATATTTGAGGGATATTTGGGGAATATTTGAGGGGTATTTGGGGGATATTTGAGGGGTATTTGGGGGATATTTGAGGAATATTTCAGGGATATTTGAGGAATATTTGAGGGGTATTTGGGGAAATTTGGGGAATATTTGGGGGATATTTGGGGGATATTTGAGGGATATTTGGGGAAATTTGAGGAATATTTGGGGGATATTTGAGGAATATTTGAGGAGTAATACGACAGTAGCTCAGGGAACATTTGGAAATCAGCAGAAATATTTGGGAAGTAGCAGCACAGTGGCTTGGGGAGTGCCCAGGCCTCGGCTCGCTGGGAATTCCGGGCCTGACTCCGGCATTCCCGCGGCATTCCCGCGGCATTCCCGGCCTCTCCGCAGCTGACCCACGGAGTGATGAACAAGGAGCTCAAGTACTGCAAGAACCCCGAGGACCTGGAGTGCAACGAGAACGTCAAACACAAAACCAAGGAATACATCAAGAAGTACATGCAGAAATTCGGGATCCTCTACAAGCCCAAAGAGGACACGGAGCTGGAATAGCCCCTGGAATGACCCCCCGGCCCTCGGGAGCCCCGAGTCCCACCGGGATTCGCCCTTCCGAGCCACCAACCTGTGAATTGATGATGATGATGATGATAAATTTTTGTTTTTTTAAGGAAAACAAACTCCGTTCCCGCCGCCGCGGACGAGCCGGGCTTTCCCAAGCCTGCTTTTCCCGATCCAGGCTTTGCTGAGCCCGGCTCTCCTCCCAAGCTCTGTATTATATTTTAACGTATATGTGAATATATTGATAATAATTTGCTTTTTTCCCGTTGCTTTCAGCCCCAAACGTGCCGATCCCACGGGAACGTTTGGCAGGAGACTTTGGGGGTTATTCCCAAGGTTTTTTTTGTTTTTTTGGGGTTTTTTTTGGGGTTGTTTCCTTGGTTTTCCTTTTGGTTCCGCGAGGTTTTCCTCCCGTTTTCCCTGTAAATACTGCGGATTTCTGGCCATGTTGATAAGATTGATTTTACTGCTTCGAGCATTTTACTTTATCCAATTTTTACGGAACTTTTTATGTAAAAAAAAAAAAGGAGCAAAAAAAGAGAAAAAAATAAAAAATCAAAAGAAAAACAAAACAAAACAACCAAAAGACCCCGAACCCCAAAACCGACGCCGGGCGGGGTCACAGAGGGGACGTGGCTTGGGATGTCCCCTCTCCCTTGGGGACCTCCTGTCACTCTCAGCATTCCCGGGAATCCAGACCCCTGGGAAGGGGAAGGGAGGTTTGGGGTGACACGGGAGCATTTTGGGGTTAAAAATGGCTCTTTCTGTGCCCGGTGCCACCTGCCTTGGGCACTTTGGGGTGTCTCCTCCTCCTCCTGGGGCCACCCACGCCTGGGGTCTGTCTGGGACACCCCGGGACACATCCCAGTGACAAACGTGGGGACACACAGGGATGGCCAGAATCCCAGGGACACACGGACACCTGAGGGGACAGCTCCTGGGGACACACGGACACCTGGGGACACCCACTCCGGACACCCGAGGGGACACATCCCAGGGATGCAGGGACACCCAAGGACACATCGTGGGGACACTTGGGGTGCATCCCAGGGACACACAGACACCCGAGGACACAAATCCTGGTGACACACGGACACCTGAGGGGACTCGTGGACAGCTGGGGACACTTGGGACACCTGAGGGGACACATTCCATGGACACCTGGGGACACTCGGGATGCCCAGGGGACACATCCTGGGGACAAACAGGCACCTGGTGACACTGGGGACACCCGAGGGGACACACCCCGGGAACACGCACGGACACACGGACACCCAAGGACACAAACCCTGGTGGCACCCAGTGACACGTTTAATACCCCCACCAAAGGTCCCTGTCCCGCCCCCCAGAATCCCTAAAAAAGTACAAAACCCACGTAAAAAACCCCAGGAATTCATCGGGAAGCGGGAACCCCCCCGGGAGCAGCCACCGGCGCGGCCCCGGCGCCCCCCGGGGGGGGACGGAGCGGGGAGGGACCCTCCGGGGGGGCTGCGGGGAGGGACGGGATCAGCATCCCGGAATTCCACACCGGGACAGAGGGACCGAGGGAGGGATGGGGGCGATTCCCGAGCCCCACCGGGAGGAGTAGGGGACCCCCGACCCCATCCAGGTGCTCCCTAATCCCATTTGGGGGCTTCCCAACCCCATCCAGGTGCTCCCTGATCCCATCCTATCCCATCCACCCCAAAATTCTCAGGTGCCCCCAAACCCTCACCCTCCCCAGGGCTGGGTGTCCCCAAACCCTCGGATGTCTCCAAACCCGCGGATGTCCCCAAACCCGCGGATGTCCCCAAATCCCCCCGGGGCTGGGTGTCCCCAACCCCTCGGATGTCCCCAAACCCTCGGATGTCCCCAATTCCCCCCAGGGCTGGGTGTCCCCAAACCCTCGGATGTCCCCA
>NW_008246064.1:107932-108549 GCF_000691975.1 Corvus brachyrhynchos
AGGGGAGGGGGGCGGGGCAGGGGGTGTGACCCTCGGTTTTGGGGACACCTCCCGCCGTCACCTCCCCCGAGGGACACGGGGGGAAACTGCGGCACAAGGAGGGGGAATGAGGGGAAAAAAGGGGGAAACTGAGGCACAGAAGGGGGAATGGGGTAAAACGAGGGAAACTGAGATAAAAAAGGGGAAACTGAGGCACAAGGGGGGGTGAGATAAACAAGGGAAAGTGAGGCGTGAGGGGAAACCGAGGGAGAAAAAGAGGGAATGAGGGGAAAAAAGGGGGAAACTGAGGCAGGACAAGAGGAACTTACGGAACGATGTGGGGAAAATGAAACAGGACAAGGGAAACTGAGGCACAAACGGGGAAACTGAGGCACCACAACGGAAACTTGAGCCATAATATAGGGAAATTAAGGAACGACGAGGTTTGGAAAGTAAGGAACGAGAGGAAACCGGGGCAGGACATGGAGAGACTGAGGAGCAACGTGGGGAAACTGAGGCACAAAAGGGAAACTGAGGCACAAAAGGGGGCCCGCGGCCCAGCCCCCTCAGTCCCCCCGCCGGGGCCCCGGTGCCACTCACGGGGGCACGGCGGGCGGGGCGGGGGCGAGCGCCCCGCG
>NW_008246064.1:108693-109590 GCF_000691975.1 Corvus brachyrhynchos
TCGGGGACACCGGGGGGACACGGGGGGCACCCCCCGCCCCGCCCCGGCACCTGCGGGCACAGGGGGGGGGGGCTGCCTCAGTTTCCCCTTAATTCGCTCCAGGGCCCCGCGAATTCCCGCTGGGATCCCCCCAAAAGCATGGAAAAGGGGGATTAGAGAGGGAAAAGAGTGGGAGGAGGGATTGAGGAGCAGCAAAAATAAATAATGATGAGAAAGGGAAATAAATAGAAGTGGGGAATCAAACGGAAAGAGTAAAAAGGAAAGGGAATAAATAGTAAATAAAAAAGAGATAAAAGGCATTGAAACGGACGGGAATGAAAATAAACGAAGTGAAGGGAAAGCAAAGGAAAGGATGAAGTAAATTAAAATGAAAGGAAGGAAAATGACTTGAAATAAAGGAAAGTAAAGTAAAATAAAGGAAAGGAAAATAAAGGAAAATAAGTAAAATAGGATAAGAGGAAATAAAGGAATGAAGATGCGATAGAATTAAAAAGGAAAATAAAAAAATAAAATTCAAAAAAGAAAGAAATAAAAGAGGAAAACAAAAATAAGAGAAGAGAAAATGTACTAAAAAGGGACGATAACCGATTTTTAAAAAGGAAAAGAAAAAGAAAATAACCGACGGAAATAAAAGAGAATAAAGAGGAAAAAAATGGAGGAAAACGGAATAAAATGAAAGAAAAGGAACTGAACCGAAATGGCCCAAACTGAACCGAATCAAACCCCAAAAACTTCAACAAAAGCCACGGAGCGAAGTGACCCGGAGCGCCCCGGGGGCAGCGGGAGACCCGGCCCGTCCCATCCCGGCCCGGCCCGTTCCCAGTCCCGCTCCCGGTCCCGGTCCCATCCCGGCCCGGCCCGTTCCCAGTCCCGCTCCCGGTCCCGTCCCGCACCGGG
>NW_008246064.1:110558-111034 GCF_000691975.1 Corvus brachyrhynchos
TGGTCAGGAATGGAGCTCCGCCCCTCGCAGCTCTTTGGGTGCCGGGTTCGAATCCCGCCCGGGGCGCTCCCACCGGGACGGGCCCAACTTGGAGCGGACTGGTGCGAACTGGGATCGAGGGCACCGAAGAGGCGGTGCCACCCCCTCCGCCTCCCCACGGCCCTTCCCCGAGGGAATAACTGCCTGGAAGCAGGAGAAACAGCTTTATTGAGCCCCGGTGTGGGTGCAGCACCTGGGGTGGGCGCAGGGCGTGGGAGCGAGTGCGGGGTCTTGGAGTGGGCGCGGGACCCGGACAGGGCCACGGGACCCCAGCGGGGGTGCACAGGCTCGGAGTGGGCTCGGAGGGGCGAGGGTGCGGGGTCTCCTGGGTGCAAGATCTCGCTGTGGGTGCGGGGTCTCGGTGCAGGGTCTGGGTGCGGGTGCATCCCCCCGAATCTCCTCTCTCTCCCCTCTACCCGCCGCGCACGGGGCGCCCG
>NW_008246064.1:113716-114184 GCF_000691975.1 Corvus brachyrhynchos
CAGCGCCCTCTGGGTGATCGGGGCGGGGGACGTCACCCCCAGGTGACCAGAGGTGGGTCTGTCACCCCTGGGCACCCCCGGGAACAACACCAGAGGTGGGTCCTGCACCTTTGGGTGCCCCAGATGTGCCAGGGAGCCCCCCCCACACACTCAAGGGAGCCATCCAGTTGTGGTGGAGCCTCTCTCGGTGTGCCAGGGAGAACTCAAGGTGTGCTGGGGACACATCCAGATGTGCCCAGGAGCCAGCCAGATGTGCCAGGGAGCCCCCTCAAAGGCTCAGGGCCGGTGTGGGTCCCTCCAGATCCCCCCAGATGTGGCAGAGCGCTCTCCAGATGTGCCCAAGCATCCCCAGATGTGCCCGAGATCCACCCATATGAGCTGGAGATCCCCCCCAGATGTGTTGAACCGCGCCCAGATGTTCCAGAGACACCCACCACCCCACCCCCCCACTCGCGGGACACCCCCATC
>NW_008246064.1:114194-114558 GCF_000691975.1 Corvus brachyrhynchos
CCTGGGCCCCCCTCCCAGATGTCCCAGAGCACCCCCCAGATGTGCTTGGGACCCCTCCCAGATGTTTCAGGACGCCCAGATGTGCTCGGAACCAGCCCCCAGATGCGCCTGGGAGCCCCCGAATTTTGGGGCGGGGATCTGGGATTTCCCCGGTGCCACCACGCGCTGGGCTGGGCCGGACACCCCCAGGACGTGTCCCCAGGTGGGCACATCCCTGTCCCTGGCGGGGGGGGGGGGGTGGAGGTCCCTCCCCCTTTTCCCAGCAGGAGCCATCCGGCCGCAATTCCCTGCAGGATGCGAGCCCCCGCCGGGATGAAAGGGTGGCGGGGAGGAGGGAGGGGACCCTGCCCCGGGGCACAACTCG
>NW_008246064.1:114798-115370 GCF_000691975.1 Corvus brachyrhynchos
CCCGCGGCGATGGCGCGCGCCAGGGCCAGGGCCTCGGGATCCGTGGGACGAATCCCGGCTGCCCGAGGGGATCACGAGCGTGGGAGGGGGGTTTGGGATCCCCCGCGTTGGGGGAGGGGAGGGGGATGGGTGAGGGGACACGGGGACGCCATGGAGCATCCTGGCGGTGGGAATGGGGCTGGGGAGGGAAGGGAAGGGGGTTAAAGGTCCCCCTTTGCAGGCGTGGCCGGGAAAAAATGGCTTTGGGGTGGCTTGGATTCTTCATCCTGCTTGGGATGGTGGATCTGGGGGCTTGGAGGATCACGGGACACCATTCCCCAAGGAACATCCCTGAAGAATGACTTTCGGGGGCACTTCAATGCCCCATCCTGGTTGGGATTCTGGATCCGGAGGGGCACACAGAGCATCCCACCCCACGGCCCATCCTGGGTGAAACCCCCTCGGGACAGGACACGCTGCGCCCTGCCTGCACCCCGGCTGGGATTTGGGGGTCACCTACCCCGGCCATTCCCGCAGTCCAGCTTGAGCCAGACGAGCCAGCGCTTCCCGCCGGGAAGGGGGTTCTTGAGCAG
>NW_008246064.1:116085-116763 GCF_000691975.1 Corvus brachyrhynchos
CCCCACGGCCCCTCCTGGGTGACCCCCCCTCGGGACAGGACACGCTGCGCCCTCCTGCCTGCACGGCTGGGATTTGGGGGTCACCTACCCCGGCCATTCCCGCAGTCCAGCTTGAGCCAGACGAGCCAGCGCTTCCCGCCGGGAAGGGGGTTCTGGAGCAGCATTTCCAGCCCCTGGGGGCTGTCCAGGAGCAGCTGGAATGCCTGGAGGCGCTGGGCCAGCGCCGAGCACTCGGCCAGGCGCCAGGCGGGCACCGGGAACGCGTACAGGATGTCATCGAAGCCCCCGGCCGCGAAGAACCGCGCCTCGGCCAGCGTGGACACCACGATGCCCCGGCGGGGCCCGCCCGCGGCCGGGGATACTGGGAGGATGGTGGGGGGATACTGGGAAGGATGGGGAGATACTGGGGGGAAGGTGGGGGTGATGGAAGGGATCCTGGGAAGGTGCTGGGTGCTAAGGGAGAGGATGGGGGGTACTGGGAGGATTCTGTGGGAATAATGGAGGGATACTGGGGAGGGAGGTGGGGGATGCTGGGGGGGGATATGGGGAATGCTGGGAGGGAGACTGGGAGGATGCTTGAGAAACTGGGGAATGCTGGGGAGGAAGCTGGGGGATGCTGGGGGGATGACGCAGAGGGGCCGATGGGGAGGGGGGGGGATGCTGCGGAAGGGTTTTGGG
>NW_008246064.1:117256-117688 GCF_000691975.1 Corvus brachyrhynchos
CCCCCAGGGAGGCACTGGGGGGGTTTTGGTGCTGGGGCAGCCCCGGGGTGTCCCCCCCTCCTTGGGCACAATCCAAGGGTTCCTTGGAGTCAGGCGGATGCTGGGATTGGGATATGGGAGAGTGGGAAACTGAGCAGTGGGACACCTGGGGCGCCGAGGATGGGGACACTGGAAGCAGGGACTGGGATCTATGGAACAGGGACACTTCTGACTGGGAAAGCTGGGACTGGCAAAGCTGGGACTGGGAAAGCTGGGACGGGGCCACCTGGCCCGGGGACAGGGACACCAGTCCAAGCTCCAGTGGGACGGGAACAGCCTCCAGCAGCGTGGCCTCGTGTCCCCGCCACCCCCGGTGTCACCTGTGCGTGCGTCCCCTCCCCACCTGTCCGTGCGTCCGTCCGTGGCTCCGTCCATGGCTCCGCGCGGCGCCGC
>NW_008246064.1:119095-119628 GCF_000691975.1 Corvus brachyrhynchos
GGAGGGGTTGTATTCCGTCTCTCCGGCCGACACCTGGGAGATGCGCCGCGTGGAACGCCACAGCCGCCGGTGGAACTGGCCCGGCCGCACCTGGGGACAGCCCCAAATCCTTTATCCATCCCTTCTCCCACCCCCTCCTCCATCCTCCTTATCCCCATCCCACTCCAAGATCCTCATCCCCTTCTCCATCCCCATCCCATTCCAGTTCCTCATCCCCTTCTCCATCCCAATCTTCCTTCCATTTTCTCATCCCATTCTTCCTCCTTGTTCCTTCCCAGACACTCATCTGCTCCTCCATCCCACCCTCTTCTCCTTCCTCATTTCCATCCTTATCTTCTTCCAGATCCTCATCCCTTTTCTCCATCCCAATCCCCTTCCCAAAACCCTTGATCCAACCCCATCTTCATCCCCTTCTCTATCCCCATCTCCTTTCAGACCCTCACCACCTTCTCCATCTCCACCCCCATCCCTATCCCACATCCCCTTCCCCACCCCAGTGCCCTCACCTCTGGAGAGGACACACAGCTGTGCCC
>NW_008246064.1:120029-120358 GCF_000691975.1 Corvus brachyrhynchos
GCACGGGACATGAGCCATGGCACGGCACACCATGGCACGGGACACGAGCCATGGCATGGGACACCATGGCACAGGACACGAGCCATGGCACACCAGGGCACGGCACACCCTGAGGGCGCAATGGGGACAGGACAGGGCGTGGCCAGCGCTCACCTCTGGAGCTCGCGGATCTCCAGGCCGCACTCCGAGGTCCCCAGCACCACGAAGTCCTCGGTCAGGCACATGGCTGTCACCTCCCGGTCCAGCGGGACGGAGGACAGGAGCTTCCCGTTCACCGAGTACAGGTGCAGCGCAAACCTGTCCTGCAAGGAGCACAGGGGGAGCGTCGT
>NW_008246064.1:120487-128321 GCF_000691975.1 Corvus brachyrhynchos
GTGGCGGGGAGCGGATGAAGAGACCCCGGCGCACGGTGTGGGTGATGATGGTGCCGTCCTGGGGGAGGAGGGAGGGGACACAGGGTGACGATGGTGGTGGCACTGCCCATCCCCCCCCCACCCCACGGCCCCACCAGCTCACCTTGGAGCCGGACACGGCCATGTCCAGCTCGGTGCTGATGGCCACACACGTCACCTCGGCGTCGTGGCCGTACAGCACCTGGACGGGTTTGGGAGCCAAGCCGCTGGAAAAGCCACCCTGGTGTTGGGGACATGGGGACATCAGTGACCTGCTGGCAGCGCCCACGGCGAGCTCCCCCTGCTCCTCGAGCCCTTACCTGCTGTAGGACCTGCCACACCATGCAGGTGGTGTCCCGCGAGCCGGAAATGAGGTAGATGCCGCAGAGGTCGAGCGACAGGCAGGTGACAACATCTGTGACACCCAGAGGGACACCATGAGGTGCCGGTCCCCTCCCACCACGCTCGGCACCCCGACTCTACGGGCTGGCAGCGTGATGTGCTTTAGAATGTGGAACTGCTGCCGACCCCACTCCAAGGTGTGTTCTGGGGTGTGGATGCTGCTGCTCCTCACCCCACTCCAGCTCTGAGGTGGAACCTGGAGCGTCCCCAGGAGACGGAGGCACTGGGAGCTGCCCCTCACCTGTCACCTGCCTCTCCCCACAGCTCTACAACCCCATCAGGGCATCATCAGACCATCATCATCATCATCATCCTGGGAGGAGGACGTACCTATGTGCCGGGTGATGTGCCCCACGACCTTGCCCTTGGCCAGCGAGGTGACACGGAGGCTGTTGTCCCAATGTCCCCCGCTGAAGAGCAGCTTCCCGTCGGGGGACACGGCCAGCGTGCGCGAGCTGAGGTCGGCCCCGGGGGCGAAGGGGCCCTGCAGGAAGCGCTGGGTCCTGGCGGGACGTGGGATGATGGTGGATTGGTGGCACCTCCAGGGACCATCCCTGGGGACCCTGTGCCCCAGTGACTCACTTGGCATTGGTGACAGTGGGGTCTTTGGTGAAGCTGAAGTAGTTGGAGATGTTCTTGTCGTAGGGCAACCAGTTATGGGTCCCCAACAAGCCGTTGGCACTCACGGTGACCTGGGCAGAGAGGCGAGGGGAGGTGACACCGCTCCCACTGCCGGGGTCCTCCCTGGTTTGGTCCTGGACCCCCTTGGAGCAGCAAAACGGCCCCGTGCCTCAGTTTCCCCACACTCACCAGGATGTCGGGGGATCCCTGAGTGATGAAGGAATGCGCCTGGTTCTTGGGGACCACAGCCTGCACCAAGGCCACCCCATCGCTGATGCCCTGTGGGGACACAGCAGCTGCTGGGCACCCTCCTGGCCACCCCACCCCTCCCAGTCCTGCCCAGGGCCCCCCGGGGGTGTCCTCACCTCCACAAAGAAGGCAGTGAGCTGGTCCAGGTTCTCGAAGACGTTGGGCGAGCGGGTGTCGAGGCGGGCCAGCCTGTGGGCAGCGCTCTCTGCCGACAGCCGGGCGGGGTGGGGCTCCTGGGGGGGCAGGGGACCCATCAGAAAGGGGGGGACGACCCCCCAAAAGGGGCTGGGTTTGGGGGTGGGGGGCTGAGCTACCTTGAGCAGCTGGCAGGGCGTCTGCCCGAAGTTGCTGATGATGCCCTCCAGAGCCTTGCGCTGCGTCTCGTCGGCGATGGCGTCCAGGTCCACGGCCCCTGGGCACGGGGATGGTCACAGTCACGGGGGGACACAGCCCTGCAGGTGTCCCCCTCCCTTCGCCCCACAGCTCACCCTCGTAGGTGCAGTAGTAGAAGACGTTGAGGGCCTCCACGGCGGCCGGGCCGCGCTGTTTGTACCCGAAGATGAGGTCGATCCACTCGTGGAGGTGGGCGGAGACGTATTCCGACTCCTGTCCCAGGATGGGGCGTCAGCGCGGGGTGGGAACGGCCCCCGTGCCCCCGGAGCGCCCGCAGGGATGAAGGGGCTGCCCCATCTCACCAGGGCTTTGCGGTGCTGCTGGATGAAGTCCTCGCGGGAGCGCGCCCACCGCGGTAGCACCACGTCCCCGACCTTCTCGTTGGAGAGCTGGAGGCAGCCCAGGTCAAAGCCTGCGGGCAGGATGGGAAGGATGCAGGAATGAAGGACACAGACCCCCCCTGCTCCCCACGGTGGTGACAATGGTGTCCCTTACCGTTCTGGTTCTCCAGGAACTCCGGGAAGTAGAAGAACTCCGGGATGAGCTCCTTGACATCCACCGGGTTCTCCATGCGGGCTTGCCACGCCGCCGGCACCGAGTGGAACTGCCGGTCCGAGCAGTCAAACCTGGGGGGGGCACAGGACACCTGGCTGGAGCCTGGCCGTCCCCACGATGTCCCCTCTGCAGGAGCCACCCGCCGGGTGCCCACCTGCCGCTCTGCAGCTGGATGTGGAGCGTGGTGAAGGGCTCGGTGCGGATCAGGTAGTGCATGACCCCGGCGGCGTTGGAGTAGTGAGTGCCGTAGTGGAACTTGTCCACCGTGCCCGTGGGGTCCTCGAAGCTCTCGTACCTGTGGGCCAGGCGGGATGGGGTCCGCCAGGAGCCAGCCAGGTGCTCCCCGCGTCCCCCGCCCTTCGTTTGTGGGGTACTCACTTCTCCTTGACGTCGCGGGCGTGCCGCTCGTTGGCCACCCCGATGGGCTTGGACAGGTCCCGGAACACGGCTGGGTTGGTGAGGTCCAGGGTCTCCGAGACGTAATCCCGCAGGATCCAGGGGAACTGGGTGGGAGCGGGAGGCGGGTGAGGTGGGGGGGGGTCACGGGGTCCCCGTGGGGACAGTGGGGGACACAGGGGCTCACCACGGGGTACTGGGACAGGTCGTTGTAGGTGCGCCCCGCGATGGTGTTCAGCTGCATGAGGTACTCGAAGTTGGAGATCTCCCGCAGGACCCATTTCTGGAGCGAAGGGAGAGGGAGGAGATGGGCTTGGGGTGGGGAGGAGACAGGGCAGACACCCCCCAGCACATGGCAGTGCCCATCCCAGGGCCATCACTGGTCCCAGAGCAGCTCTGGTCCTACAGCTGTTCCCAGTCCCATGGCCATATCCATCCCGTGGCCATCCCCGGTTCCACAGTTGTCCCCAGTCCCGTGGCCATCACTGGTCCCACAGTTGTCCCTAGAGCTGTGGCCATGTCCATCCCATGGCCATCCCTGGTTCTACAATCACCTCTGGTCCAATGGCCATCCCTATCCCATAGCCACCCCCTGTTCCATGGCCATCCCACGCCTCATGGCTGTCCTTAATCTCATGATTGTCCTCACCCCACAGCCATCCCCAGTAGTTGGCACTCCCGGATCCAGAGCCATCCCTGATCCCCTGGCCATCTCCAGCCCATGGTCCCATGGGCACTCCCAGGTCCAGAGCCATCCCTGATCCCCTGGCCATCTCCAGCCCATGGTCCCATGGGCACTCCCGGATCCAGAGCCATCCCTGATCCCCTGGCCATCTCCAGCCCATGGGCCCGTGGGCATCCCCATCCCACGCTGTGACCCTCCCCTTTTCCATCTGAGAAAGGGACACATGGAACAGGCACGGGCGTGGTGGGGCCGGTACCTGTGTGAGCCCTGAGGCTTTGAGCAGCTCCTGGGGGGAGCGGCTGCCGAAATAGGTCTGGTTGGGGGGCCGCAGGCCAAGGATGCTGGAATACACCTTGTTCCTCACCTGGCGGGGACAGGAGGATGTGGAGCAGCCGGAGCTCGGGCAGAGCCCTGGCCTGGGAGGGCTCTGGGAGGGGATGAGGGGGCCATGAGGAGGTCCACACCTTCTTTCTGAAGTTGAGGAAGTAGTTGGCCTGGTCGATGAAGAAGAGCTCGAGGGCGGAGCGGCGCAGGTTGTAGCGGCGCAGGTGGACCTCGCGCAGGTGGGACAAGGGGCGCTTGAAGTCGTAGCCGATCCCTGCCGAGGCCCCCCCAGGTGTCACCATCTCGCCATTCCTGAGGCAGGGATGGGGCGGGGGTTCCTCACCCCCCTCAAGGAGCACCCGCTGTTACCTCCCTCCGTCTCCTCCTTCTCGCTGCTGCCGTCGTAGAAATAAACGTGCTGGGTTGTCACCTCCAGGCGCCCGGGGACCACGGCCACCGTCGTGATGAGCTCGCAGTCCTCCGACACCACCAGCTTCTCCCGCTGGTTCTGCTCCTTGGGCTCAGCCCTGGGTGGCACAGCGGGGTGAGGACATCCTGGTGACACCCCCAGTCCGGGTGAGCCAGCGCGGTGGCAGGGGTGGGGACACTCACTGGTTGTCCAGCACGGGGAGGTCCTCTTCGGCCAGCTGGTCATCCTCCAGCTCGCTCACCTTGGCCTCCTTGGCCATGGCGAGCGGGAGGGACTCGGCGGGGTTCTGGAGGTGGTCAGCTCCTGAAATGAGGATGGGGTCAGCAGGACCCCAGAGCTCCCCCAGAACCTGGGAACAAGTCCTGCAAAGGGCCCCAATTTAACCCTGTCCGTGACATCTCCCGGCCCAACCCCACCGGTGACATCCCCAGTGCCACCGCCTCACCCAGGTTGTCCCGCAGGGCGCTGGCCTCCAAGTGTTGGTCGAAATTGAGGTTGGGCACCAGCTTCAGCCTCATCCGGGAGTAGGTCTCGGCGCTCGACAGCTTCCAGCGGACCTCGGGTGGGTTCCTGGGGGACAGCCGGGCGTGAGGCACCCCGGGGACCTCTGGCTGTGCCACCCATCCCTGGGGACGAGGTGGGGACTCACCGGTCGGCCCAGGCGGAGCGGGGCGAGGTGAGCAGGCGGCACAGGGACCGCCACTGCTTGAGCACGGTGCCGTGGTGGTTGTTGGCCTGCTTGAGGACGTTGGCGTGCCGGGCGTTCTCCGCCTTGCAGCGCTTTGCCGCCGGCTCCAGCACCAGCTCCTGCCGAGGGGGCACCAGAGTGAAGTGACAGCAGGGCTGGGGCTTGGGGACATCCGCAGGGCGACGTCCTCAGGGCAAGGAGAACATCCCCAGGATGATGTGGTTGGGATGAGGAGCACATCCTTGGGATGATATCCCCAGGATGAGGAGCACATCCCAGGGATAATGCGCCTGGAATGAGGAGCACATCCCCAGGACAGTGTTCCCAGGATGACATCCCTGGGATGAAGAGCACATCCCCAGGATTAATGTCCCCAAGGTGAGGAGCATGTCCCCGGGACAAGGAGCATGTCCCTAGGATGACATCCCCAGGATAAGGAGCACATTCCCTGGATGACATCCTTGGGGTGACGAACATGTCCTCAGGCTGAGGAGAACCCAGAGTGACATCCTTGGGGTGAGGAACATGTCCCCAGTATAAGGAGCACATTCCCTGGATGACATCCTGGGGGTGAGGAACATGTCCCCAGGATAAAGAGCACATCCCTGGATGATACCCCGGGGGTGAGGAACATGTCCCCAGGAAAAAAACAAAATCCCTGGATGATACCCCGGGGGTGAGGAACATGTCCCCAGGCTGATACCCCAGGGGCGAGGAACACGTCCCCAGGACGAGGAGCACCCAGAGTGATGTGCAGAGACACACCAGGGGTGAGGAGTGTGTCCCAGGCTGAGGAGCACACCCCAGGGTGACATGCCAGGGGTGAGGAGCAGGCAGTACCTGGAACAACTTGTGGCTGGCCGCCTTCTCCTGCTCCCGGCGCTGGGAGCTGCTCATCATGGCATCGTAACAGGCGTTCCAGAAACTGGACATGAGGTCATGGCTCCTGGCGAACGTGTCCATCTCAAACTGGGCCATGGTGGGCTGCACCTGGATGAGCAGAGAGGCATTTCCAGGGCTTGGTACCCACCGCCCATCATCCAGGTATTCCCCCCGGGAGTCATCCCACGGCACCCACGTGCTTCTCGATGAAGCCCCTCCACTCCGGGGTGGTGCAGAAGAGCTGGAAGTCCTCGTAGAAGGTGGGGCTGCCGTTGGTGGGGGGCAGCGAGGGCAGGAACTGCTGCAGCTGCAGGGTCTCGTAGCACTGATCCATGAGCGTCCGGATGATGGGCACCAGCCAGGAGAAGGCCTCTGACCTGGAATGCAGGGAGCGCCGCAGGGGCGTCTCCAGCTTCCCCAGGAGGTAACAGGCCTCGTCCCTCCGCGGGGCCGACGTGGTCTGCAGGAGGCTGTGCAGCTTCACGTAGGCCAGCGAGTGCAGCTGCGGGTCAGGGGACGTCAGGCGGGGCCAGCGCGGGGCCCGCGCGGGGCCCGGGGAGGGGGGACCCACCTGGGGGTCCTGCAGCAGGATGTACCCGACGAGCACCCGCAGCCCCGTCTGCGCCATCTCCTTGAGGTCCGAGGTGCCGCTGGCCAGGTGGTGCCACACGCCCAGCTTGTCCAGCAGGCTGCTGACCCCCTCGTAGATCTGGGGGGACACCGTGAGACCCCACCCAGGCAGGAATCCCAGCCCTGCCCAGCCACCGGCTCCGTCCCCGTCACCCAGCCCTCCTCGGATTAGGGTTTAGGATTGGGGTAGAACCCAAAACTAGTCTGGGCTTGGCATGAGGTTGGGGCTCAGGAATTATGGTCAGGGTCAGGATTAGGGCTGGGGTGTAGGATTGGAGGTAGGGTTGAGCTTTAGGACAAAGGTGTAGCGGGTTTAGGATTAGGATGTAGGAAGTACAGTGATGTTACAGGCTGTGAGTTAGGGTTTAGGTTTACACTAAGAGTTAGGGTTAAGATTAGGATTAATGGTTGGGCTTTATGACAAAGATGTGGAGTTAAGGTTTAGGATCTTGATTTAGGAGGTACAGTTTAAATTCAGAGTTTATGAGTTAATTTTAGGGTTTAGGCTCAGGGCGTCGAGTATAAAGGGTTGCTTTTATGGCAATGGTTTAAGGTTAATGTTAAAGTTTAGGACTAGGGGCTAGGATTAAGGTTTAAGGGTTAGGATTGGGATTTGATTTAAGATTATTAATAAGGCAGAGATCATTTCCTAAAATTAGGATTAGTCTTTGATTTAAATCTAGGATTAAGGCCGAGCTTATTTCCCAAGGTTAGGATTAGGCTTTGATTTCAGTTTAGGAATAAATCTGAGCTTATTTCCCAAGGTTATGTTCAAGCTCTGCAGGTAGGGCTGGGTTTAGGGCCAGGGCTGACATCAGGGATCAGCAGAGCTGGGGTTTGGGATCAGGAATCCCCGCTCATTCCCATCCACCTTCTCGCTCCACAGGGCCTGGTTGTTGTGTCCCTCGGAGAACAGGAAATCCTGGAGCAGCCGCAGCAGCTTGAGGGCGTTGTGGGTGAGCCCGGGCAGCGCGGCTGGGCCCGACTCCTTCAGGTCGGTCAGCGCCGACTCCAGCATCATCTCCAGCAGGCTGCGGGACAGCAGCGGCTCCGGAGGGTGCCCTTCCCTCGGGATCCAGCCCCGGGATGCGGGCGGGCCTCACCTGCGCTTGATCTCGTCCGGGGGCCGCACCAGCTCGCAGGCCGTGCCCAGCTTGGTGAGCACGGAGAAGACCTGGCCGCGCTCCCTCCAGGCCGCGTCGTCCCAGCCCTCGACCCCGCGCCACGTCACCGAGAAGATGATGTTGGTCAGGAGGTTGCACAGCTCCTCCTCGGGGGTTTGCTGCCAATGGAGGGCGAGGTGAGAGGTGCCCCGAGTGCCCTGGCGTGGTGGGGACGAGGGTTTGGGGCTCACCTGGGGGTTGCTGGTGTTGGAGACGTTGTCGCTGGGCAGCACGTCCTGGTAGCTGCTCTCATCCAGGATGTTGGACAGGCTGGAGCTCTTGCGCGCTCGCATTCCCGGGAAGGGCTTGAAGCTCTCCAGGGGCGAGGGGGTGCCGGGGCCGCTGGCCGGGGTCTGGGTGCCGCTCTCGGCCGGGGCCATGGGGCTGGTGCTGGCCGT
>NW_008246064.1:128520-132196 GCF_000691975.1 Corvus brachyrhynchos
TCGCTGGAGGTCTCGGCGAGGCGACGCAGCTCCGGGCAGCCCGTGGTGCTCAGGCTGTGCTGGCGGCACTCGTAGGACTCCTTCACATAGAGCTTGGTGAGCGTGTCCTGCCAGCCAGCCAACCTGGCCAGCTGCTTCACCAGGTCCTGCTGCGCGTAGATCAGGTGGAAGAGCTGCAGGAGGAGAAGGAGAAGGAGAAGGAGAAGGAGGAAGGAGGCGTACTTCAGGACGCTGCTGCCCCAGCTCCCGATGGATGGACCCATCCCAGGAGCAGGAGCACCCCAGATCCTCCAAAACCATCATGGGGTGCTGGGGCTCCACCATTTCCATGCTGGCAGATCCATGTCACCACCATCCCCATGGCCACCACTTTTGGGCGTGGCTGGGTGTCCAAGGAGCTCAGCCCTGGGGTGACACCTCCGTCGCTTCCCGCTGTGCCCCGGCCCCGCTCACCTTGCGGCAGATGTCGAGCCGGATGCTCAGCTCAGCCTGGTGGGACAGGTACACCACGGCCACCAGGTCCTTGTAGCTGGGAGGGTCTGCGGACAAGGAGAGACAGCACAGTGGTGGGACACTTCCTGCTGTCCCTAAAAGCCACCAAAGACCCAGCCCAGCTGAGCCTCGTGGGAAGCCACCAGTGACGACCCCATAGCACGTGGCTGGGATGGGTGGCCTGGGGTCTTTGGCACACGGTACCTGCCCCCAGGACCTGCTCCGAGAGGCAGCGGAAGAGCAGCATGGAGCCGGGAATGTCACTGAGGTGGGAGATGAGCCCGTGGTACCCGATGTCCTTCAGCTTCAGGCGGCTCTTGCTGCGCTCAGGGACCTTCTCGTACTTCAGCATCTTGTAGAGGACCTGGTGGGATGGTGAGAAGAGGCCACCTGCCTGTGATGTCTCCTCTGGGACAACAGGAGGTGGGCGCTGGGGTCCTGCCTTACCTTGAAGACCCTTTCCCGCACTTCATCCGAGAACTTCTTCTGCACCAGCAGGGAGAAGAGCAGCTCCACATGGCCCGGCTCGAAGAGGAAGGCGAAGAGCTGCTCCTGGGCTGGGGAGCCCTTCAGCAGGCTGTGGATCACCTCCAGCGCCCCACAGACCTGCAGGACACGGGGCTGGTTGTCCACTGCCCTCCGAGCATCCCACCGGGACCTCAGTGGCTTCTCCCCAGCCCATGGCTCGCTGAGGGGTTTGGGGACCACAGGGTGGCTGGTGGCACACCTGCTGCTCGTCCTGTGCCCCAGCCAGGTAGTTCAGCAAGCTCTGCATCTCCTCCCCAGAGAAGCTCCTGCAGAAGAAATCCTTCACCAGGCTGAAGAGGGAGGTCTGCACCGTCTTGATGTCGTCGGTGGCCGTGGTCTTCTCCCTGGAGGTGCTGATGGACAGACACGCATGGGGACGTGTCCCTTGTCACCCATCGCCAGCATCATCCCAAATCCCAACGCAGAACCTGAGGAGCTCCAGGGAGCCTGGTGGGGACAGCCAGGGATCTTCTGCCCCACTGGGAAATGTCCACCCCGTGCATTTGGGTCACCTTGCTGCAGAAGCCACCGCGCTCTTGGTGGCTGCTGGGGGAGGATTTTGGAGCTGGGCACAGGCTCAGGGATGGGACATGGAAGGTGCTGCACCCACCACAGCGCTCCCACACTGGAAGGAGGGATATTATCCCAGAAAAACGGTGTCTATCCAAACCACAGCTCCCAGGGGGGTGAAGCCCAACCAATGCCACCCCGACAGCATTCCAGGATTCCAGCCCTGCGTGGCAGCTCACCCGTAGTAGGTCCGGATGGAGTCCAGGATGAACTGCACCCCGTACTTCTTGCGGATGCGCTGCTTGTGGTCCTTGACCACGCTGGCCAGGTACTGGATGTGACCTGCAGGGAGAAGGTGTGAGGATCCCTCGGAGGCCGGGTGGGATGGACATTCCCGGACATTCCCAGTTCCCACCTAAGCGCACGGCGAAGTCGCTGTTGCTCCAGATGCGGAAGTCGAAGAGGAGGTGCTGGTAGAGGAGGTGCAGCAGGAGCCCGCTGCCCTCGGAAGCCACCTGCTCCATGAGGATCTGCGAGGCCACCAAGGTGCTCATGTCCAGCAGCGTGCCGGGGACCTGCCACGAGCGACAGGGGACACTTCCAGCCCCTTGGGAAAGGCAAGGACTGTGGGATGGGGATCTTGTGGGGAGCCTCCCACACCTTGTGCAGCAGCGCTCCGATGATGGCCGGCCCGTGGCACTGCACCAGGCTCTCCTGGTTCACGGCGTGGTTCCGCAGGAAGTTCTTCAGCAGCAGCAGGAAGGCGGCCACGCTGTTCCTCTCCAGCCTGCTCTCTGCAGGGCACCGCGACCTGTGAGCCCCGGGCCCACCAAAGCCTTTCCTGGAGATCCCACCCACTTGTCTCTCCAAACTTTTCACCCCCTTCTCCTGTTTCCTCCAGGCTGAAGGAGACGGAAGCCTCTGCTGCTTTGAGCTCGGAATTGAGCAGCTGGATATCGGGAGACAGCACGTTCCACCCACGCCAAAGGTTCCTGGAGCCACCCTCACTTTCCCAGAACTGCTTGTGACTAACTGGGTCATAACAGCATCCCAAGTGGTTCCTCCATCACCCCGTAACTCCTGGAGCCACAGGCCAAACCTCTCCTGCCCGTGGTGGACACCTGTCAGGTCCAGGAGCACCTCCATGGTCACCTCCGGCCACCTGAGCAGGACAGCCCCTGCTCCATGTCCCCTGAACTCCTCACCTGAGGACTTTCCCAGAGGGATGAGCATGCCCTGGGCGTTCCTGGAGGACGTCAGCTCCGGCCCCACCAGGTCGTTGGTCTCCTGCTCATCCTCGGGCTCCTCCGTCTTGGACACCACTTGCTCGAGCAGGGGCAGGAGCACCCCCATCCCACCCACGCAGTTGACCACGTCCTGGGGGAGGGAGGGGACAGGCTTTGCTGGCTGGTGGCAGCAGGGTACAGGAGGAGGTCCACGGCACTTGGGGTCCCCAGATGTCACCTGCTCCCCTGCACCACCCTTGGTGCCCACCCTGGACACTGAGGACCTATGGGACAGATGGGTCGTGGTGGACCCAGTACCACGGGCAGAGTCTTTGCAGGGCCCAGGGGATCTGTGGGGGCCCTGCCCTGGGATCGTGCCCCAGGAGGGACCCCTCTGCCTCCAGGCCATGGGGTGGACGGGTCACCTTGTGCCCAGCCCACCTTGATGTCCCAGCTGACCACTTTGTGCCCTGTCAGCCTCCCGTCCAAGCCATGGCTGGGAGAGAGGTCCAGGCAGATGTTGTTCCTGCAGGCCTGGAAGAGAACATCACGGGAGCATCCCAATGGTCCTGGATGTGTCCCTGGTGGCCCAGGGCCCACCAGCGCTGTCCTTGTCCCCAGGGGGGTGGCTCTCCTCACCTGGGGGGTGTAGTACAGCAAGAGTTTGCTGCTGAGCTCCACCAAGTCACCTTCCAGTGTGAACGGGGATGTGACGTTTGGTCCTGGGGGAGAGGACTGGGGTGAGCTGGGACACGGCGAAGAAGACCCCGGTTACCCCCAGCACCCCGGGGACATCCTCCACGCCCCACCCTGATGTACCTGCACAGAAGAGAGCCTTGACCTGGGCTTGCTGCAGAGCCTCCCAGAAGATGGCCACAGAGCCCAGGTGACCCTCCAGAGAGGTGGGGCTGCCCCACTCA
>NW_008246064.1:132356-132976 GCF_000691975.1 Corvus brachyrhynchos
GTGGTGGCCGTCGTGGTGGCCCGGTGGCCCGCGGAGCCGATGCAGCAGGAGGTGAAGGACTGGGAGGGAGAAGGGATCACGCTCAGCCCCGGCTGAGGCCATGGGGAGGGGTCTGGGTGGGCGCTGGGAGGACCCCCCACCTCGTGGAGGGATGGGAAGCGGAGCTGTGCCGTTTTCCGCAGGTGTCCGTCGGCGTAGATGCTGACGACGTTCTGGCCGAAGGGCCGGCGGCCGGCGACATGGACGATGTCAACGCAGTGCTGGAGGGACAGAGAGGGACATTATGGCATCACGGTGCCCCTGATGGGGACAGGGGTGGGGATGGGGATGATCCTCACCCACGCGGAGTCGTTGAAGGCAAACTCGGGCAGCGCCACCGTCATGTAGTCCTTCTTGGTGCACACGGCCACCACCAGCACGCCGCCCGCGGTGAAGAACGCCTCAAAGCCCGTCCCGCCCGCCGTGAAGAAGCTGGTGGAGAAAACCACGGAGAAAACCACGGTGGGGATGGTGGTGCTGCCCCTCCTCAGCTCACCCCCTCCAGCGGGCATCACCTGTAGAGCTGCCTCCTCTTCGGCCTCGCCGGCTGCTCCGGCTCCCCCCCCCCCCGGGCCACCGCC
>NW_008246064.1:133275-135354 GCF_000691975.1 Corvus brachyrhynchos
CTCGCAGAGGCGCCGCAGCCACGCCGACAGGAACACCTGGAGATCCCGGCATTCCAGCGCCGGCAGCCAGGCCAGCAGGATCAGCAGGGGCTGCTCGTTTCGGATGGGACGCACCGGGAAGGAGCTGTGGTCACCCTCCACCGCCTGCAGGGACACAAGAGGGGGTCGGTGCAGCTCCAGTGCTGTGGAGGGGGATGGATCCATCCCAGGCCACCCCGGGCTGGCAGCAGAGACCTTGTGTAGACCCTTGTGCATCCAGAATCTTGGACACTCCCATGCACCCAGAATTTGGAGACCTCAGACATCAAGGGTCTTGGAGACCCTCATGGATTAAAGATCTTGGAGACCCTCGTGCATCAAGTCTGTCAGAGATCCTTAAGCATCAATGCTTTTGGAGATCCTGTGCATGAGGAATCCTGGAGACTCCATGCATCTCCAAGGATCTTGGAGACCCTCATGGATTAAGGATCTCGGAGACTCCTGTGCATGAATAGTTTTGGAGACCTCCATGAATCAAGGATCTTGGAGACCCTCATGCACCAAGCATTCTGAAGATTCTTGTGCATCCAGAATCTTGGAGATCCCTGTGCATTAAGTGTCTTGGAGGCCTCCATGAATCGAGGATCTCAGAGACCCTCATGCATGAAGCCCCTTGGAGACCCTCCTGTGTTCAGAAGTACCAGAGTGAGCAGTTCCACATCCAAAAGGGCTCAAAACTCCCAAACCCAAGCACAACTCCAAGTGAAAGATGGCCCCAGGACCCCTCAGGAGGAAGCTGCTGAGAAACCAGCAGAGTGGAGAGCATGAGTGGGCTTGGAATCTGAGCCGAGATCCACAGGAAGCGCCAGTGCTGAGGGCTTTGCCCGGAGGCAGGAAAAGCGGGAATGCTCACCATGTTGAGGAGCTCCTGGAGCAGGCGCTGGGTGGGCTGGCCCTGGCTCCTCAGCACCTCGTAGAGGTGGGTGTAGCCGATGCGCTCCTTGAACACCTCCTGGAAGCACAGGGACAGTGGGATCCCAGCCGAGCCCCACCACGGGCTGAGCACCTCAACCCGCATGAAAATACCCAAATCTCTCTGTTTTGGGGTGTCCTCCCCAAAGGGAGGTCCCCCTGCCCACCTTGGCCGAGGGCGAGTTGCTCATGATGGCCGTGAGCACCCCGAGGGCGTGGACAGCGATGGCATCGGAGCTGCCGGCGGTGACCTACGGGGACACGGGAATGGGGGAGCTGCTGGGATATGGGAAGGAGGGGACACGGCCCACCATGGATGGTGGTTGGGTTCTGGGGTACCTGCTGGAGTCCATCCCTGTTCCATGTGGGAACCTTGTCCCGGGCTTCTCCTGCCTCCCGTGAGCTGCTGAGGTAGAGCTGTGGGACACGGGGTGGGCGTGGGACACGGGGAAGGGGTTCTGGAGGGTCCCCACCCCACGGATGTGTCCCAGGATTGTTCAGAGCCGGGAATGGTGAGGATGGAGATGGAGGTGACCAAAGTGTCACCAAGAGGGACACGGCACCCTGTCCCAGGATCATTTCGAGCTGGGAAGGGTGAGGATGGAGATGAAGGTGCCCAACCTTGGTGTCACCAAGGGCGAAATGCCACCCTGTCCCAGGGTCATTTAATGAGGAAAAAGTGACGGAGGAAGGGAGGGAGGGAGGATGAGGATGGAGATGTAGGCAGCCAACCCTGGTGCCACCCTGTCCCAGGATCGTTCAGAGCCAGGAATGGTGAGGATGGAGATGAAAGTGCCCAAGCCTGGTGCTACTTTGTCCCAGGATCATTTAGTACCAGGAATGGTGGGGATGGGATGAGGATGGGATGAGGATGGAGATGAGGATGGAGATGGGGATGGAGAGGGGGATGGAGATGGGGATGGAGATGGGGATGGAGATGGGGATGGGGATGGAGATATGGAGATGGAGATGGGGATGGGGATGGGGATGGGGATATGGAGATGGAGATGGGGATGGGGATGGAGATGAGGATGGAGACGGGGATGGAGATGAGGATGGAGATGGGGATGGGATGGGGATGGAGATGGGGATGGGATGGGGATGGGGATGGGGATGGAGAGGGGGGGG
>NW_008246064.1:135997-137436 GCF_000691975.1 Corvus brachyrhynchos
CCCGCTGGAGAACCCCCAGGAGCACTTCCAGCGCCGCCGGCGTGATGGCCTGGAGCGCGTTGGGCTGCGGGATGCAGGAACGGGCGGGAATTCCGAGACGAGCCCTTTGTTGATCCCGTTATTTATTGACCCCGAGGCCTCCAGCGGTGCAGATTTTACCCCCGGGGTGTGAATTGATTTAAAGCCAATTTTGGAGTTATTGATCAAAGTGACTTTTAATTGCGGCGGAAATGAAAACCGATTTTGGCTCCAAATTATGAATGCAAGGATTTTCCAGCTTCCAGCCCAGAGCTGAACTGGAGGTGAAGCAGCAGCTTCAGTTTAAAAGCTTCCAAATTTTAAAATTTAATTATTTAAATATTTAGGGGTTTTTTACTATTTTATTTGTTTTAGTTTATTTTAAAATTTTATTACTTTATTTAATTATTTAAGCATTTCACTTTATTATTTTGTTTTAGCTTATTCTTCAATTTTATTACATAATTATTTAATTTTTTAGCTTTATTTTATTATTTTATTTGTTTTAGCTTATTCTTTAATTTTATGACATAATTATTTAATTTTTTAGTTTTATTTTATTGTTTTATTTGTTTCATTTCATTAATTCTTAATTTAATTAATTTAATAATTTAAATAATTGTGTTGAAATGTTTTTGTTTATTATTTTATTTGTTTTATTTTAATATTTATTTTAATTATTTAACCTAATTCTTTAATTTAATGACATAATTTAATGTTTCTGAGCTGATCCCACCCAATTTAGGGCTGGAATGTTAAACAGGATTTTCAAAAGCTTTGGAAAATTTGGTGGTTTAATTCCAGCCTTGGAATAAATCAAACTTTGGGGTTTATCCCTGGAATGAGGAGCTCAGCTCCTCCCCATCTGCTCCCCAAGGGTACCTTGGATCCGGAGAGGATGGCTCCAAAAAGATGGATAATCCGGAGCTGGATTGTTTCCGGGAGCTGCTTCCCAGCTTGGAAACTCTCTGTGAGGATGAGGAGGGAAAGATTTCATTTGAGGAGCAAACAGCAAAAAAAAAAAAAAAAAAAAAAAAAAAAAAAAAAAAAAAAAAAAAAAAAAAGGAAAAAGGCCCTTTTCCAGCTAAAAATGGGGAAAAAAATCCTTTTTCTACCCAAAAATTAGGGAAAATCCCTTTCCCACGCAAATCCATCCCACGGGGGTGCTGGTGATGGAGCAGATGAGGATGCTCCAAGTTTTCCAGCTCTGGCTGTGCCAGGAGAGGGGTTTTGTCCCCAAAAAAGGGAAAAAATTAGTGCCCAAAACTCGGCTTCAGTTGGGGATTTACAGGGGCGGAGTTTTAGGGGATTTTTGCAACGGTGCTGCCTCTAAAAGGGGATTTTTGGGGCTTCCCGGGGAAAAAAATCCCCTTTGTGCTGATTTTTGTGGGTTCCCCAGGTGGTGCTGGGCTTCATTCCTG
>NW_008246064.1:137528-139117 GCF_000691975.1 Corvus brachyrhynchos
GGATCCCGGTGCAGTTCCCAGGACATGAGAACAGGTACAGGATCCTAAAGTTCAGGGGCAGGTGCAGGATAACCTGGAACAGGTATAGGATCCTATATTTACCCTGGAATCCTATAATAATCCTGAGATAGGCATGGGATAACCTGGAGCAGGTGTGGGATCCTGTATTTGTGGGATAGGCATGGGATAACCTGGAGCAGGTGTGGGATCCTTTCAGGTCCTTGGATCAATATCTACCCCCGAATACGACGTCCCTCCATGAATCCTATAAATATTCCCTGACTCCAGCCCGCCCCAGCACCCTCCCCCTATCCCTGGACACTCTCCACATTTACGGATCCCACACCGACCTTTCCCTTCTTTCCCAGATCCCGCTTTTACCTTGGAAAAAGGCCCCAAACTCGGGGGGCAGCGGGGCGGGGGCGAACTTGTATTTGCTCTTCTCCTTGGCGCTGACGGATTCCCTGGAAAGACAGGGATGAGGCGGGGGGGAAGCCGGGATGGGGGAGGAATTTTGGGATGCGGCGGGGCGGTGGGGGGGGTCCCTCACCCGCTCAGCTGCCGGCGCCAGGGCTGGTAGGGGTCGAGGAAGCACTCGCAGAGGTGCAGGGCGTGGAGCATCCCGTTTTCCAGCTGTGTCCGGTTTTCCAGCTGTGCCCGGCTCTCCGGCTGTGTCCCATTATCCAGCTGTGCCCCATTATCCAGCTGTGCCCCATTCTCCTGGCTCTCCGGCTGTGCCCCATTTTCCGGCCGTGTCCCCTTCTCCAGCTGTGCCCCATTTTCCAGCTGTGCCCCATTCTCCCGGCTCTCCCGCTGTGCTCCACGTTCCCGCTGTGCCCGGCTCCGCTCGTCCCCCGGGATGCTCCGCAGCTGCCGGGAAAGCCGAGCTTTAATCCCTGACACGCTCCAAAAAAATGGGATGCGTTTCTTTGGGGAGGAAACTCCGCTTTGGGGGGAGGATGGGATCGGCAATGAATCAATCAACCAATCAGAGCCCAGTGCAGCACACGCTGGGATTCACTGACCAATCAGCAGCCAGAGGTGCACAACCTGTAGAGCTGCCGACCAATCAGAACCCGGAGCTGCACTGACCAATCAGCACCTGGCACAGCAAAACCTGCAGAGCTCTTGGCCAATCAGCACCAGGACTCACAGACCAATCAAATTGCAGAGCAACACAATCCAGAGAGCTCTCAACCAATCAACATCAAGAGTCGCACAACACATGGACTCATGGACCAATCAGCATCCAGAATCACACAACCTATAGAGCTGCTGGCCAATCAAATTCCAGAGCAGCACAACCTGTAGAGCTCCCGACCAATCAGCAGCCAGAGCCACACAACCCATGGGCTCACAGACCAATCAGATCCCAGAGCAGCACAACCTATGGATTGCCTGACCAATCAGCATCCAGAGTCACACAGCCTATAGAGATGCTGGCCAATCAGAACTCAGCCACACAACCTATGGACTCACTCACTGACCAATCAAATCCCAGCACAGCACAACCTGCAGAGCTCTCGACCAATCAGAGCCCAGATTCACACAACCTACAGACTCAGTGACCAATCAGCACCGAGCCCATC
>NW_008246064.1:140025-140438 GCF_000691975.1 Corvus brachyrhynchos
GCGGAGCCGCAGCAGCCTCAGCACGTGCGGGAGGCAGCCGGGGCTCCGGTCGGGCTGGATGTTCTCCAGGTTCCTGGAAGGGAAAACATCGGGAATTCCTCCAGCACAGAGAGGGGCAGGAAATTTGGGAAGGGCAAGGAGGAAATCTGGGGGGAGTAAAGAGCTTGGGGCAGGAACGACGCTATTAAAAAGGATTATTTTATTTTATTTTAAATCGTTTTTGTTATATTACATTGCGTTGTTAATTCTTATCATCAATAATAATTATGATTTATTTTTAGAAAGTATTATTAAATAAGAATAAATTATTATAAAAATTAATATTTATTAATAATATTTTTTCAGATGTGATGTCTTTGGGGGGAATGATGGAATATTGGGGGAATTATGGTTTTCTATTAATGTATTTTTAT
>NW_008246064.1:140871-141168 GCF_000691975.1 Corvus brachyrhynchos
TATTATATTTTTATTATATTAATTTATTATTTTAATTACTATTACTATTATTATTATTATTATTATTAATGATTTTCTAATTGTTATTTTTAGAGCTGTGATGCACTTTTGGGGGGACACTACACCGGAGGGGATGATGGAATTTTGGGGGGCAATAATGTTATTTTTTCCATTATTGCATTTTTTTAAAAATAAATTTTTCCCATGAAAAAATCATTAAAATCAATACAACTATTTTTCATTATTATTAATATTATTATTACCACCACTATTACTTCTCGTTTTTAAAGAGGGGGG
>NW_008246064.1:141342-141594 GCF_000691975.1 Corvus brachyrhynchos
ATGGGGTGGGAGGGCGGGGGGTGATGCCCCTCAGGGAGGAATTCTGTGGGGTTTTTTTGGGGTGGGGGGCACCACTCCCTGATGGTTTGGGACTGGGACAAACTGGGAGCAGCACGGTGCCACTTTGGAGAGCCGGGGTGGGGAGGAGGGGGTGACACGGGACCCCCAACACTTGGGAATTCTGGACCGGGAGCAGGTGGGTACGGACGGATTTTGGGGTCACCCACCTGCAGATGATGATGAAGAACTTGA
>NW_008246064.1:141941-142244 GCF_000691975.1 Corvus brachyrhynchos
GGGGGTCATGTAGGGGTGTGGGGGGTCACTCAGGGTGGTCAGTCAGGGGTGTTGGAGGTCACTCAGGGGTGATGGAGGTCACCCTGGGGGGGGTCATCCAGGGGGGCCACCCAGGGGTGTTGGGGGGTCATTTAGAGGTGCTAGGGGTACCCAGAGGGGTCACTAAGGGGTGTTTAGGGTCAGCCAGGACTGTTGGGGGGTCACTCAGTGGGGTCATCCAGGGGCACTGGGGTCACCCAGCGTGGTCACTAAAGGGTGTTGGGGTCACTCAGGGGAGTTGGGGGTCGCTTGGGGGGGTTATTC
>NW_008246064.1:142864-143230 GCF_000691975.1 Corvus brachyrhynchos
TCAGCCAATCACGGCCAGAGAAACCAGCCCCGCCCACTCAGGTGTGAGACACACCCCTGGGAGCCACTGACCAATCAGAGCCCAGAATCCCACGACCTGTGGGAACTTGCTGGCCAATCAGAGCCCAGCACAGCACTACCTGTGCTCTCGCTGACCAATGAGCAGCCAGAGCAACGCGACTTGTGGAGGTGCTGAGCCAATCAGAGCCCAACCTGTGGAACTCCCTGGCCAATCAGCTTGCAGAGCACCTGTCCCTGCAGCCAATCAGGGCAGAGCGGGGCCTGCCCGGCCCAGCTGCGGTTGTGCAATGGGGACAGAGGGACAGATGGACAGAGGGGGGACAGAGGGGGGACAGAGGGGGGACAG
>NW_008246064.1:143256-143868 GCF_000691975.1 Corvus brachyrhynchos
ACAAAGGGACAGGGGGGACAGGGGGGGACTCACCCCGGCCGGGCACCCCCACCCAGTGCCCCGGGGGCACCCACAGCCCCGGGCACCCCAAGGTGGCTCCTTCAGGAGCCCCATGTCCCTGAGCACCCCCATGGGGTCACCCAAGTCATGGGCACCACACGTGGCACCCTGGGGTCACTCAGAGTCCTGAGCACCCCGACAGGGCGCTTTGGGGTGCCCCACGTCCCTCAGCACCCCAGTGCTGCACCCTGGGGTCACCCTCGGCCCTGAGCACCCCAAGAGGGCACCTTGGGGTCACCCAAGGCCCTGAGCACTTACCCCAGTGTGGCCCCTTCAGGTGACCCGTGGCCCTGAGTGCCCAGTGCAACATTTTGGGGTCACCCACAGCCCTGAGCACCCCAGGGGGCACCCTGGGGTCACCCGCAGCCCTGGGCGCCCCAAGAGGGCACCTTTAGGGTCACCCGCGTCCCTGAGCACCCAGTGCTGCCCCTTGGGGTCACGCACAGCCCTGGGCACTACAATGCATCAGTTTGGGGTCACCCACGTCCCTGAGCACCCCAGTGTGGCACCTTTAGGGTCACCCAGGTCCCTGAGGCCCCAGCGCAGCACCCC
>NW_008246064.1:144508-145014 GCF_000691975.1 Corvus brachyrhynchos
ATACAACCCCAAATCCTGCCCGCTCCCTGCCGTGGGAGCTGCTGGGTGTGGAGCTTGCCCGTTCTCAGCATCCCGGAATTCCCACGGCGCCCACCCGGAGCTGCATCCCGGAATTCCTGGAGCGGGTGTCCCGAAATTCCCGGGGCACTCACCCGGAGTTGGGGTCCGAAATTCCCGGTGTGCCCACCCGGAACCGGTGTCCCGAAATTCCCAGGGCGCTCACCCGAAGTTGGGGTCCGAAATTCCCGGTGTGCCCACCTGGAACCGGTGTCCCGAAATTCCGGGGGTACCCCTCCGGAGCTGCACCACGATATTCCCGAGACACCCACCCGGAGCTGCATCCCGAAATTCCGGGGGCACCCGCCCGGAGCTGGGGTGCGAAAATCCCGGAGCACCCACCCGGAACCGGCGTCCCGAAATTCCCGGTGCGCCCACCTGGAGCTGCATCCCGAAAATCCCGGCGCACCCAGGCGGAGCGGGTGTGCCGACATTCCCGGCGAGCCGCT
>NW_008246064.1:145296-146549 GCF_000691975.1 Corvus brachyrhynchos
CCGGGGGCCCCGCTCCCGCCAGCGCCGCGACAGCGGAGATAACGCGGAGATAACGCGGAGATAACGCGGAGATAACGCGGAGATAACGCGGCCATTCCCGGGCCACCGGCCGGGGGAACAGCGACAGCGACGCTGCCATCGAGGGGACACTGCCATCGAGGGGACACTGCCATCGAGGGGACACTGCCATCACCATGTGCCCCCAGCCTTGTCCTCGCCGGGGCCTTGGGGACATGGCTGTGGCAGAGGCCACAGGTGACCTGGCGGGGAGGTGACACCGGGGTCTGGCCGTGTCCCTGGTGCCTCGGAGGTGGCACGGCCACCCTGTTGGAGTGGCACGGTGAGCAGGACACCCTGGCAAGTGGCACCTGTCCCCACACAACCGTGGGTGACACCTGTCCCCCTGCGACAGCGTGACAGGACCCTGCAGGGCCATCATGCCCTGGTGGCACCGCACGTGTCCCCATGGACGCTCGACAGCGTGGCACTTGTCCCCTGCCACCACACACAGCTGATGGATGGCACCTGTCCCCACAGACCCCTTGACCAAGTGGCGGCTGTCCCCATGTGACCATGGGCACCTGGCAGAGTGGCACCTGTCCCCACACTGCCACGGACACCTCGGGGCTGTGGCACCCGTCCCCACATGGCCATGGTCACCACAAGGCTGTGGCACCTGTCCCCAGAGGACCACGGACACCTCAGTGGTGTGGCACCTGTCCCTGTACAACCATGGTCACCTCAGTGGTGTGGCACCTGTCCCCAGAGGGCCACGGACACCTGGCACAGCGGCATCTGTCCCCATGGGACCACGGGCACCTCAGTGTAGTGGCATGTGTCCCCACAGAGCCACAGCCACCCCGATGCAGTGGCACCTGTCCCCACGCCACCCCCCCGATGTCCCAGCACGTGGCCCTGGCCAAGCCCCCAGGCTGTGTCCCCCCAAAGTGGGGTGACGCCGTTTTTGGGGTGCAGAGGTGACAGGCGGCATCGCGAGGCCACACAAGGTGACAGACCCCACGGATGTCCCCAACCCTCCCGGCGTCCCCCGCCACCTCCCTGGGACACAGCGAGGTTTTGGGGTGAGAATTCCAGCCCAAAATCCATCGGGTCACCCCCACCCGCTGGGGCAGCGCCGGGGGTGACACGGGCCGGGGGGGTGACACTCGGGTGCCACCTCCCTCCGGGATCCGCCCCCCCCAGCCTGGGGTAATCAAGGACAAAACGAAGCACGAGGGACTTTTGGGGTGAGG
>NW_008246064.1:147596-148088 GCF_000691975.1 Corvus brachyrhynchos
CCCCATCCCAGCTCTGGAACCTCCCCCAGGTGTGGGGGGGCGGGGACTCCCCTCCACCTGCTGGGGGGTGGGAAGCACCCATTCCCCACCTGCTTTTCCTTCCTATTCCCGTGTTCCCATCGCCGTGAAAGGGAGGTAAAAGGGGCTGAGGAAGGCAAAGCGCCCCCTCCCCTCCCCCCCCAAATAATTAACACTAATTAGCTCAGCTGAGCCTTGCACTCCTCTGGAGACGCCCCGAACGAACTAAACGCGAATATTTCGGCCTATTTTCCCTTTTAAGCTCCTTTTAAACCGTTTTAAAACCCTGAATGGATAATTTCTTACGTGCCGCTCCCCAAAACCCCCCCCGAATCGATTGCTCGCATCGAGACGCTCGGCGCTCGGCGCGCCTGGCCTGCCGCGCATGCGCGGCGCGCGCTGTACGGCAGGTGGGACGCAGAGGGTGAAGAAGATGGCGGCGCCCGGCGGCGGCCTGGAGGCCGCGGAGGAGGC
>NW_008246064.1:148195-150882 GCF_000691975.1 Corvus brachyrhynchos
GAGGCCTGGGGGTGCTGGGGGAGAGCCAGAGGAGCCCGGGGGATTTGGGATACGGTGGGACGGGATTTAAGGGTTTGGGGGGTCCCAGAGGATCTGGAATGGGGCTGGGGGTGTCAGGGGATCCCACGTGGATCCTCAGATATTTGGGATGTGGTGGGACGGGATTTAAGGGTTTGGGGGGTCCCAGAGGGTCTGGAATGGGGCTGTGGGGGTGTTGGGGGGGAGTCAGGACATTCCACATGGATCCCGAGTTATTTGGGATATGGGATGCAGAGGGTCGGGAATAGGGCTGAGGGTTATGGGATCACAGAGAGTCTGGAGTGGGGCTGGGGGTGTCAGGGGATCCCACGTGGATCCTCAGTTATTTGGGATATGGTGGGACGGGATTTAAGGATTTGGGGGGTCCCAGAGCGTCTGGAATGGGGGTTTTGGGGGAGAGTCAGGGGATCCCGAGTTATTTGGGATATGGGATGCAGTGGGTCTGGAATGGGGCTGGGGGTGTCCGAGGGATGATCCCAAATATTTTGGGCTTCAGGAGGAAAAAAGTAGGAAAACACTGGATGGGCTTTTCCTGTGGATAAAGCCTGGGGAAGCAGGGAATGGGAGAAGCCTGGCTGGAGATCCTCCTTCTTCCCGAGGAGCCGAGGCCTTTTCCCACGGCTTATTTTTAGCCATGGATTTGGGAGCAGAGGAGTTCTCTTGGATGCTGCTGGATCCCTTTGATCCAGCTCTTGGAATAACCCGGTGTGGGAAGGAGGGGAAGCATTCCATGGGCGAGGTGCCGCTGGATGAGCTGGGATGGCAGGGAAAGGGGCCTGGGTGGGATTGGGAGCAGCGAGGTTTCACAGGATCCCGGGAAAATCTGGAATGGACCTTTGGATCCACTTCCCTTTCCCTGCCACTTTTAGGGTTTCAGGGAATTTTTTTTCCCTTTCCCGTTCCTACAATGGCAGCGTTGGGAACTGATGGAGCAGCTGGGAAAATGTGGAACGAGCCTTCCTGGGTTTCTGTGGGATCTGTGTCCGGCCTGAGCAGCAGAACTTGGGAAGGAAGGGCGGGAAGTGGCAAGGGGACCTGGCAGGGTGGGAAAGGGGATCCGTGGGAATGTGTGACGCCAGCGGGAATGACTGGATGGGAAGGGAGAGAGGCTTGGGACCAGAAATCAGGGAATCCTGGGATGTTTGGCTGGGAAGAGACCTTAAGGATCATTCCATGGGCAGGGACACTTCCCGCTATCCCAGGCTGCTCCAGCCTGGCCTTGGGCACTGCCAGGGATCCAGGGGCAGCCCCAGCTGCTCTGGCAATTCCAGCCCAGCCCCTCCCCACCCTCCCAGCCCAGAATTCCTTCCCAAGGTCCCACCCCAATCTCCCATTTTCCAGTGGGAAGCCATTCCCTGTGTCCTGTCCCTCCATCCTTGGCCCCAGTCCCTCTGCAGCTCTCCTGGAGCCCCTTTGGGCCCTGAAAAAGCTCCAAGGTCTCCCTGGATCCACCTCTTTTCCAGGTGAATTCCTCAGCATTCCCATGACATCCACGGGAAGCTCTTCCCTGGCCTCACCCTCTCCACGTGTTCCTGAACTGCCAGGGCAGCCTCTGGAATATTTGGGATGCTGCCCAGGGCAGGGCTGGAATCCCCATTCCCGGAGGGATTGGAATCCCTGTGGATGCAGCCCCTGGGGACACGGATCAGGGCTGGCCTGGGAAGGGCCGGGAGTGGTCGGGCTCCATCTCCGAGGCTTTTCCAACCTCGATAATTCCAGGATTCCATGCCTCAGCCCCTCTTTCCCCATCACCAGTGGAGGCAAAATCTTGGAAAAGCCAACCATTCCAACGACTTTGCCTTCTTTTCCTTGGCTACGACCTCCCTGTTTCCTGCCAGGATTTTCCCAGGGAAGGGTTAATTCCTACAAAAATCCGGCAGAAAATTGCTGGGATTGGATTCTCCCGCTGCTCCGGCGTCTCCCCTGCCATTCCCATCTCCATGGCGATGGCCACAGGGATTTTCCATCATTTCCCCTTTTTCTCCCTCTCCATAAAAAAGGGATTAAAGGCTCCTCCGCATCCCGAACCCCATCCCGGGCTCCTTTCATCTCCTGGAATTCCAGCTGCTCCCTGCTCCGGCTGGATTTGCCAGAGCTTTGGGATGGGATGCATGGAAATGAGGAGTGACACGGAGCCTGCCCTGGAGATGGGGTAGGGATGCTGGGCCGGCATTCCCCCCGAGAATTCTCTGCCGCTTCTCCGGCTTATTTCATGGAATACTTTGCTGGGAAGGACCTTCGGGGTCATCCCATTCCATGGGCAGGGAATTGCAAGCAGCTCTTTGGTTTTTAATGGAGAATTCCTGGTTTGCCAAGGATGGAAAGCTGAGGGATTGGGTTTTTCCAATTGGGTGGATCCAGCGTCATTCCAGAGGGGTGAAGGAGCTCCAAGCTCCTGGAAGAGAGCTTGGATACAGAGGGGGACTTTGCCCACCCTGCTGGAAGATTCCGGGAGAGCTCCGCCATTCCCAGCCCTCCGGGCAGAAATTTGGGAATTCTGTCATGACGTGGATTGAAATTCCTGCTTTATTAAACCTTGGAAAATCCCGGATTTCTTTCGGGAAGGGACCTTAAAATTCATCCAATCCCATGGGCAGGGAGCATGGAACATTCCAGGCCTGGAATCCAGAGGAAAGCAAACCTAAGGC
>NW_008246064.1:150916-153291 GCF_000691975.1 Corvus brachyrhynchos
AAGGGAATAAATGCTGGAAATGCCAGGAGGAGCCATCCCGAGCCGGTTTAAATTCCAGCAGGTTTTTGCAGAGCACCTCGAGGTCCTTGGGAAGCTTTTCCTGCTTTTGATTCCCTTTCCGAGCCCTTTTTTTTGGGAGCTGGGAAAGGCTTTTCCCGACTTTTCTCCTTTATTCCCGGCTGGTTCCGTTCCCTCTCACAGCTTATCCCTTTGTTTTCCAGCCTTAGCTCCAGAAATCCAGGGAATGCAAATGATCCCGAGCCTCCGATCTCCGGGAGAGCGGGAACGTTTCAAGGGCAGTGGATTTTCATTGGAAAAAACCCCCTTGGAAGTCCAGGACTTCCTAAAAATTAGGGAGAAGCTGAAAGAAGGGAAACATTCCGGAAATATCCCAATTTTCCCTATTTCTTGCATCCTTTCTTAAGGAATTCTGCTTTTCCTGGAGTTTTCCTGCCATTCCTTTGTGTCCTGGAGGGAATTTCAGGTTATTCCCACTGGAAACACCGGGAATGTTCACGGAGGAACTTGGATTGTGGGAAAATCCCATTTTTTTGGGATTCTCTCGGGGTTGGAAGCACCAAAACCAGGGAAAACGGGAATTTCTTCCTTCTGCTCCCTCCGGTTCCGGATCAGATTTTTCCCTTAAGGAAAATTCTCCAAAAATATTGAGGTGGAAAAAAAGAAACGGGAAAGGAGAAGAAATCAGAATAAGGGAGATTCCTGCTTGGAAATTCCATGGAAAAGTGGGAAGCTGCTCCAGGAGCCTCCTCTGTCTGCAGCACTGGGATTCCCGAGGGAATCCGGCAGAGGTTGTGCTGTGGGAACGCTTTTTGTGGGAATACATTCCGGGATTCTCCGGAGAATTGAAGCGAGAGGCTGGGAATTCAGGAATTCCTGCTTTGGGATTGCCACTTTTCCTTCCTTTTCCCGTGTGAAGTGGGGGATGGGGGCCTTTTCCCATAATTGAAGGAAAAAACTCCTCGCTGGGACAATATTTGGGAATTCCCATTGGGCACGTCCCAGATTTCCAGCTTTTCCCCTTTTCCTTTTGCCCTTGCTGTGAAATCCTGGGATTCGATGGCTCCAAGTTCCACTCTGAGGGGATTCCCAGGAAAATTCCATGGGACTTCCTCTGCTGTTCGGATGTGTGGGGATACCGATGATATTCCCAAAGATCCCTCAGCAAAATCCAGGTGGGATCGCTGGGTGGGAATTCCAGGCTCAGATTCCTTCTTCCATCCCAAAAATTCCTAATCCAAGAACTCCACAGCTCCTTCTCCTGCTGTTTTATCCTCAAATCCATGAAAAGCCGGAGCCTTTCCATGTTTTGGTGGGAGGGAAAGGTCTCCCATTGCTCCTTCTCTCATCCCGGCTCCGGAGCATTCCCTGTGTTGTGCCTCGAGCCGGAAAAATTCCTTTGGCTGCATCCCAAGCTTTTGTTCCTGGCTGGATTCGCTCCAGAGCCACATCCCTGCTCCTCCACACCTTCCCGGCCGGAGCGGGAGGAAGGGCCGGCACTGCTCCTTTTCCTGCTTTTCCGCCGTTTTCCTGCTTTCCCAAAGGCCCGGACAATCCCTGATCCCACACTTAGGGTTGCTGGGGCCTCGCTTTTCCCATTTCTTTTCTTGCTGGGATTTGTTTTGCCGGAGCAAAGCTCCTCGTGATCCCGAAATCCGAGTGCCAAAGGCTTGGGCAAATTGTTGCTGTGGAAACGGAGCCCAGGGAAGTTTTTCCAGCTGGGATAAAACTCCCGGAGGGCTCCGGAGGATCCGTTGCTATCCCGGCTTTTTTAGGGAAGTCTGAAAGGATCCCAGGGCTGGAGCACAGGGAATGTGCTTCCACAAGGTTGGTTCACCTTGGGCAATGTTCCCAGAGGCTCTTCCCAACAATTCCAGCCTGGGAATGTTGGTTTGGAGATAAGAGGGATTTGCAGGAGTGGGATGGCTCAGGGGGGATCCCACGGATCCAGGGATGGGATCCTCAGGGCAGGAAGGGCTTGGAGCTGCTGGAGCAAAGCCAGAGGAGTCCATGGAGCTGCTCCAGGGCTGGAGCCAGGCTGGGAGAGCTGGGAATGTTCCCCTGGAGAAGGGAAGGACACAGGGAGAGCTCCGAGCCCCTTGCAGGGCCTAAAGGGGCTCCAGGAGAGCTGGAGAGGGACTGGGGACAAGGCCTGGAGGGACAGGACACAGGGAATGGCTTCCCAGTGCCAGAGGGCAGGGCTGGATGGGAGATTGGGAATTGGGAATTGCTGGCTGGGAGGGTGGGGAGGGGCTGGGCTGGAATTGCCAGAGCAGCTGGGGCTGCCCCTGGATCCCTGGCAGTGCCCAAGGCTAGGCTGGACATTGGGGCTGGGAGCAGCCTGGGACAGTGGGAGG
>NW_008246064.1:153322-153979 GCF_000691975.1 Corvus brachyrhynchos
GCCTTTCCGCCCCTTTCCCGCCTTTCCGTGCCTTTCCCGCCTTTCCGTTGCTTTCCCGCCTTTCCGTTGCTTTCCCGCCTTTCCGTTGCTTTCCCGCCTTTCCGTTGCTTTCCCGCCTTTCCGTTGCTTTCCCGCCTTTCCGTTGCTTTCCCGCCTTTCCGTTGCTTTCCCGCCTTTCCGTCGCTTTCCCGCCTTTCCGTCGCTTTCCCGCCTTTCCGTCGCTTTCCCGCCTTTCTGTCGCTTTCCCGCCTTTTTTCTTCCCACCTTGTTTTTTCCCTCCTTTTGTTTTTGCCTTTTTTTCCCCCCCCTTTTTTCTTTCCCTTCCTTTTTTTCCCCACCTTTCCTTCCCGCCCCTTTCTATCCCCGCCCTTTCTCTTCCCTCCCTTTTTTCTTTCCCACTCTTTTTCCTTCCCACCCTTTCCCCCCACAGCTTCCCTGGAAAACCTTTGCCTTGATTTTCTAGGACTATCCCCAAGCCTTCAAAAACCATTGGATTTAATAGGAAAGAAGTCGGAATTGGGAATTTTGGCCAAGCTCATGGTAGGATTGGAATATCCCAATATTCCAGCCCCCAGGGAAAAGCAGGAATTCCCAGGAGTGGGAACAGCTGCGGCTCCTTGGGAATATTTTTGTTCAGTATTTCCTTATCTTTGAATC
>NW_008246064.1:153995-155049 GCF_000691975.1 Corvus brachyrhynchos
AGGAATGAGAGGAAAGGACTCGGAGTGCGGGAAGGGACTTCCCACAACCTGAAATTCCATGGATTTGAGGGTGGCTAAACATTACCCAGCTTGGAGCTCCACCAGAAAATTCCAGAGGGCTCTTCCCGGTTTTTATTGAATTTATGGAGCGTTTGTTGAGCAGGGAATTCCTGGGAGTATCCCAAGGTTTTAATGGACTTCAGAGGAAAACCAGGGAATGAAACCGCAATGAGATGGGGATTTTAGGGGTGATTGTTGTCGGTTTTCCCTTTAAAAAATCCGGGAATATTTTCCTTGCACTTGGAGCAGGAGCTGGACCTGAACAATTCCAGCCCCTGGCTCCCTTCCCTGTTTGCTGGGAATGTAATTTTTAACCCGGATTGTGGAACAGAGTTGGGAAGTTTGGTTGGAAAAGGGATCCAGGGAATGAGTCAGCAGTTGGGAAACATTCCCAGGCCTGGAAGAGCTCCTGGATAATATCGGGATCCAGGAGTTGGTGTTGGGAGAGGGACTTTGGCTAAGGGATGGGACACAGGGAATGGATCCCAGTGCCAGGGGGCAGGGATGGATGGGATATCGGGAAGGAATTCCTGGCTGCAATGGAATTCCCAGGGAATTCTGTGGCTGCCTCATCCCTGGAAGTGTCCACGGCCAGGTTGGAGCTGCCTGGGATAATGGGAAGTGTCCCTGCCCATGGAATGGGATCAGCCTGAGGATCCCTTCCCATCCGAGCCTTTTGTGCCTTTAGGAAAAGTTGGGAATTCAGCTCTGGGAACGGAGAAGGCCCAAATCCCCTTATTCCCAATCATTTTCCATGGAAATAAAAGTCGGGATAAGTGGAGCTGAGCAGAGCTTGCTGTGTCCATCCCTGCTGAATTTCCCGGGAAATCTGGCGCTGCTCCTGCTTTTATTCGGAAGTTGGGAAGTTCATTTCCTTCCAGGATTCCAGAATTCCATGGCTGCTCATTCCCAGCTCCTCATGGGCACCATTCCATCCCTTTTCCTGCCTGGATAACGAGGAGAAGCGGGAATTCCCCTGCTTTTCCTGGGATCT
>NW_008246064.1:155081-155702 GCF_000691975.1 Corvus brachyrhynchos
CCCTATTCTGGAGAAACTGGATTGATTTTGCTCCAGCTTTTTCCTGGAGCTGGAATGAAATCCTTTGTTGTGCTCATCCCTGTGGCATTCCGTGTTTTCCATCCCGGATGAGAAACGAGGGAAAGAAGAAATCCTGCTGGGCGAATTCCCACTTCTTTCGTGGGGATCGGCGCTCGTTCCCATTCTCATCCTTCTCTTCCTCTAATTCCCTTCTCCCAAGAATATCCCAATCCCAGAGGGTCTGGGAGCTGTTTGCTCTCCTGCTTTTCCAGGGAAGCCCCAATCTCACGGATTATCCCGTTTTTTTTTTTTTTTGTTTGCAGAACCAGGAGAGTGGAGAACCCGAATCCAAAATTCCCAGAGAAGATGAGGAGGAGGAGCCTGTCAAGCACAAGTAATTCCTTCCTGATTCCCACTTTTCCCTCGGGAATGTCTTGTCCAGGAGCATTTTCCTTTGGCTCTGTGCAATTTCATAGGGATTTTCCATAGGAATTTGGGGCGAATCATTTGGGATGAGGGATGGCTGGATTCGTCCCGCAGGATTTTTCCAGCCTTAAAAATTCCGTGGATAAAGTGGCGGAAAAGCCTGAGGCTGAGTGAGCGGTTCCAGGGGGCGCAGGG
>NW_008246064.1:155751-165300 GCF_000691975.1 Corvus brachyrhynchos
ATGGAGTGGGGATTGGTATTTTTCCATGGATTCCCGTGGCTGTTTTCCCTGGAAAACGGGAGCACAATCCCAGCTGAGGCTCCTGGCAGATCCAGCTGATTCCAGAGGTGTTTTCCTCCTGGGAAAATCCCATCAGGGCTTTTTTTGGGGATCATGGGGTAACATTTTGGGTGGAAAAGGTGGAATGGGACCTTTTCCCATGGTTTTATCCCTAAAAACCTTTTCCACGGGAAAAAGAACCAGGAACCAGTGGAAAATCCTCGCTGTTTTTTGGGAATGACTCCTTGGAAAAAGCCCATCCCTGGTGGAGAAGAACCCACAGGGATTTGGGGCTAGAAGCACCAAATTCCTTGGGAGAGGGAACTTTCCGTGGTTGGAATTTGTGCCGGAAAAGGCTCCGGAGATGAAACCGGAGCTCGGGATCTCGGGAAGCTCCTGAATAATGAATGGATCAGGAGCTCTCAGATTCCAGAGGCGACGGAATCTGGGTTGGTTTTCCCACCCCTGCGGATCCAGGCACGGCTGCTCCCAGCTGGAGTGAGGAATTCATCCTCCAAATCCCCAAAAAATCCTGCTTTGGGACTGATGTTATCCTGGGAATTGCTGCTGGGATTGCCTGGAGGGATCCGAGGGCCTTCGTGGCATTCCCGGTGTTTCATTCCCGGTGTTCCACTCCCGCTGTTCAGCAGCACTGGGAAATGGGTTTTTCCATGGATTTTCGTTCATCCAGTGGCAGATCCGGCCAAAATCCCTCCCCTGCCTCGGGATGATTTCCTGGAAAATCCAAGGAAGTTGCAGGTGGAGAGGAAAGTGTGGAGTGGGAAATCCCATTCCGGCTTCATCCTCAAATTCATGGAATCCTTTGGGAAGCAGCTTTTTGGGGGGAAAACTTTGCTTCCCGATGGATTTTCCTCTTTGTCCACCTTTCCCACCACAGCCTGTTTGGTCGGAATCCAGAGGGAATTTCCCAAGGCAAATTCCAGCAGAATCTGCTCCGTGGGAAGGTTTGAATCCCAAATTTGGCCCGGATGATGCCCAACTTTTGATTTCCTTTTGCTTTTCTTGTGGAATGTCTGGTTTTTTTCCCGTGGGAATTGGATCTGGAAGAGCCCATCCCTCGATTTCCTCTTGGATTTGGATTTTTCAGGAATCTCCCTATGGAAAAGGGAAACTGGGATTATCTGCTGGGATTCCACCTGGATTTGGGAAATGAATGATCCTGGTGCCCAGAATCTCCTTTCCCTCCAAACCACTTCCAGCTAAACGGGCGCTGGGCTGGATTTTCCAGGTGGAATGAATCCTGTGGGATAGGGAATGCAGTGCTTCAGGGAACAATCCTCTGGTTTGTGGAGCAAAATCCTGGGATTTTCACTGCTGGCTGCTTCCGGGTGTGGAATTCCTGAATGGATTGGCTTGGAAGCTTCCTGTGATCCTGAGGATTCTCTGCAGGCTCCGTATTCCCAGCTGCTTCCAAGTTCTGCCCCCTCAGGAATGGCCGGAGAGGGAAAACTCCGGGAGGAAGGAGCTGGAGGTCCCTGCCGAGGCACCGGCAGTTTTCCAGGGATTCTTTCCTGCTTTTCCCTCTGCTTATTGATGGATTGGGGGAATTCCCTCTCAGCCACTCGGGACATGGGGAAATCCCGTCAAATTCCATCCCTGGCAGTGTCCAAGGCCAGGCTGGATCTTGGAGCAGCCTGGGATAGTGGGAGGTGTCCCTGCCCATGGAATGGGATGATCCTGAAGTCCCTTCCAAACAATCCATTCTGGAATTCTGGGATTCTCCAGCCCCTTCTCCGTGTGTTCCCTCTGCTCATTTTTCCAGCTTGGGAATCCCCAGGAGATTCCAACCCCACCTGCTCCGTGGCATCCCAGCGCTGCCAGGAAAGCTGGAGCAGGGAAAAGTTCCCTGGTGGAAGGCATTCCATGGAATCCTGGAATGGTTTGGGCGGGGAAGGACCTTCAGGATGATCCCGTTCCGTGGGCAGGGACAGCTCCCGCTATCCCAGGCTGCTCCAATTCCCATCCAACCTTGCCTCAGGCACTTCCAGGGATGGAGATTCCCAACTTTTCTGTTCCACGGGCTGCAGGAAGGACAGATCCCCTCGGCTCTGGCTTTCCCAGCATTTTTCCCTCCCTGCTCCCACATTTTTTGGCCACTTCCTGCTTTGTTCCCACTCCACTCCAACCTCCCCATCCCATTTTTCCTTCCTCATTTTCCTGCAAATTCCCAGGGCAGGAACAAAGCCCTGCGAGCCCTGCTCCTCTCCCAGGAATTCCAGCTCTGATCCCTGATCCACGCTCTGGGAATTCTCTCTGGAACTGTGGAGAACTTGGATTATTTGGATTTCTGTGTGGAGCAGGAAGCGGAGCCGCTGCTCCGCCTTTCCCAGGAAAAGGGTGTGGGAGGATTTTGGCCTTTCCGCCTCATTCCCATGGGGAAAAACACTGAATTTGGGAATCAGGGACCTGCTGGAGCCTGGAATTCCCATCCCGCAGTGCTGAGCCTTGGAACTGGGCTCCTTGTGCCAACAAAGGTGGGAAAAGGGAAACTGAAAATCCAAGGAAAAGCTTGGAGAGGGATGGGATAAAAATAATCCTCGATTTTCCAACTTCGGGAAAAGCAAATCCCCACCGAGCTCTGCCGTTGGACATGGAGTTACCCTTGGAAGTTACAGCTCCCTGGACTGGGGGAGGAGCGGGCCTTGGGAAACCCGATCTCCCTCAGGAATTCCTGCCTCTGGAATGTCGCCTGGCAGGTCCAGAGCGCTTTTGTTTGTTAATCCCTGCCTCAAAATCCCTCCGGGAATCTGCTCCAGAGGGGGCTGGGCTTGCCAGGAGCATCCAGGACGTGATGCCCTTCATCCCGGAGCGTGGAAATCTCGGGGAAGGGGTTTAGGACAAGGAAAAGAATGGGAAAAACTCCCTGAGGATTTTCCCGCCCTTTTTTTCCCGCCCTTTTTTCCCGCCCTTTTTGTGAGGCGGCCGGAGCTGAGCTCGGGACATGGGGAGGGTTTGATTGACGCTTCCCGGGATCTGTTCCCGCTTGGACACGGACATGGAGCATCCCCAGGCTTCTCTTCCCATCGGGAATGTGCTCAGGCCGCGCCAGGAGCGGGAGGAGGGGTGGGAATGGGAAAAGGCAAGGCTGGGAGCTGCCACACTTTGCTCCAAGCTGGAAAAGGGAAGTCAGGGATTGAGGTGGCTGAATCCACTTGGAAGCTGAATCCCCCTGGGATCTGGCCACCGGGATCCAGACTGGGAAAATTCCCGAGCTGCCTCCATCCTGAAGGTTCTTATCCATGTTTTTGGGCTTTCCTCCCCCTCTGGAGCTGGAGGACGCTGTGGATTTTCCCTCTGCATGGAGCTGATCCATCCCTAGAGAAGGATCCATGGAGCTTCCTGTGATCCCAAGCCTGGCTGGACCCTCCTGGGGAGGCTGGGGATGATCCTGGATTTTCCCTCTCCTCATTCCTGGGATGGGGATGAGCTCCAGTGGTGAAATCCTGCTCCTTCCACCCCTTGGCTCCACTTTTTTCCAGGAGCCATTCCTGGGAATTCATCCACCTCATGGTGTTCTGGGCATGGATTTTTTAGGTGCTCAGACCTCCAGCTGCCCTTCCTGAGGGAGAATTTCTGGGAATGTGAGCAGGGCTGGAGCATCTTTCTGGTCCCAATCCTTGTGCCGGCTCCGTGATGAAATTGTGGATCTGATCCCAGGAATTCCAGCAGCTATCCCGGCTATTATCCCGTGGCCATCCAGGTGCTCCCAAGGTGCCTCCAGGGCTCCCTTTGGTTGAACCTCAGGGGTGGAAGATGGGATTGGATCCATCCCAACCAGGAGGAGCCACAGAAGAACATGGATGGGGTTTGTCCTTGTTCCAGTGTTGGTATTCCTGGCATGGTCGGGGTGGGAATGCTTTGGAATATCCAGCTCCAGCAGGATCCTACGCTCCACATGGAATGTGGGCTCTGTCCCAGTTTTATTCATGGATGTTGAAGATCCCAGTGTCCACCTGGAAAGGCTCAGGTGCCTGGGAAAACCCTGTGGGAAGCGACGGCCTCTCTCCTGATGGATTTGGGATCTTCTCCGGCTCTCCTGGATGTGTCTCCCAGTCCTTGCTCCAGCAAAGAGCACATCCTGGAAAACCAACCAGCCCAGCCAGTTTGGGGGCTCCTGGTGTGGGGAGAGGTGGGGATTTTTGGGGATTCCTTCCTTCTGGAGCCGCTCCAGGAACAGGATGGGCTCGGGAGCAGCTTTTCCAGGGAAGAGCTTTTCCTCAGGGCGGATTCTCCTGGATCTCTGCTTTGGTGCCTTGCGTGAGGAATCCGGGAATGACGGTGGCACCTTGTCCTGGGATCTTCAGCACCTGCTGGAGTGAATCCAGAGGATCCCACGGAGCTGCTCCCAGGGCTGGAGCCCCTCTGCTCTGGAGCCAGGCTGGGAGAGCTGGGAATGTTCCCCTGGAGAAGGGAAGGACACAGGGAGAGCTCCGAGCCCCTTGCAGTGCCCAAAGTGGCTCCAGGAGAGCTGCAGGTGGACTGGGGACAAGGCCTGGAGGGACAGGACACAGGGAATGGCTTCCCAGTGCCAGAGGGCAGGGCTGGATGGGAGATTGGGAATTGGGAATTGCTGGCTGGGAGGGTGGGGAGGCCCTGGCACAGGGTGCCCAGAGCAGCTGGGGCTGCCCCTGGATCCCTGGCAGTGCCCAAGGCCAGGCTGGACATTGGGGCTGGGAGCAGCCTGGGACAGTGGGAGGTGTCCCTGCCCACGATCCTGATCCCAAGGGTCGCTTCCATTCTCTAATTCCATGATTTACCTCAGCGAGGTCCTGGAACACGTCCCACTGTTCCCACCACTCCCATGGAGTGGGTTGGATCTTGGCCAGGAGATTCCCGTGCTGGAGCGGGAATGGGATGGAGTGGGAACGGTTGGATTTTCCACCTGTGCTCCGGTGACTTCCAAGGTTGGATTTTTGGTGCTTCCCGTAAAAACCTGGACCTTTGCTTCCCAAGCTTCTCCTCCTCAGCTTCTCTTGGAGCGTTTATCCCGGTTAATTCCATCCTTGGTGCTTGATGAGCTTCACCTCCTTCATTATCCCTGTGGGCTGAGCTGATCCATGGATCCCGCTGCCTCTGGAGTGTCCTGGAGGCAGCTGGAGGTGCGATGAGCTCCTGCGAGCTGGATTTTCCAGGATTGTGGCTTTGGGAATTCCTCTGGAGGCTTGCAGGGTTTCGCTCCAGTGAGGAATCACTCGTGGGAGTGAGAGTGTCCCATTGAAACCCAAATTATTTGGGAATATCATGGAATTGTGGCTCAATCCCGACTCCTGAGCTCTCCTGGAGGAGATGAAAACACGGAAAAACTTCCAGGTGATGTTTGGGTTCCTCATTCCCTCAGCTCCACCATCCACTTATTCCAGAACCTGGATGTGCTCCCTGATTTTAGCACTTCCAGAATGCTTGGATAACCACCTCATATCCTAAATAATCCTTTCTTCCCTGTCTTTCCAAAACCCTAAAGAATTTTTTCCATGATTTTGGATCTCCTCTGGGGTTTCCATGCGGAGTATCCCAGTTTTTAGCCCCAAAAGGTCGGTGCCGGGTGGGTGTTGGGTTCTCCTCCCAGGGAACAGGGATGGGATGGGAGGGAACGGCCTCGAGCTGTGCCGGGGGAGGTTCAGGTTGGATATTGGGAATATTCCCCATGGAATGGGGAGCGGGAGTCCCCATTCCTGGTGGGATTTGAAAGCCGTGGAAGTGGATCCGTGGTGGCCTTGGCTGGATCTCAGTGGTTGGATTTGAAGATCTCGGAGGCTTTTCCAACCTCAGCGATTCCATGGTTCCATGATTTCAGCTGCCTCTGGCTCCTGATTCCAACATGCCCCTTTTTCCCAAGTGCCCACTGGGGCATCCCAGGCTTTTCTCACTCTTCCCGCTTTTCCCAGGGAGATTAAGCTGCGGAATTACGATCCCGAGGATGAGGAGCTGAAGAAGAGGAAGCTGCCCCCGGGCAAACCGGCCTCAGGTGGGAGCAGCGGGAATGTGGGAATGTGGGAAGGGAAAGGAGGCCTTGGGAAGCTCCGGGCTCTTCCTGAGGTGGGAGATCCACTGAGATGAGGTGTCCATGGAGCCTGGAGGGCTTGGAATATCTGATCCTGTCACCCTCACACCCAGCATTGCACGAGAGCGCTGGGAGCACTCCCAGGCCCAAATCCAAGGATTCATCCTCGGAGGAGCCTCCCTGGAGGATCCTTCCGGAAATTCCGGCTGTTTTGTTGGATTTATCTTGAAGGAAATCTTAGGCCGGATTTGAGGGCGTTGGGGCTGGAATTTCCTCACCTGGAACTTTCATAATCTCCTGGGGAGGAAGTGAAAGAGTTCCCTTGATCCTTGAGATTTGGAGTTCTCCTGGAATAAATCCCTTGAAAAATGCCCTGAATAAAAAGGGAGGGCTGGGAATGGCTGGGAATTCCAGCACTGCCCTTTCCTTGTGGTTTTGTAGGAGTTTAAAACTTCCACATGACAGGAAAGACATGGAAAGGCTGGAGCGTGTCCAGGGAAAGGAAAGGAGCTGGGAAGGGGCTGGAGAATTCCCAAGGGAGCTGGGAATGTTATCCTGGAGAAAAGGAGGCTCCAGGGGGATCTTCTGGCTCTGCACAACTCCCTGACAGGAGGGGAATCGGGATCTGCTCCAGGGAACAGGGACGGGATGAGAGGGAATGACCAGCTTGGATATTGGGAGAATTCCAGTTGTCCAGCGGTGGTGGAATCCCTATTCCTGGTGGGATTGAAATCCCTGTGGAGGTGGCACCTGGGGACACGGTCAGTGCTGGCCTTGGCAGTGCTGGGAATGTTTGGGTTCTGTGATCCAAAAGGCTTTTCCGACCCAAATGGTTCTGTGATTCCATGAAATCCGGGTGCTGGAGTGGGATGTGCTCCCTGGTGCCGCAGCCCTTCCGTGGGTGGCTTTTTCCAGGAATGTTTTCCCATTATCCCTGATACCTCCAGACCTTTCTGCAGGCGTGGGCTGGAGCTTGAGCCCTCCAAATGTCCCAGGCCTGGACATGAGTCAGGAAGAGCCATATTCCAGACATCTGGAGCAGCCGGTTCCTGCAGCTGTAGGGAGAAGAGACCTTATACGACCCAGATTCCAGCTGCCGCTGCTGCTTGTGGGATTTCCATCATTCCCAGATAATTTTGAGGAGTCTGCAGAAGGGTTTGGATACCGAAGGGATTTACTTACGTGTGGGCGTCATGTTTTTAGGGAAAGCTGTGGGAATGGGGTTTTGGGGAAGCTTTTGGGAGCCGAGCCTGGAGCGCTGATGGAATTCCCTGTATCTGATGGAATTCCCTGTATCCCGATCCTGTTTCCCCATCTAGTGGAGGACACGGTGAAGGAGCAGCTGGAGGCTGCCAAGCCGGAGCCCATCATCGATGAGGTGGTAGGTAAACGTGGAGCTGGAATTCCAGAGCTGGGAATCCAGAGCTGGAAATCCGGAGTCGCTCCGTGCCGTGTCCAGGCTGGAATGTTGCCTTCGGCTCTCACTGGATGTCTCCTCTCCTTCCCTAGGATCTGGCAAACTTGGCTCCCAGGAAACCCGACTGGTGAGTGCCTGTGGAATGCTGCTCCCGGGAAAAGGCTGTTGGAATCAGCGGGGGGTTGTGTGCCGGAAATATCCAGGAAAACCCGAGCTGAGGGTTAAAAATGGCAGGAAAATCCCGTGGAATGTTGGAATCTTTAAGGTCCTTTGCAACCCCAAGCATTCCATGATTCCATGGAGTTGGAAAGCCAGCCTGGCTGTGGAAGTGGACCCAATTCCGTTTGCCTGCTGATTCCTTTGGGATTCATTGCCGAGGGATGGGGTTGGTTTTGGAGCCGCTGGCACTTGGGAAAGAGAAGGAATTTCCCCTGGGAAAGGCAGGCCCTGCCTGGCTGTGGAATCATCCTGACCTTGTCGCTCTCCTTCCCAGGGATTTGAAGCGGGATGTGTCCAAGAAGCTGGAAAAGCTGGAGAAGAGGACCCAGAGAGCCATTGCGGAGCTGATCCGTGCGTTCCGGAGCCGCGGGAATGGGGTGGTTTATTCCAGAGGGATTCCATGATCCTTGCTGGGAGCTCGTTGGGCCAGGGAGGGATTGGTGGGGCTTGATCCCTTCCCAAAAGGATCTGGGAAGCTGTTGATCCCAAGGAGCTTCCCAAAGAACCTCTGGGGGCGCTTGGATGGTGCTGAGGGAAGGGTTTCGGGGTCCTTCACTGGGTCGCTCCCAATCCAAGCCGTCCATCCCATCTCCATGGTGTTTTTCCCGGCAGGAGAGCGCTTAAAAGGGCAGGAGGAGGAGCTGGCGTCGGCTGTGGGATCAGCGAAGCAGGAGGGAAGCGACTCCGACTGAGGAGAATCCGTTGGGAATGGGCTCCGGATCCGCCTCACGCCGACCCCGTGTCCCCAGGTAGAACTCCCTGTTTGGGACTGCTCATCCCTTTTCCCGAATTTCCTGAATTCCGCCATGCCTGGAGGAGAATTCCGCCGTGCCTGGCTGCTGAGGAGCTTCCATGGAAAACTTTCTGGGATCACAGGGGGTTGATGGGAGCAGGACAGACACCCCCCCCCCCACCACCCCTTGGCTGGAACTTCACAGCCAGGACTCGGAGCAAGGAAAAATGGGAAAACTCCAGGCTGGGGCTGGAAAGGCCAATCCAGACTTGCTGGGAAAGGAGGGAGATGCCAACAGCCCTTGGAAAAGCAGGACCATTTCCCAGGGATTGGTGCTCCTGTTCCTGTGCAGAGACTCCTATTTGGGAATATCCGTGGCCAGCCCTGGAATTCCTGTGGGAAGGGGCTGTGGGGCTCGGGAATTGTTGGCTGCTCTCTGCATCCAGCTGAGTTAAAGGTGGGATTTGCTTTGCTTCTGGAATTTCCCGACCCTCCAGCAGCTCCTCCTCTGGGGAGGGCTTATTGTTAATGGATCTTTTCCTAATAAAACAATTCCATGTGGAAAAAGGGAAAAAGTTGCCACTTGTCCTGCAGGAGTGGGAGGAGGAGCAATGGGATTGAGTCCATGGAAGTTGGAGGAGGAGCAGTGGGATTGAGTCCACGGAAGTTGGAGGAGGAGCAGTGGGATTGAGTCCATGGAAGTTGGAGGAGCAGTGGGATTGAATCCGTGGAAGTTGGAGGTGGCCACAGCTGGTCAAGCACAGTTCCTGGGATGGGCTGATCCCGGTTATTGTGGGATGATCCCAACCCTGTGCCTCTGGAAAAGGTGTGCAGGTGGGATCTGCCAAGCTGATCCTGCCTTTTCCCTGGAAAACTTCATTGTGGCTCTGGGAGCTCTTGCAGGATGGTGCCCAAATCCCGAGGGAAAACATCCGGTGCCAACCTAAGATTCCAGCTGGGATAAAAAGAGCTGTTCCTGGTAATTCCCACATCCTCTGCTTTTTTCCTGGTGGATCATTCCCGGGGTGATGGATTCTTGTCCCTGTGCCAGGACCTGCTGCTTCCCACTGCTCTGTGGTCCTCCATGAGGATTTTCCTCCTGCTGGAGCCCCATTCCTC
>NW_008246064.1:165320-168930 GCF_000691975.1 Corvus brachyrhynchos
GGCTGGGAGCAAAAAGCAGCTGGAAAAGTCCCTGATTCCTCCGCCATTCCCAGCTTCCTCCCTTCTCCTCCTGGAGTTTGCAGCCGTTCCTGCTCCGTCCTCTCCCCTTGGAGGGGCCATTCCCGGGTGTGTGGGGACAACAAGGACACGGAAATTCCATGGAGCAGCGGGAGGGCTGCACCTACCTGGGCCAGGCTCGGTGTTGGGATGTGCTGGTGGATTCCTTCTAGATTCCCTCTGGATTCTCCAGTGGGAAAGCACCTGGCCTGGGAGCCCAACTGTTTCCCTGCAGGGCGTTTTTTGGCATTTTTGGTGGTTTTCCAGATTTTTCTCTGGATGGGAGACATCCAAGTGCCCCTCACCCTTGTCCTAGGGCAAAAGATTTCTGGAAAACCAGTGGGAAGGTGCCATGAGGGAATGCTGTGGCTGCCCCTGGATCCCTGGCAGTGCCCAAGGCCAGGCTGGACACTGGGGCTGGGAGCAGCCTGGGACAGTGGGAGGTGTCCCTGCCCATGGAATGGGATGGATGGGATGATCCTTAATTAGTTCCCTTGTTACCTAAACCAGTCCCTGATTCCATGGAGCCACGGAATCTCTGGAATGCCCTGTAGATGTCAGCAGATCTCCATGCACAGAACGGCTGCGTGCAGCAGTTCCCAACAGCCGGATTCCCGATAAAGCCAGGCTCTGCATCCCTGGCTGAGATTCCCATCCCTCCCTCCCTCCATCCCTCCTCTCATCCCTCCCTCCTCCCATCCCTCCATCCATCCCTCCTCCCATCCCTCCATCCATCCATCCATCCCTCTTCCCATCCCTCCCATCCCTCCCTCCATCCCTCCCTCCATCCCTCCTCCCATCCCTCCCTCCCTCCATCCATCCCTCCCATTCCTCCCATCCCTCCCTCCCGCCATCCCTCCCGCCATCCATCCATCCCTCCCGCCATCCATCCATCCATCCATCCATCCATCATCCATCCATCCATCCCTCCCTCCATCCCTCCCTCCCTTCCTTCCCTGGCTGAACCCGGACCGATGGTGGGAAGCAGAAGAGTTTTCCCTCGTTGACTTTCAAGGGAAAAAATTCCCTTTTTCCGGTTCCAGGCACAGCTTTTCCCAGTTCCTGAAGGAATAATTTTCACTTTCAGCTCTCCCGGAAAATCTGACTTGGAAATGAAAATTCCCAATGTTTTGTTTTAGGTCAAAGCTAAAATAAAACATCCCGAATTTTCCCTTTCCCATGTGTTTTCCACTTTTAATCCAGGCTGAAATTAAGCCAGGATCAGCCCCAGAGCCCTGGAGAAATGCGGGATCGTGGCGTGGGAATGGGATCCCGGCGTGGGAATGGGATTCTGGAATGGGACTGGGCTGCCTGCACAGGACAGGGATCGTGGTATGGGACTGGCATCATGGAGTGGGACTGGGATTTCAGTGTGGCACAGAGATCCCAGCATGAGACGGATCCCGGTGTGGAACAGGGATTCTGGCAGGGATCCTGGCATGGATGCGGGATCCCGGCATGGGAATGGGATCCCGGCGTGGGAATGGGATTCTGGAATGGGACTGGGCTGCCTGCACAGGACAGGGATCGTGGTATGGGACTGGCATCATGGAGTGGGACTGGGATTTCAGTGTGGCACAGAGATCCCAGCATGAGACGGATCCCGGTGTGGAACAGGGATTCTGGCAGGGATCCTGGCATGGGAATGGGATCCCTGTGTGGGACTGGGATCTTGGCATGGGGCAGCAATCCCAGCAGGGAACTGGGATCCGGGCATGGGACTGTGGTGCTGGCACAGGACAGGGATCCTGGAATGGGACAGGGATCCTGGAATGGAACAGGGATCCTGGTGTGGTGCTGGAGTTCTGATGAGGGACAGGGATCCCTGCATGGAAAATCAGGGATCCCTGCATCCATAGGAAAATCAGTTTTCCTTTGGCTGATTTGGGGCCCGATGTCGCCGCCTTTTATCGGGAAAATGCGGAAAACACTGACACCAAACTGACACCAGCGTCAAATCCATCCCTCAGGATCCTCCCGGCCATTCCCTCTGGATTATCCTCCGCCCACATTCTGGCCTTTTAAAAATTAGGATGTTTCTTTCTCCCCTCCTTGGAAATGCCACCTCCCGCCTCTTTTCATTGGATTCCCTCCTGTGCTCCCCACGCTCTGGCCTTGGAAGTTCTCTGACATCCCTCTGTTTGTCCCATAAAAACCAGGCCGTGGGATGCATTTGGCCGGGATAAAAGGCACCGGGGTGGGCTGGAATGTGGAGGAACCTCTGAGGGCTCCGTGACACGAAGCAGGAGCGGCCCTGGAGCGCTGGAGCGGTTGGGATTCTCCAACCTGCTGGGATGAGGGAGAGGAGGTTTCATCCCAAGCCCTCGGCCCTCCAGGCCGTGGTTTTGGAGTGGTCACACCCCTGGCCAAGGTCTGGCTTTCAAGTGTCCGTCTGCTGCAGGAACATGAAAAGAATTCCCAGTTTTTGACAGCTGCTGAAATTCCTTTTGTGGTGTTCCCGGCCAGACTCTGCCCAAGCCGCCTGTTCCAGCTCCCTGGGGGGATTCGGGATCATTGTTGCCTCTGGAAACAAATCCCTCTGCTGCTTGCCTGACTCTACAGGTCCCAGGCTTCCAAAGCAGGTTCCTGGGAATTTTTCCTTTGAGATGTTTGAGCACAGCTGTAGGGAATGGTTTTGTTCCTTAAACACTTGGGATGCTTGGAAAATGCTGTGTGGTTTCCAAGGGTTCTCTGAGGTGCCCTGGGATGGTTGATGGATGGAATTTGGGAACTCTGGGAGACCTGTGGCGATGGCAGGTGGAGAGTGGAGGGGCCCACGGGATGTTCCCTATGGCACAGGATACTCGGATGTGGGAATTGGGAGTCCACACATCGGAAACGGCCTCTGAGGGAGTGGGGATGGGCAGCTCTTGGAATTCTTTGGTACCTTCCGAAGGGATGAGACCCCCTCTGCAGAGCTGCCCCCAGCCCCGGGGCCTGGCCAGTGGAATCCAATGAACTTCCAGACAGGAAAATTATCGCAGGACTTTGCCATCCTTTTGTTCTCCTGCCCCATTTGTTGTTCAGCTCTTCCAACCAACCTTGCAGCAATTGCCTTGGGAAGTTTTCCCATGCCTGTGCCAGGAGGAATGGAACATTTGGAGCATGGTGGTGCAGCCTCTGCTGGACACGGCTCATGGGATTTGCTCCAGCACCTGCTCCGAATTCCCAGGAACAGCAACGAGCCCTGGGCAGGGAAGAACCTCCTGGGACAGAGGCTGTTGGATTCCTGGATGCAGAGCTGCTTCCCGGTGCCCGTCCCACTTCCAGCTGCTTTTCTGCCTCTGGTCCCTCCATGGAAGTTCAGAGAAAGTCCTTGCCTGGAGCTGGGACAATCGGAGCAGGTTCCACTCATCCTCTCCTCTGCTCCATGTCCATCATTAATGGATGGTGAGTGTGGAACTTGTGTCCCTTTCACCATTCCAAGGTCATGAAATCATGGAATGCTTTGGTTGGAAGCGACCTTAAAGCTCATCCCATCCCACCCCTGGATGGGCAGGGACCCCTCCCACTGTCCCAGGCTGCTCCCAGCCCCAATGTCCAGCCTGGCCTT
>NW_008246064.1:169061-176837 GCF_000691975.1 Corvus brachyrhynchos
CCCCCGCTCCCCCAGCCTGGCTCCAGAGCAGAGGGGCTCCAGCCCTGGAGCAGCTCCATGGACTCCTCTGGACTCTCTCCAGCAGCTCCAGGTCCTGGTGCTGTTGGCCCCGGGGCTGGGGCAGCTCTGCAGGTGGGGAATCACCTCAGAGGGGCTGAGGGGCAGAATCCCACCCCTGGATACCCTTTTCCAGCAGAAAGTTCCAACTTTACTCCAGAACCCCAACCTGTTTCCTTGGCCCAGCGAGGCCGTTCCTAAAGTGCTTTTGCCATTTGGTTCTGAACAGTTCTTCCTTTAAAAATCCCTGTCAAAACAAGAAAACCGGGAGCTGCTTCCAGCTCTGTGGGATTTTTTCCCCCTCCCATTAAGATATTTGAAATAAAACCACCCTGGGAGTTCCCATAAAACACCTGCTGAATTTATGATGCGATTGTTAGAGAGCAGAAAATGTCCAATAAAAAGGAATTTTCAACAGGAGCCCAACCTCCCACAGCCCTTCCCGAGCTCCATCTGCGGTAGATGGAGCTGGAAGGAATAAAACATCTTGGAGGAGTTTGGAGATTGTAAATGCAACTAAAAATAGCAAATCTGTGCCTTTATTTAGGATTTTTCCCTCCGGGGAATCTGAAGGATTGAGGAAAAGTGGAAGTCGGATGAGCTCGTCCCACCCAGGTAGCACCAGGAAAGGTTTGCCGTGGTTTTTCCCGGGAGCGTTTCCTTTCCAGCTGCCTGGCTGCGGGATTTTGACCTATTGTTCCCAAAAATAATGACATGAAGAGAAAAAAGAGAGAAGCACTCAGCGTTCCTCTGTATTTAATGGAGAATTATGGATGTTTGGGAAGCTGAGGGTGGTTCTTGCCCTGGGAATACTCGGCAGAGTCATCCTGGCTTGACGTTTTCCATAATGCTCCCTCGGGGCACTGGAGCTACTGGGATTGTGTCCTTCAGAAAGCTGAGGAACTGCTCAAGTGCGGAATTTCTTCAGGACCTGTCCGTGTCTCCTCATGGAACAAAACTTGGGAGTGCCAAAGCACTCCAGCAGTCGTAGATGTAAGGAGAAGGCTCTTCCCATGCCTGTCAACACTCGGAGTCAGGAAGGAGAAAAGCTTCCCAGTTGGTCTCCGTTGGAGCTGGGGTCGGATCGTGCCAGAGAAAAGGACAGCCTGGAAAGTTTATTAATGGAAATGCCTGGAAGTCTTGGAGAGGCCTGAAATAGCAGGAAAAGCTTCTCTTCCCATGTTCTCCCAGCTGGAAAATCGGGACAGGTATTTGGGCAGCGGGGTTGTGTTACAAGAAGCTGGAAGGTTCTTCTGAAGGTCCTACTGGGAGGTAACTCCACTCCTCAGTCCCCTGAGGATTCCGCTCTCCTTTATCCCTGTGCTGCCTAAAACTTGTGGAAATCAGGAGGCGTTTGGGAGATGAAGGATCTTTGAGTTTGGATGATGGAGGAGAGGTTTGGCTGATGAAGGATCTTTGAGTTTGGATGATGGAGGAGAGGTTTGGCTGATGAAGGACCTTTGAGTTTGGATGATGGAGGAGAGGTTTGGCTGATGAAGGACCTTTGAGTTTGGATGATGAAGGACGTTTGATTTCGGCTGAAGGAGAACCTTCAAATTCGGCAGGAAGTCATGTTCGAACATTCCCACCTCGCAGTGATCCAATGGGGATGATTTTATTGCCTCCAGTGAGGATGGAAATCCCTCTTCATTCCCTGGGAATTTTAACCTTCTCGATGCTTCTTCAATCCCTGCTGGAATTCTGGAGATGGAGATTCCACCCAGGCATCTCCCTGCAAAGGGATAAAGAGGAAGAGCGAGAGCCTTTGGAAATCCAGGGAAAAACCTTCTGCTGCCTGTAGTGAGTTTGATCCAGATCCGTGTGGATCCCGTTTCCAAGCAGAGTGCGGAGTGGGATGGGAGGTAAATGAACATCACTGCAAATTCAAGTGCATCTTAGTCAATATGGAATGATGGAATTCCTGGGCTTTTCCTCCCAATCAGCCGGGGCGAGCACTGAGGAAAGCTGCGGTTCCTGGGGAGCTGACAGGAATTTCCTGCTGTGATTGTTCATGAGATCATGGAATCACGGAATTCCAGACTGGTTTGGGTCGGACGGGGCTTGGAGCAGCCTGGGATAGCCCATGGCAGGGGTGGAACAGGATGATCCCGAAGGTCTTTCCCATCCCAAACCATTCCTTGATCCTATTCTACGATCATTTCACTTCCCAAAACACCTCATCCCTTCTCCCACGGGATTCAATCCATCCTGGGGGGTCACCTTTCCCAACACACCTCCCTATGGAAGAAAAAATTCCCTCCAGTTCATACATGACAACACCAAGGCCTTGCTGACTTGTCCTTGCCTTTCCCGCTCTTTCATCCCACAGCATTCCAGAGCCCAGGAGCCCTGGCTTTTAGGTGCCTGTTCCCGTTAAAACTTCTCGAAAAGAGCTGTGGATAATGACTAAAGCAATTCCCAAATCCTCCCAAAGACGCGCTCCCGTCTCCGACCGGGAAGAGCCAGCCAATATCAGGATGCAGATTTATGCAAAGTGCCTCGCTCTGCCCTGGAAAGCTTTCCATTCTTGACTCTGCTCCAAGCAAAATCCCATTAGGTCCTGAAAATTAATTTCAGGCACGTTTCCCCAGTTGTTTACAATTCCCCTCTCCGCTAATTCCAGCCACATGCCGGGCCCCTCCTGCTGCTCTCCCTGATTTATTCCAGCCTCGTTCCTGCCTCCCCGCAGTCACGTTGTGTGTGTTGGGAAAGCTGAGGATTGCAGGGCGGGCTGTGCTGGGCTGGACAGAAGCTTCATCCCTGGCTTCCCTGTGGAGCTGCAAAGCAGCGTGGGGTGAGGGGCCGGGATGTGCTCGGATTTTGCTGAAGTTTCTCCTTCATCCAATGAGAGGATGAGAGTTGGGAATGGCCTGGAGCGAGTCCTGGGTGCAATGGAATTCCAAGGCAGAGTGTCCTTTTCCGTGCCCCAATCATCATAAAGTCATGGAATGGTTTGGGTTGGAAGGGACCTTCAGGATCATCGTGTTCCATGGTCCTCTGCTACTCCAGCCCAATCAATCCCAAATTTTTTTGTGCACCATCAAGCCCAACACTTCCCAAAATTTTCACTGGGAGAGGAGGGAACTCCTTTTCATCCCAAAGGCTGCTGGGGAGGTCCTGGTCCAGGACAAGGTCCTGCTGTTCCTGGAGATGCCGAGTGCTACCGGGGGAAATCCAGCTGGATCTCCTGGCTCCTGCTCTGGTGTCCCTCCCCCACCTCTTAAAAGGCTTTTAGGAATGGTGGCTGTTCCATGATTTGCTTTTTCGGCTGGAATAGCAGGGGTGGGATGTCCTCAGGCTGTTCCCAGACTTTAGGAGAGCCCTCTCCAATATTCTGGGTATCTTTCCACAAGGAAACCTCTTTTTCCACTCCTGGTTTCCTTCCTTCCTGCTCCTGGTTGGAGCATCTTCCCACCATCTTCACTCTTCCCATCTTCTCCAGGATCCTCTCCTTACCTCTGTCGGCTCTTCCTGCTCCACACCTCCCAAAATCCAGGGCGTCCCGGATTTCCTGCTCTCCCTGGCCCATGTCCACGCACAGGGAAGTGCCCCAAGGCTTGAGGAAGTTGGGATGACTCAAGACCCAAGATCCTTGGATGGTGCTCGGAAGCCAAGTGGGGAATAATTTTGGAATAATTTCGGTGGAATAATTTCGGTGGAAAGGGAATTTTTAGGTCCCTAATCCATCCCCGGGTATCTTTGGACATCCCAGATGGTTCCAGAGGCTTCTCTCCCGATGTCTCCATGGTGGCCCCTCATTATCCTGCTGGTCTGCTCCGTCCCAGCCACCGCTCCACCAACTCCATGGATAATCAATTTGTTTAATTAACTCATTAGCAGGTGCAGGAATTTCAGGAGCTCCGGATCAAGGGTTTTATTGGGAATTAACACTTTGGTGGAGGGCAAAAGGCTGCGTTTCCCTGCTCCCGTGGTTGCAATCCTGGGAAATTCTGATTCCCTGCTCCAGACCAGGGGCTGTTGGGGATGGAACCATCACAGGGGGATTTTCCCTGTTCTCCTGGGGCTTTGATGGGATATTGGGAAGGAATTCCTGCCTGTGAGGGTGGGAGGGGCTGGGCTGGAATTGCCAGAGCAGCTGGGGCTGCCCCTGGATCCCTGGCAGTGCCCAAGGCCAGGCTGGACATTGGGGCTGGGAGCAGCCTGGGACAGTGGGAGGTGTCCCTGCCCATGGATGGAATGGGATGATCCTTAAGATCCTTTCCCAGCCATTCCAGGATTTTATGATTCCATGTCTAACCAACATTTTATGGGGACCGGAAGGGAATGATGGAAGGAAAAGTTCACCAAATCCTGGTTCATCCTCAGCCAAAATGAGGAAAAAGCTCAGGAAAGCCTGGATTTGATCCCTTCTTGCTCCTAAGCCTTGTCAGGTCTCTCCTGCTCCGTAAGAGCAGGAAAAAGGTCAGGAAAAGGAGGAATCCCATGTCCCGAATAAAACAAACTTGTCCTTGAAGGTTGACCTGGCCATGGGAAGGTCTGATCCCGCATCCCGGTGTCCAACCACGCTGCTTTCCCAGCTTTCCTGGAGATTGGCCTGCAGGGGAAAAGCAGCTTCCTTGGAATATTTCCTGTGAGTGGATGAATTTATCCAACGATCTGCAGAGGGCTCTCTCCTCATGCCGACGGAGAAACCCTGGATTCGATCCCAGGAATTGAGGAGGATGAAATAACCGAGGCTGAGGCCGCCATCAGCAGCTGGGCTTTTATGATCCCGGGATAATAAAATTTCAGGCATTAATACGGAGTGAAACACAAGCCCCAGCTCTTGGAGTGAGCTCCGAAAGCAGCCAGGGAGGAGGTGCCAGAACTCCAACATTATTGAGGAGCTGCTTGGGAAAAGGGAAGGTCGGAGCCCGATCTTGTTGGAATCCAGGGATGAGGGAATTGAAGTGCTGTGGGTTGGCTTTGAGGGAAAAAATTCCTGGCTATAGAAAGGTGGGATTTATTGGGAGAATTGATTTGAGGAGGAAAATTAATTTCTTTGGGAAAAGCTGCTCCACGCAATCCTGGGATTCCATAAATCCACCAGTGAAACCAGTCACCAGTCTGTGGTGGACTGGGATGGAGGGAAATGCCTCTGGTTGGATTCCCTTCCCTATGGAATGAGGTTTTTTTCCCTCTCTGATGGTTCCCCCTGCGAGTGGGAACACAAAAGGGAAAGGAAAAGAGGAAATAAATGGTGTAAGTGAGGAAAACCATGTTGGATTTTGGGAATATTTCAGTGGTTTTCCATAGAATTCCAAAATCCCAGAAAAGTTTGGTTGGAAAGGACCTTCAGGATCATCCCATTCCACTCCCTGCCATGGGCAGGGACACCTTCCACTGTCCCAGGCTGCTCCAAGCCCCGTCCAAGGTTTTTAGGAACGGCCCCTGGCCTTCTGCAGGGAATCTGCAGGATTAAGGAAGCTTGTCCTGCCCCGTGGCTCCATCCCAGGGAAAGGCAATCTTGGGGATGTCTTTATGGAATTTCATTTCAGCGATGGGTTGTGGAACTTGTTGATGTCCAGAGGGAGGGCAAACTTTGGGGCAATTTCCCTGGATTTTTAATGGGACACCAGACAAGCGGTGCCCTGGAAAAGGGAAGGCTTTGGGATGAGCCAATTGCTTCTTCCAGTGCCTGAAGGAGCGACAAGAAACACGGAGAGGTACTGGGGACAAGGGATGGGACAACAGGGAATGGCTTCCCAGTGCCAGAGGGCAGGGATGGGTGGGAGATTGGGAATTGGGAATTGCTGGCTGGGAGGGTGGGGAGGGGCTGGGCTGGAATTGCCAGAGCAGCTGGGGCTGCCCCTGGATCCCTGGCAGTGCCCAAGGCCAGGCTGGACATTGGGGCTGGGAGCAGCCTGGGACAGTGGGAGGTGTCCCTGCCCATCCAGGGATGGGAATGGGATGATCCTTGAGGTTCCTTCCAACCCAAACCTTTGTGGGATTCCATGAGCAGTTATCCAACACCAATCCATTGTTTCCTATGGGGATCCATGAGTGTGATCCATTGGTTTTCCCGTGCTTTGGAGGATGCGGAGCCGGAGTGGGCAGCGGTGCCAGGGTCGCTCTTTAACACCGTTTTGGGTGAGGGATGCTCCTTTTAGCATTTCTTTCCCTCAAATACCCCATGGATGCGGGAAGGGAGTGGATAATATTCCAAACAGGACAAGGAGATCCATCTGTGCCACAGGGACCCAAATCCCAGCTGGAACAGGATGGAAAAAACTCCTGGTGCTTTTAGAACCTTTTGGAGCATTGAGACAGAATCGTGTGGGATGAAGAGCAGTGGGGGCAGACACTGGGGTTTTCCCGCTCTATTCCCTGCACTTGGGAATTATATTCAGATCCCAGTTTGGGATAAGTGGGAAAAACCCCTGCAAATCCCGCTGCAGGTAAAAACCTGTGGACACCATCCTGGGAAATGTTCTCCAGGCAGCCGGATGTTGTGGGTTTGGGAACCCAGGTCAATCCACTGAGGAAAAAAGGGAAAACCAGGGAAAGTCTCCGTATCTTGTTGCAGCAGAAAGTCTGGGGAAAGGCAGCAGGACTGAAACGGAGCTTTTATTTGGGAAGAAAAGTACGGGATTCACTTTTCCCACCTGGGAAAAGGGAGTGAGTTGACCTCTTCCAAGGCCAGACTGAAAATCAGTGTGGCTTTAAAAAATCCCCAAGAGAGCAGCAATATCCAGCCTCGGTGAAAGGGAAAACTGGGATTAGTCACAGCCAGGCCCTGATAATTCCATGCCCCAGGGCTTTGGGAGTTTTTCCAGAGTGATTAAACAGAGCTTAGGCCAAATTAGTCCTGGGTCAAGGAGAAGGTGCTCGCAGGGAGTGACAAACTTGCCATGCAAGTCCATGTCTGGAAAGAGCTTCCAGAGGAGCTGGGAATTGCTGAATTCTGCCTGGAGTGCTCCAGCACTTGTTAAACACATTCCCAGCCCACCTGGAAAGGGATCGTGCCGTTCCCTCGGTCCTGCCCCGGTGCCCAGGAATGTGGAGCGATGGAAACACCGAGGGAAGGGGGAAACGGCGCTGGGCGAGCCCTCGGGCAGCGGGAGCAGTGACCTGAGTCCCGGGCTCTTGTCCCTGCTTGTGGGACATTTGTGGGACATTTGTGGGACATTCCCGTCCCCTGTTAACCAGCTCCTGGAAACTCCCCTTCGGGAATACCAGGAACTGCCTGACCCCTCTTGGACGGAACCCAGGGAAGCGAATCCATAAAATCCACGCCCCCAGCAAGGTCCTGATGTCACTTGGAGCTGATGCCCTGGGAATTTTCGAAGGGCAAAGTTGGGGGATCTCCCGGTTTGTGACTTTTCTGAGGTAATCCCAAGGAAAAGGAATGAGGGGTGGATGTGCTTGGTCAGGGAAACCAACTCCACGAGGTCTGGCGGAAGTGTCACCTCAGGCAGATTTTGGTGTCGGTAACGTGGATGTTCCAGAGAAATCCGTTATCCCTCTCCATACAATCTGTGGGGAGAAATGAACGTTCTGGGGATGTTTTGCATCAGCCCAACTTCGGTGTTTGCTGTGGGAAGAGAGGAATCTCTCCCTCAGTTCAGGAATTCCTCACTTAATTCCATCAAAGATCCTGGAGGAAAGGAGGCTCCGGGGGGACCTTCTGGGACAGGAGGGGGCAGCCGGGGGGGTCGGGCTCTGCTCGCAGGGAACAGGGACAGGAGGAGAGGGAACGGCCTCAGGCTGGGCCAGGGG
>NW_008246064.1:176863-177238 GCF_000691975.1 Corvus brachyrhynchos
GCCCCATGGAAAGGGAGGTCAGGCCTTGGAACTGCCCAGGGGGGTTTGGAGTCCCCATCCCTGGAGGGATTTATCATCCATATGGATGCGGCACTTGGGGACACGGTTTAAAGCTTGGACTTGATGATTTTAGAGGTCCTGCCCAGCCTAAACCAATCCATGATTCCATAAAAAAGCAGGGGAAGTGCTCGGAAGCCACCTGGGTTCCAGGAATGGAAAATACAAAGTTCAGGGATTTCAGCATTTCCTGCACATCCAAGCCATGGGACGCACCAGGTTTTCCAAAGGGTCACCAGACGTGTCCATGAGGATGGATCCCATGGATGGGTGGCTGCGGAAAGGTCTGGGGAGGATAGGGAATGCTCAGGAAAAAAG
>NW_008246064.1:177293-179617 GCF_000691975.1 Corvus brachyrhynchos
TCCTGCCAGCTGTGTGTGAATTTTATTTGAGGAAGAGACAGGATCTCCAAATCCCAATTTATTTTTGTTTTTCTATTTGGCTGAAGTAAAACACTCTCCCTATTTGTGGAAACTGCTGGATTGTGCTCCCATTTTTTATTTGGATAAGGAAACCAAACCCCTCCAGAAGCTCTTTCTTTGCACTCAATTCAGTGTCAGCACAGCATGACACAACTGGAATGAGTTGTTTGGATTGAAATCCCAGAATCCCAGAATGGTTTGCCTTGGATCATCTCATTCCAACCCCCTGCCATGGGCAGGGACACCTTCCACCAGAATAAAAGGCTCAGGGAGCCTTATCCATGCTGGAATTATCCAAAAGCAGGGAAGCATTTAAGGAAAGAGGCATGGTTTCCATGGCAACCATTCATCCCTGCTCCCACCATTCCTGTTCCCACTCCTGTTTTCTTTCATCCAGCCAAGGACAGCTTCCTTTACCTGCAGTGACTCAGCCCTTCCCTGTTCCGGTCTGTCACCTCGGGAAAGCCAAAGAAAAGAGAGGCTTCTCCTTTTCCTTTCGGGATTTGTCCCCGGGAACTGGGAATTTGGAAACAGAGTAGGTTTAGGTTGGAGATCGGGAAAAATTCTTCCTTGTGACGGTGGGGAGGGACTGGGATGGGATTCCCAGAGCAGCTGGGGCTGCCCCTGGATCCCTGGCAGTGCCCAAGGCCAGGCTGGACATTGGGGCTTGGAGCAGCCTGGGACAGTGGGAGCAGTCCCTGCCCATGGCAGGGGGTGGGAATGGGATGATCCTTCACGTCCTTCCCAGCCTCAGTCTGTCACTGGCTGGAAAATTAAGGATGCACTGTCAGATCCTTGGTTTTCCTCACGTCCCAGAGGTGCTGTGGGTAGGATTTGGGAAGCTCTGACTGTGTCCATGTTGAATCCAAGCTGGGAATCTTCTGGGATAGCTGGGGCAGATTTTCCAGAAGCGTTTGCTCTTCTGCTGTGTCCTTGCCTCAGAACTCCCCGTCCCGCTGGGGCTTTTCCCCCTGGCAGCACTGACCCGACTTCCATCTCCTGACAGAGTCCAAGGCCCTTTCCCCTGGGATTTCAGGCAATTCTGGGATCAGCAGCTCTAAATGGGAGGATATTTAGGGGGAAGATAATTTCAGCTTTGCTGTCCTACCCCCATCTGGAGTTTGGCTTCGCAGTGGGGTTTGGAGGCGACTCCGGCGGGGAATAAAGAAGACCTTGAGAGAAGACAGTGGCGTGATTATGCCTCAGCGAAATCCAGTTTTAATTCCCTCAAAGTAGAGGTCCTAATTTGCAAATTGCTGCTCTGGGATAGCGATCCTATGTCCCACGTGGAGTTCAAATATAAACAAGTCCCTGGGGATCAGGTGAGAGCTTATTAAAGGCAGCAAACCACAAATGTCTCTTTTCTTGCATTCATCATTTGGGCTGAATTTGGGTTTGGTTTGGCCTAAAAGCTTTTGCCTTTCCAAAAAAAGAGGCTCCCACAGTGGCTGAGTTGAGCTCTTTATTTTTGTATTTTTTCCCCCCCCTCTGCCTGGAAGGATCCTCGCCTTGTGTTTGGGTGGTCAAATATAGTTTGTGCACCTTGGAAGCGCCCAGGGGTTGTTATTCTTTGGTTTGTCTTTCATAATAGCCCAAATCTCCCCCAGCGCTGCATTCGTGGGCCGTCTGGAATTTAATTGTGGGGTCCACGCGGAACATTCTTCCTGGAAAAATGATGAGGAGGTGGAGTAGTAAAGATGGTTAACCAGAAAAGCAAACAAAAGCAGCCCGAGACGTTTATTAGGATTTAAAATAGAGTTTTGTGGGACACTCTGTGTGAGTGTTCCTGGGAGGGGATGAGGGGCCTTCGGAGCTGGGGTTTGGGAAGGGAGGAACATCCAGGTGGGGGGAAAAAGGCCAAGCTGCAGCCTGTAATTTTCAAAAATGAGAAAATTTGGAGCAGGAGCCTTGGGATATGAGGTCAACTGCCCGTCTGCCAAGGAGATGGAGTGGCTGAGTTAAGCTCAGCTCAGCATTTTCACGCAGCTTTTATCTAGGAAGGAAATTTCTGAAGGAATTGAGATGAAGCTGTTAATCAAACTTGTTCTGCTTCCCTTGCCACAGCAATAATACAGTCATTAATAAATCTCTTATTTATTATTAATTAGCTCTTATTTATTTCCTCATAGAAACTCCTGGCAAGCTGATGAATGCTAAAATCTGTGGACGGAAAAATAGGCTGGGAAAGGGCATTTTCCTACCAACCAAAAAAATTCAGCCAAAATGAAATTTTGCCTTGAAAAGCAACAATGTTAGAAAATTCC
>NW_008246064.1:180301-186715 GCF_000691975.1 Corvus brachyrhynchos
TGCTGGGTAAAAGCTTTGATAAGATTTTGGGTGGGTGTGGCTTTTTTCCAGAACCGAATTTCCAGGATGTTTTGACTCCATTGGCTGTGCAAGAAGCGATGAAAATCAAGAAGCTCTGCCCTGGGGTTTTATTCCACCTGTGCCTTCTGTAGAGGTGATAAGAGGTGATTGTGGAGCTGATAAGAGATGATTTATCTGCTCTGGTGCAGGGCTGGAGGAGAAAAAGGGGTTGATGAAGTGGGAGAAGCAGCGGGGCCAGCAGGGAGCTGAGATGGAGGTGGGAGAAGGAATGGGACAAAATGGCCGCTCATCCTGAGGGGAATGATCCAGTCGGCCAGGGACAAGGGAACTTCTGTGCATTCAGGGGCATTTAGGGGAGGCAGGTCTCTTTCCTGATGCCGTAAGAGTCAGACAGAACACCCCCCTCTCCTCGAGGAAGTTATTCAAGGTCCCCAAATGGAGCCGTGTTTTCTGGAGCCCCAGATTCCCGATTTCTGACTGGGGGGAGGTGGCACCCGGGGCAGGGATTTGGGGTCGCTCTGCTCGATGAGCATGGAATGGTTTGGAAGGGACCTTAAAGTCCATCCCCTTCACCCTCCTTCCACTATCCCAGGGTGCTCCAAGCCCCAATGTCCAACCTGGCTTTGGGCATTTCCAGGGATCCAGGGGCAGCCACAGCTTCTCTGGGAATTCCATTCCAGGGCCTCCCCCCGTTTTTCACATTTTGCAGCTTTGTTTCCTTTGATCTCCCTTACATCTCCTTTGGCACAGGCAATTCCCAAGGATCTCTTTGGATTGCTGCTGCCTGTCCCTGCTCCTTCACCTCTTCTGGCCCCTTTCCACAAATCCTCCGTCCTCAGGGATTTTTTTGGCACTTCCCGCTTGAGTGAAATCCATGAAATTCATTCATGCCTGTGCTCAGTTCTCTGCCAGATCACGGATGAGGATGTTAACTCCCACTGATCCATGTGGATATCCCACTAAACTGCTTCCCTGCCATGCCATGGAATATTAGGGATGATTCATTACCCTCGGCTCTTTATTTGCAGCATTTTTGGGCCGTGCAGCTGCTTGGAGAGAGGCTGATTTTAATTTCTGTGGCGAGAACAAGTTCACGAGGCATTGCTTGGTACAGATCAGAGATTTTACATTTGCTGGAATCATTTAAATCCAGTTACTCCCTCATAAAAAAGGACGGAGTCCGTGTGGATCTGAATTTAATCTGTTTAAGCTCATGTAAAGTTAATCAAAATTAACTCAAAACAGCGGCTCAGCCCCGCTTCTTGTTGCAAAGAATGGGAAATTGAGACTGAAATTAACACGGAATCCTGGCATTGTTGAGGTTGGAAAAGGCCTTTAGGATCATCAAGTCCGAGCATTAATCCAGCACTGCCAAGGCCACCACTGAACCACGTCCCCAAGTGCCACATCCACAGGGATTTAAATCCCTCAGGAATGGGCTCCACCCCTGGACAACCTTTTTAGTGAAGATATTTTTCCTTCTACCCAATTTAAGCTCATCCTGGCACAAATTTCCTCTTTCCTTTTCCCTGGGAGGAGGGGGTGGCGCTGCTCAGCTCACAGAGATCTCAGGATATTCTTCCCAGATCTGAAAAATAAGCCCAGCTCAAGGAGCCTCAGGAGCCAGGCCAGGGATCTGTGTGGAAATGCAGGAATCCCATCCCGTGATTGAGCAGTGGCCCTGCACCTGTCTGAGACAAACTAATCCATACCCCCCTTTTGAAGCTCTTCCCAAGGAATTAAATCCTGCTTTTCCAAAGGGGATTAAATTAAATCCAAGTGAGCTTTTGTGAGTGGAGAGAATGGAAAAGAGAGGTGAGCAAAGACATGGAAGAAGCCACGGTTTGTGAGGGAAAGGGACAACAGGAACAGTTTCTAATCCAGTTAAACTATCCAGATTCCTCTGTTTTTAAAGGAAAACCATTTCCTGATACGTATCCACGCTTTCCCCTCTCCTTCAGCTGCCTCCACACAGTGTCAGGGACAGAATTTAATTGGGCACCCTCTGGTATTGTCAAGCTGAGCTCAATTACTTCCTAGGCTCAGTGAAAACTGCAAAATCCCTGGAGTTATCCTGAAGGGGGGACCTGGAAAAATTCCAGAGAGGAGCTGTTTGTAAAAGCTTGGAATGACAGGACAAGGGGGAATGGCTTCAGCCTGGAGGAGAGTAGGGTTAGATGGGATATTGGGAAGGAATCCTTCCCTGGGAGAGCCGAGGGACTGGATTGGATTTCCTGGAAAAACTGGGGCTGCCCCTGGATCCCTGGAAGAGTCCAAGGCCAGGCTGGAGAGGGCTTGGAGCAGCCTGGAATAGGGGAAGGTGTCCCTGCTGCTTCCCAAAGCCGGCAGGGATGGGATGATCAGCTGGAAGTTGTCCCTCATCCTTCATTTCATCGCATCCTTTGCCAGCTGAACTTCAAGGGGAGAGACTTTAGCACGGAGCTGAAATCAGAGCCAGGAAGTTGGGAATAAAAAGCTTCGTTTTGTGATCCCAGGCCAGTGGAAAAGACATCTGTGAATTTAGGGATAAAAAAAATCCTGCTGGAAGCCATTTACAAGGAATGTGTTCCTGATGTCTCTCTTTACACCACTCAAAGCAGAGTCGCTGCTGATGTCACTCTGCACCCAGGCCATCCCTGTTATCCCAATCCTAAAGTTAATCCAGGCTCTCAGCAGGAGTGATTCCCAAATTTCATTAGAGCAGAAGGTCCGAAACCTCCAGACAATTCCTTTGGAGGGCTGGGAGTGGATGTAGACTCAATAAACATCTGGATTTGGAATCCAAGGACATTTTTAGCTGGATTTCTCCTCAAAAAAAGTGGGATTTGGGGGAAGAAGGCTCCATCTGCCAGCAGCCAAGAGGGGATTTACAAGGCAGATGGGGATGCTTAAAACAAAGAATGAAAAATGGTGGAAGTTCGATTTTCCTCTCTGTCAGTGTGAAAACATCACCAGCCCTCCCCTATCTCCATCTCCAGATGAACGAGTGCTCCACCCTCATTAAAACCTTCTGCACTAATTAAACACCATTTCTTAGGAGTGGGGAAAGCTTTGGAAGAGACAAAAATCTCATCTTTCTAAAATAATTCAGGATAGAAAAACTGGAATGGATCGAGAAGTTCTCCCTGCTGTCCCCCCTGAAATGAGTTTCTGGCTTTCATTAAAAAAAAAAAAAGGATTTAAAATGCAGGGGGAAAAAAATAAAATAGGTTAAAAAAAAAAAATCTCTGGCTTTGAGTGGCTAAGGGTTTCTATTTTCAGTTCATAGCCAATGGATTTTGGGAACTGAAATCCAAAATCACCCCTGGCTTTGAACAAAACCACCCAAAATGAAAGCAGCAAACCACTCGAGAAGTCTGTCTCTCAAAATGCACCTTTTTCTCCTCAAAAGTGGTTTAGGAGAAAACGTTTCATTTTACAACCACAAAATGCTGAGTTCCAAAAAAGCCCCAGCAAAGCCTTCATTCCCGGCTCGTGGATTTTGCTCCCAGGAGAGCACCGGGCCGTGTGGGAGTGCAGAGCTCTGCTCAGGACTGGGGCTGAACACTGGATTTTGGTGGTTTGTAAATCCAGGCTGTGGCTCCTCAGGAGGGGATCAGGGAATCTGAAGCCTTGTGGAATTTAATAATCCAAGGGAATTGTCTAAAAACTCCTTCTTGGCCCAAATATCGGGGAGTTATCACAGAAATCTCTGTGATGGTGCTGAGAGGGCCCTGTTGCCTTCCTTGCAGGTGCCTAAAATTCAGCTAAAACCCCCTTTCAGCAGGGTTTGGGAAACTCCAGGTGTTGGAACCCATTCCTGTGTCCAACAGGGAATCATCCTGGTGTATCCCATCCCAAATCCTGAGTGTGGTGGGAGCCCTTCAGCTTTTCCCTTTCATCAGAGGGATTAATGCTGGAGCTGGAGTGGGAGAACGAACAGATTTTCCCGATTTAAAACGAAGACCCACTAAAAAACCCCAAAGTAGAAAATTCTCTGTGCCTTCCCCACTTCCTCTCCACGAGGTTGTTCCGCATCCCCATCCCTGAGGACCCAGACCTTGGAAAATCCTGTGATTTTGGAACCTTTTAGTGGCTGCTCTTCCTTCAGAAGACCCCAAACTGAGTCTGATCCGGTCAGAACTCACAGTTTGAGCTCATCCATCCTTCAGGCTCCAAAATGAAGGAAGAGATTTTAGGAATTACAGCAGTGCTTTGGTTTGCGGTAGGAGGGCGCTGAATCCGTCATTTGTTGGCCGTTGGATCTTTCTGTGGGATGCCTTGGAGTTCCCAATCCTTGGGGAGGGAATCCAAAGGGTGGCTCCTCTGCCACCATCCAACCTGTATTCCCAAAGAATTCCATGGCAACGAGAGGTTTCCTGTCTTAAGTAGGGAATTCTAAAGGGAAATCTGGTTGCTGCCTTCAACCACCTAAATCCCAGCTGAAAGCAGCAGAATTCCCTTTAGAAATGGAGTATTCCCTTTAAAAATGGAGATTTCCCTTTAAAAATGGAGAATTCCCTTTAGAACTGGAAAATTCCCTTTAAAAATGGAAAATTCCCTTTAGAAATGGAAAATTCCCTTTAAAAATGGCAAATTTCAGCTGAAAGCAGCAAAATTCCATTGAAAAATGGAGGATTCCCTTTAGAAATGGAAAATTCCCTTTAGAAATGGAGAATTCCCTTTAGAAATGGCAAATTCCCTTTAAAAATGGCAAATTTCAGCTGAAAGCAGCAGAATTCCCTTTAAAAATAGAGAATCCCCTTTAAAAATGGAGAATTCCCTTTAAAATTGGAAAATTTCAGCTGAAAGCAGCGAAATCCCCTCTAAAAATGGAGAAATCCCTTTAAAAATTGAGAATTCCCTTTTAAAATGGAGAATTCCCTTTTAAAATGGCAAATTTCAGCTGAAAGCAGCAAAATTCCTTCTAAAAATGGAGAATTCCCTTTAAAAATGGAGAATTCCCTTTAAAAATTCCAACATGGAAAGCTCCAAAATGCTTTTCTTTCCCTCAGCCCATGGAAATGCTCCAGCTGGATTTAAATTCCTTCCATCCATAGAATCATGGAATGGGTTGGGTCGGAAGGGACCTTTAGGATCATGAAATTCCAACCTCCCTCTCTCCTAGGCTTCCCCTAAGGAACGCTTATTCTGGATATTGTAACTTCTTCCTGCTTTTGGGTCCTCCGGCTCCAATCTCCGGACTGGAAAAGGAAACCGGGATTTGCTGATAATGTTTGGAAAGAACTGCGGATCCATCCCCTCTCCTAGAATCCCTTTTCCCCCTCCTTTTCCCTCCTTCTCCCACCAAATTCCCGTCCCTCTCCACTCCACGGCCTCCAATTTGCTGACGGTGCCTGATTTGTTTTTGCTTTGCTGTCTGAATTTCACCTCTGGCTGCCAAGCACAAACTGCACGAAGAAATAAATCCCAGATTTTGCCTTTCTCCCAGCGGGAAGCTCCATAAAGATTCCCTCATTAGCAACCTCGGAGCTGCCAGAGATGCTCTGGAACGGCTCCTTCCCCCTCAGAGCTTTAGGGAAAGCTGAATCAGGGGCTCAAATAATTCACACCAATGAAAATACCTTTTTTTCCTGATAAAAAATCCTCAGCATGAAGAGATTCCGGGTGTGCCAATCCCTGATAATCGCTCCCAGGGCTGCAATTCCTGGGCATTGAAATGCAAAGCACCGCAAGGATCAGCGGATTCATCAAACAACACCGGCACTACTTCAGGAATTTGTTGGTTTTGTTGGTTTTGTTGGTTTTGTTGGTTACACAAGGAAAGGACAAATCGGCCTCAAACTGCTCCCATGGTGGGATTTGGTTGGAAATTTGGGCTTGGAACAGCCCGGGATAGCAGAAGGTGTCCCTGCCCATGGCAGGGGGTGGCACTGGACGAGCTTTGGGGTCCCTTCGCACCCATTCCAGGATTTGTTTTGTTCCCATCAGGTTTAATGAAGTCACTCCGCAGTCTCCAGACCGGTGAAACTGAGTGGAATAACAGCAGGGGGTGGAATTTTGGAATTCTGTGGAAGCTGGAAAAGGAAGCTCCGTGACAGTGTCAATCCATTCTGCTCCCCTCAGGTGAGGCCCCACCTGCAGAGCTGCCCCAGCCCTGGATCCAGCACGGGAAGGAGCTGGAGCTGCCGGAGAGAGCCCAGAGGAGGCTCCAGGGGGATCCGAGGGATGGAGCAGCTCTGCTGGGAGGAAAGGCTGGGAGAGCTGGGAATGTTCAGCCTGGAGAGGAGAAGCTCTGGGGTGACCTCAGTGTGGCCTTCCAGGACCTGAAGGAGCTGCAGGAAACCTGGAGAGAGACTTTGGACAAGGGCTGGAGGGACAGGGGCCAGGGAATGGCTTCCCAGTGCCAGAGGGCAGGGCTGGATGGGAGATTGGGAATTGGGAATTGTTCCC
>NW_008246064.1:186792-191153 GCF_000691975.1 Corvus brachyrhynchos
GGCCAGGCTGGACATTGGGGCTGGGAGCAGCCTGGGACAGTGGGAGGGGTCCCTGCCCATGGAATGGGGTTGGAATGGGATTTAAGGTCTCTCCCAACCCAAACCACTTTGGAATTCCATGATTTTTCAAGTCTCCCAAGAACTGGTCCATGTCCACAAGAGACTTTCGGGCCATCCTGCATCCCAGGTTATCCTGAATCCCAAGCAGAAAAAGATTGGAGTCAAATGTAACAACAGTGAATATTTGGCCCTTCCTCCCTTCCCCCCCCTGCCTCATTTGAAATCTGATTATTTTCTTTAATCGTTTTCTTTAATTAAGCTGCTTTTAATTAACGCTCAAATGCTTCTGGCAGCTTTAGATCCTTCCCTGGCCTTTCCAAGCACCCCCAAATTAAAGAATGCTTCCCCTGTACTTAATCCATTAAAAAACAGGAATACAGACCGGAGGGTTTGGATTCCCTATTTTTTTTTAAAGCTGAGACATTCCTCGTTTTATTATTTCCCCACATTTTTAAAGCGCTGCAGAAAGGGCTCCCATTTGCAGGTCCCAAATTCTGGCTTCGAGTCCAGCTTGTAAAATATTCCTGGAGTTTTCAGGCATAGCAGTACAGTAGAGTTATTTATAGGGATTTTTCCCCCTCCTCCTTCTCTCTTAGGAAAAAAAAAATTAAAAATAAAGGAAAAAGGAAAGGGGAGAAAAAGGAATTTTTTTTGTGCAAAAAGAGTTTTGCCAACGGAGCTGCACCAAGGAGATCTGGCAGCTCCTTCATGGATGGTTTTCCTTCAAAATCAGCACAATTCCTCTGCTTTCCACCACGTGTGGATCCATCCGAAAGGAACGCTCCGTAAAAACATATGGATTTCATTCATGTGGCTACGAGAGTTTTGTTTGGCTTGGCAGCTTCCAGCCGAAAATGGACGTGTTGGAATTTCGCCAGGGCCTTCCAGAAGTGCTCCAGATGGATCAGGGCGGAAGGGCTGCAGGTTGTCCTCCATGACCTTCCCTTGCTCCTGGTTGGTCTGGGGATAAAGCCAAGCCTACAGGCTGAGCCTAAAAGCTGCATTTGCCAGAAATTCTTGGGATTTGCCAGGAATGACTCAACCTGTGCCACACATCCATGGGAAGGGAAGGGATGGGAAGGGATGGGAGTCGCTCACCGGTGGGACGTGGGTTGTCCACCAGGATCTGGTGTGGTGGGACAAGAGGGGGTGACTTCAGGATGGCGCAGTGGTGACAGCCTTTCCCGCCTCATTCCCGCCTCATCCAGGGATTTGTGCTCCCTGTGCCAGCTGGGCACCGGCCAATCCTGGATTGGAGCTCCTCGTGCTACTGGTGAAGCTCAGGAGCTGCCAGTGCTTGGATTTTCCCAAATTTCAGTGCCTCTGTCCAGGAATTTCATCATTGCCGGAGTTCGATGGGTTTATCCCGATGTGTACATAATGTGTTCCCACAGTGCCCTTCCCTGCAAGTTTAGGAATTAGGGAATAGGTTTGGGATGTGCTCCTACCCATGGAATGAAGGAATTCTTGAGGTTGGAAATACATCCAAGGTCATCGAGTCCAAGCGCTGCCCAATCCCACCAGAGCACTGAGTGCCGCTTCCAGGAATTCCTTGGACACCTCCAGGGATGGGAACTCCAAACCTCCCTGGGCAGCCCCTTCCAATGCCTGACCACCCTTTCCATGGAGAAATTTAGGAATTAGGCGATAGATTTTGGGATGTGGTCCTAGCTGGACGTGGCACCCTATCCTGACCTTTTCCAGGTGCTCTCCTTTGCCTGAGGGGGTTTCACAGCTCCAGGAGCCCCATCACCTCCTCTCCCTGAAGATTCCCACCCATCATTTTCCTGCGTCTACAAGGAAAGAGTTGAGGAGCAGGAAAATATCCACGGAATTGGGATTCTCAGTGGGAATATTCTCCTTCCCAGACTCCTCGCCCTTGGGCTGCTGCTGCTGTTGATTTGCCGAACAGTTAAAGAACATCTGGAGAGGAGGAATTTGTCTCAGGGATGGTTAATCCGTGCCTGGCTTTTCTTGGCGGTTTGTGGTTTTTTGGGAATGCTCCAGGAAGTTTATTTGGATGCGCTTAACCCCGTTTAATCTATGACATGATCCCAACGATCCAAATAATTCCCTAATCCTGCGTGAGGAAGAGTGGAGCTGAGAGATCAGTGTTAACTGGATACAAAGAGATCAAATCCAGGCAGGTTCAATGTGGCCAAAATGTAATTAACTTAAATTCAATTTAATTTCAGTAAGTAATTAAGGGAGACAAGATGCAAATTTTAACAAATATTCTCATCCATGTTTGTTTAGTCCCCCAAATGTTTGAATTTAGTGTTGTCCTTTGAGGGCTGTATTGGAATCAGCCCTCATCCTGCTGTTTTCCTGGACAAAAAATTCCAAAAAATCCCATTATTTCCCTGTTCATTGGAGTCTCCCTGCCTCTCTTCCAAAATTTTTTTTTTTGATTAATGCTTGTCTTGAGAAGGTGCAAATGTGGAGAAAGGCAGATATTGATCTCTTGATTAATTTTGATGTGTTATTTATTCACTGATTTATTTGCACAGGACACGGATCCGTGGGAATGAAAGCTAGGGATGGGGAATTGGGAATCCCTGCTCTCCTCCATGGATAGTTTGGTTTATGGAATTCAACTGGCCTTGAAGGCCAGGTAAATCTCCATTCCTCAGGACAAAACCTTTCCTTGAGGGAGGAAAGGAGTCCAAGGAGTCTCCAAATAAAGGAATGGGGAAAGGGAAGTGCTTTTCTCCAAGCCGGGCTCTGCACTGAGCTGCAGGATTAAACATCCTTGAAATTCAAGGATTTCAAGGATCATCCCCTAAATGATGAAATATCGGAAATCAGCCATTCCGAAAGAACTCCATAAACCAGAGGGGTCTTCCCCTTGTGATTCCAAGCTGCCATTCCTGAACTACGAGAACTCCATAAACCAGAGGGGTCTTCCTCTGTCCCTTGTGATTCCAAGCTGCCATTCCTGAACTACTTTGGGATGCGCATAAAAATCATAATTAATAAAGAAACAATCCCAGACCCTGGCTAATTGGGTGGAATATGGGATTTGCTGGTTTTCTGGGATACGGCTGTTTTCCCACCTTCCTGGAGGGTCAGGGAATAAATTCTGTTAAATAATTTCCCTCTTTTTCCAGCCTTTCTTGGCATCTCATCTTCCCAGCAAGTGCCTCTTGGGTGCTCCCGTGGAACTTCTTCCACGAATCCTGGGAACTGGAGTTTGCAGTTTGGGAGACAATTTGTGACCCGGTGCTCAGGCCAGACTGGATAATCCCAAAGGAATATGTTCCTGGAGAAGGGTGCTGAGGTCAGGAAACTCCTGGAGGAATCTGGAGACCATTATTCCAAAGCCCTGGAGCTGCAGCCCAGGCGCCAGGGGATGTTCTGGATGAGGGAAGAGTTCCATGCTCCATCAGAGCTCTAGGAAACCTCATCATTCCTCACTCAGAGCTGGAAGGAATCCATCCAAACAGAACAGGATTATCCGTTACCAGTCCTATTCCCATGTTTTCATCCTAGACTCGTGGAATTGTTAAAGTGGGAAAAGATTTCTGGGATCATCCAATCCAACTTTTCCCCAGCACCACCATGTTCATTCCCAAACCACCTCCTCCAGTGCCTCATCCATGTTTTTTGAGCACTTTCAGGGATTGTGATTCCACCACTGCCCTGGGCAGCCTCTTCCAATACATTACAACCACTTCCATCTAGGAATTTTTCGGAATATCCCTCTAGACTTTCTCTGGTGCAACTCGAGGAGATTTCCTCTCATCCTGGTACTGGGAGAGGAGTTTTTCCATGTTCTGGAGAGTTCCTATGGAAGCACAGAGCAGCTCCCGGACCCCCTCCCTTGGGGACAAGCTGGAAATCCTCGTCTGGATGGGACAACAGTAGGACCAAGGACAAGAGAGGATTTATTTCAGTTGGATCCTGTGGAATGTTATAGGCTGGAGGAAAACCACGCTCCCGATGCTGCCTCTGGATTTAGGAAACTCCTCGATTTCCAGGCGATTCAATCATCTTCCACTAAGGAAAAAATCCTGGCTCAAAGAGGGAACGTGGCAGCTCAGAGAGCTCTGGGAAGCACCAAACCTCTGGAAGTCTTAATGAGGGGAATTTTGGGGTTATTCCCTAATTAGGAGAATTTTGGGATTATTCCCTAATTAGGCTTGAAGCTAAATCAGGGGAAATTCCAAACTCTTAAATTTCCAAGCTTGGTGTCAGCTCAGCACCCAAGAGTTCCATTCCAAACATTCCCTCAGTAGGAACTCAGCAAGGAGCTGAGTTTTTCCATGTTTTCCATGTTCTCCAGGACTTTTTCTCTGCAG
>NW_008246064.1:191197-196346 GCF_000691975.1 Corvus brachyrhynchos
TGGTCAGTTGGAGATCCATCAGTGCTTTTAATTGGATTCCCAGCATGGAATTTTTTCCCTATATTTAGGCAACTCCCAAACTTCTCAGGAGACTCCTCACCCCACCAGAGAGTTTCTGATATTTTAAATCCCATAAAAAACAGGCAGGAACATTCCAAATTAATAAAAGCAAACACTCATAGACGCCGCCCCGGAACAAAACCTCGTTTTATGGAGAGAAATAAATGGGATGTCATTCCAGGAAAAGAATCCTTGGTGGGACGATGTCCTTGGCAGCTTTTCCAGAGGCTGCTCGCGCAGTCTCCAAGTGGATGTGTAAATTTGTTTATCGGGAATCCAAATCCTTCTCCCTTGGCACGGGATCCGTGGCCGGGCTGGGGCTGTGCCCTTGCTCCAACGTCAGCGAAGCCTTGGATTGCTTTGTTCCCCGGCATGGAATCCATTCTTTTCCCACCTGGATCCAAGCTGTCTCCTCATCCTTCGGGATGCATCCGGCAGAGCTGGAGCTCGGGAAGGTGTTTGTGATGTCAGCACTGAGCTATTTATAAACCGAGGGCTGAGCATTGCTGACGTTCCGTGGTTGTTTTCCTGTCAGCTGATCCAGATTTGCTCTTTCCTGGTTCCCAAAGTCGTTTTTTTCATCCCTAAAATTGTGGATGAAGGCTCAGACTGACAAATCAGTGAGATCCTTGATTTTCCTCCCAGGGAGTAACAATCCAACGGGAGCTGCCCACCTCCTTCCCGTGCTCAGATTATCCCGCTGCTTCAGCCATCCAAGGAAAGCTGCCAGGCGGAGCCATTCCTGGGATTGCTGCCAAACACTTGTCCGCCAGCAAGGAGCTCCTTGGGCAAGTTCCAGCTGGGATGAGTTCCCCAGTGCTGATCCGGGCTGGAAAGAAGTGCCGCTGGATCCATAGGACTCCTTGGATTTATCCAGGAGAGGAAGCTCAGTTTTAGGCAGACTTTGTTCCAAGGCACAGGAGAATCTCCGAAGGACTGGATGGAGGCTTTGACTCAGATGGAAAAATCCAAGGATCCAGATGTTCATCCGGGAGCCTTTGATCCCTCAGCATGGCAAGTCTCTGTCAGGATTTCAGGCTCTTCCTTGAAAATTGTGGGGCTTTTTTAGTCCTGCTTGAAATCCATCCATCCATCCATCCATCCATCCATCCTCCATCCATCCATCCATCCTCCATCCATCCCTCCATCCATCATCCATCCATCCATCCATCCATCCATCCATCCTCCATCCATCCATCCATCCTCCATCCATCCCTCCATCCATCATCCATCCATCCATCCATCCATCCATCCATCCTCCATCCATCCATCCATCCTCCATCCATCCCTCCATCCATCATCCATCCATCCATCCATCCATCCATCCATCCTCCATCCATCCATCCATCCTCCATCCATCCCTCCATCCATCATCCATCCATCCATCCATCCATCCATCCATCCTCCATCCATCCATCCATCCTCCATCCATCCCTCCATCCATCATCCATCCATCCATCCATCCATCCATCCATCCTCCATCCATCCATCCATCCTCCATCCATCCCTCCATCCATCATCCATCCATCCATCCATCCATCCATCCATCCTCCATCCATCCATCCATCCTCCATCCATCCCTCCATCCATCATCCATCCATCCATCCATCCATCCATCCATCCTCCATCCATCCATCCATCCTCCATCCATCCCTCCATCCATCATCCATCCATCCATCCATCCATCCATCCATCCTCCATCCATCCATCCATCCTCCATCCATCCCTCCATCCATCATCCATCCATCCATCCATCCATCCATCCATCCTCCATCCATCCATCCATCCTCCATCCATCCCTCCATCCATCATCCATCCATCCATCCATCCATCCATCCATCCTCCATCCATCCATCCATCCTCCATCCATCCCTCCATCCATCATCCATCCATCCATCCATCCATCCATCCATCCTCCATCCATCCATCCATCCTCCATCCATCCCTCCATCCATCATCCATCCATCCATCCATCCATCCATCCATCCTCCATCCATCCATCCATCCTCCATCCATCCCTCCATCCATCATCCATCCATCCATCCGTCATCCATCCATCCCTCTCTGGGCACTTCTGCTTCCCAAAAAAATCACAAAAAAAAGGAAAACCAGGAGGAATTAGAATGTTGGGATGTTCACTCCCATTCTGGGAGTTCTTTGAAATTAATTTTCTTTAAAATCTAATTAATCGTTAATTCTTATGAAGTTTTTTGCTGTTTCCCAGGCTGGATGTCTTGAGAGAAAAAAATAACATTTTCAAAAACATTATTAAAAGAATTAAAGTCACTAATTAATGAGTAAAATCAGTGGGCAAGAAAAAGGAGGGAATGTCATTCCTTAGACTTTTATGGAACAATGAATTGTGATTCCTACAGCAAGGAACAAAGATCTCATTTGCATAAAATCAGAATTAATTTGCCTTCAGAAAGGATGCTGACAATTAATTAATTAATGGCATCAGCAATTATTTGAGAGGAGTCAAATCAGTGTTGAAGGGGGAAGTGAGAGAGAAGGAGGGAAAAAGGAGCCGTTCTTAAAGGCTTTGGGGGAGATTTTCCACCTCTTGCTCCAGCTGTTTGGAAAGGATGGGAAACACATCCCTAATTTTAGTCAGAAATAGTAAAATAACTAAAAATTACTTTTTTTTATTACCAAGAAAGCACTTGAGTGCAAGAAAAGATTCTCATTCATGTCATAGAATAATAGTAATAATAGTAATAGTAATAACAGTAATAATAATAAAAACAACTAATATATATTTATAGTAAATATTTATTAACAAATAATAAATAGTTACTTTTATTAAATCAAAATTCCGCTTCCAAGAAATAAACCTGAGTATTTCCCTGGCAATTTTTATTCCTTCTCTAAGGCCAGTGTTGTTTTCTCAGTGCTTGGCCCCTAAGAAGTCCCAGAATAAAAACAACTCCTCGAATCCATGAATGGATTCAAAAAGTGCTGGAATTACAAAGAAAATATTGGGAAAAAGGAGAAAAAACAAGCCCCAGATGCCGTTCAGAAGCAGGAAAGCTGAAAAAACTCAAAATATTTTGATTTAGTTGGCAATAGCAGCAGGAAGAAATGTCCATTGGATTGTTCTGGTTTTCTTGGATGCAATTCCATGGGATGAAGTGAAATTTTCATGAAGTGCCAAAGCTCTTTCCAGAAGTTCAGGTTTCCCAGGGGCTCTGGGAACGTTAAAGTGGGAAGAGTTCCCCCGAAGAGCCTCAGCAGGGGAAGGAGGAGGAGGCTGGATCTGAAATTGCTGCACTTAAAAGCTCTTGAAGGGGAAAGCTCTTGATGAGGAGGTGCTGGAAGGTGGGGAGAAATTATCCCAGCGTGTTGACGGCTTCCAGGATTGGGATTAACAACGGGGCCCTGCTGGAATTTGGGGAGGCTGGCCTTGGAGCAGCGGGAAAACGCAGGAATTCTGGTTTGCAGGGGCCGGATGGTTCCAAAAGGTGAAGTTCTTTTTGCTTGTTTTTTGGGGAGTTCTAAATAACCCTTTTCCCCCTTTTCTTGGGAGCTCTGGCTGCAAAATTTCCAGGGAATCTGAGGCAGCATCTCAAATCCAATTATCCTTAATTACTGTGTTTGAAATGGCTTGGGGAGGGGAGGGATGGAGAGGGAAAATGAAGGATGTGAACACACAAAGGAGAATTAGGGGGTCTGGAAAGGGGCATTTTTTCGGAATCCAGGAAAAGCTAAAGCCTGTGGGATGGGTGACGTTCATCCTGGATTTTGTAGGGATAAATGAAAGGTTACAGAGGATTCTGCGTGGACACGGCCACCAACAGGGAAGGAAAAATGCCATTATCTGTCCTAAGCCAGAATTCCTGGTTGGATAGGACAGGGATATCCGAGGTGCTCCCGTTGTCCCATCACAAGGAGGAAAAGGTTGCCCAGGTTTGGCTCCTTCCAAAATCTCCGTGAATTGCACTGAGAAGCCAAAGGACTCCGAGGTCTTTTCCAACTCCGTGCCAAGGGAGTCTGGAATTTCCCTGTTTGGAGCAGGAGGGACCTGATGCTCCTCCAAAACATGGATTGGGAATGTGACGCTTCTGCTTGGTCCTATTTTAGGGAATTTTGGCTCCTGGAATCTCTCTTTGCTGCAAACCACGTGGAAAATGCAGGCTGAGGGATCGTGGCATGGCTGACAGGGGACAGGCAGCTTGTGAGTGATGTTTTCCTGAAGGATTCCCCATCCCAACAAATAAGGATTCCCGCCAGCTTCTTTTATCGCTTCCTATAAAAAGTGGTTTCCAGGAACATGGGAAGTGGCCGTGACTCCTGTCCTCCCATTTCCTCACCTTATCCCACATTTTTGAGGTCAGTGCTGAACATCCCACCACCAATTCAGGAAAGAAAATTCCCACTTTTCAGTGATTTCATTGATGTTGGCCTGCAAATTCCAGAGTCCTTGGTATCCCAGTGTTATCCTAGATGATTTTGTGCTGGAAAAGGTTTCTGGTTGCCCAGAGAAGTTGTGGATTCTCCAGCCCTGGAGGTGTCCAAGGGCAGATTGGACAGGGCTTGGAACAACCTGGTCTATGGAAGGTGTCCCCCATGGCAGGGGTTGGAATGAGATGATCCTTAGGGTCTTTTCCAGCCCAGACCATTCTGGGATTCTCTGCTGCTTTTACGGCAGGAAAGTTGGATTTTGCAAAAACAAGCAAAAACCCTTCAGGAATTTATAAATCCTGACACTCAGTAATTTTCACACAATGGCAAGTCCACCCCCAACAGCAGAAAATGGGGAAAAATGGAATCAGTGGGAACAGAATATTGAATTTTGAGGATAAGCCTTGTTTAGACGATGGATAACGTCCCATTTCCCAGGATATGGATGGGATACAGCATTGAAACCCATCCATAAATCCCTCCCTAAACATAAATGTGAGTGTTTATCAGCAGTGAAAACCCTGGAAAAATCCCCGCCGGTTTTCAAGTTAATGCCAATTTAAAGGGAAAACCACACCTGGAATGTCGGCAAATATCTACAAATTAATACTGAAATCCGAGAAACCTCTGGGAAACCTGGCAGTGCAAATAAACTGGGAATTCTTGGAATTTGTGTTTTGAGTTTTGG
>NW_008246064.1:196393-201905 GCF_000691975.1 Corvus brachyrhynchos
TCCACATGCTTTCCATGGATCATCTGCTGCTTCCTAAACCCAGAGACTGGAAAATTTCCACAAGTTCAGGGGCCTCACTCAGGCTCTCAACAACACTTTTGGGAACTTTATAGGATATTTAGATCCTGGGAAATCATCCTGGGAAGCAGAATCCATGGATTTGGCAGAGCAAGGTGATATTAGAACATAAAACTGCTGACAGGGGTCTGAAAGTTCCTGCTGCTCCTCCTGCCTTGCATTGCACTGTTCTTGGCAATTTCTGGGAATTTTGGGAATTTTGGGAACTGCTCTGAGTCCTGACTGATCTGCTAAGCTGGGAAATTCCCTGCCTGGAATAGAAATCGAAGGAATTTATTTGTCTTTTCTGGATTTGCTACATCAAAATCAGCTCTGTACAGATATTTATCTGTAGCAAATCAGGGAATTTAATTGGAATGTTAATGACTCTGGAATCAGAGAATCTTGAATTCTACAGGAGCTTCTGGAAGCATTTTCAAGAAGGGCAAGACCTGATGGCAAAAGGGTCAACGCAGAAAAGGTGGTGCACAAAATATCCTGGAAAACGTTCCGGAGACAAATGGAAAAAGGGGCACGAGGTAAATTTGGAATACAGGGTTCAGGTTTTGGTTAATCCCAGAATCCTGGAATGGTTTCGGTTGGAAGGCACCTTAAGGATGATTCCCACCCCTGCCATGGGCAGGGACACCTCCCACTGTCCCAGGCTGCTCCCAGCCCCAATGTCCAGCCTGGCCTTGGGCACTGCCAGGGATCCAGGGGCAGCCCCAGCTGCTCTGGCAATTCCAGCCCAGCCCCTCCCCACCCTCCCAGCCAGCAATTCCCAATTCCCAATCTCCCATCCAGCCCTGCCCTCTGGCACTGGGAAGCCATTCCTCCATCTCCTCCCATTCGTTGTGTCTCTGCTCCAATTTCAGCCAGTGCAGATCCAGACAAATCCCAAGCAGGGCCTGGAGAGTTCCATCCCCACGGAACACTGAGGTCCCACGGGATGGAGATCCTGGTGAGTCTTTGGGATGGTCCTTGGACACCGTTTGGAGCTGGAAGTTGGGAAGCAGCTGAGACATCCCAGGACAGCAGGAGGCACAAAACACCGGTATTTAATATATTCATCCTGAATATTATTATTCACTCACAGCATCCCAGATCTTCAGTCTCCCCTTTTATCCTGGGATCTTAACCCCTTTCCTGAGGATTTCAGTGTCCGAACAAGAAATTCAGTCTCCGTTTTAATTCCATGGGAGAAACGGGACCAAAGGAACTCCCGGTCTGCTAATTCCTGCTTTATTTAGGAGACCAAACCCCTTCCTGGACCTTATCTCAGGTGCAATCAAAGCAGAGAATTGTTTGTTCATTTCATTACTCTGAAACGCAAAATCCTGACGCCAAAATAAAAGCAAAACCCATCAAAAATCCAAGAGAAACTGAATCCATTTTTCTTTTATTTTTACAGATCAGTTCTGGAATTCCCAAACTGATGGATGGTGGGAATGGAGGATAACGAGTCTCTGTTCTAAAGCAGGAATCTTGGAGGTACAAATAAATCAAATTAAAAAGAATCCCTTGGAAAGCCACAAGCCATGGAAACCACTGGGTGACATTTCAGAAATTCCAAGGAAAACAGATTTTGCTCTTGGATCCAGGAACCTTCTCAGTTTAAACCTGGCAGAGCCGAACTTAAACCTGAAACCGCAAGTGTAAAACCAGGAGCTGGGCTCCAAATCTGATGGAAAACTGCAGCTTCCATCTGGGATCTGAGCGAATTTAGGGATTGCAAAAACCTGGATTAGAGACATTTCACCAGCCAAATTCCTGGGAATTTCTGGACATTCCTTGGATGTTGCAATCTCCGTGTATCCAACACCACTTAATAATTCCCCATCTTCTAAGGGAGAAAACCCAGTGGAATATTAATGAGGAACTTGGGATATTTGGGATTTGATGGGTCTTTCCCAGCTGTGGAGGGAAGCACAGCCCAGCTGGTCTGGGCTGGTTTGGGATGGAGATCCCGGAGTCTGAGGGAGCCAACATTCCAAGCTCTGCTCCCAGATGGAAAAGGCACGGCTCACTCCTCCCGCCTGCTCCCAGCCACGCAATCCCATGTCTTTCCTTGTGGTTTGTGTCCATGAAATTCCCCCACGAGCCAGGTTAACACACAGAAACATCCGGAAATTCAACAAGGGTGGAGGAAAAGGAGGAAACTTCTGTGGAATTCATTGTGTTCAATCAACAGGAGGAACAAGAAGGATGGGAAGGATTTCTTGGATGCAGTGGGATAAAGGAGTAGCTGGGATTGGTGCTCCATGACCCAGTGGGATGTTGGCTGAGTCATTCCTTGTGTGGGCTACGAGGTTCAGCCAACAGCGAGTCCGTGAATCCATACCGACAACTTCGGCTCCCAACCAACCTTGGGAATTCCTGGTTGGAGTTGGAATTGAACCAGATGAGATTTTTTTCCCTGGGATTCCCAGCTTTGCAGGAATTTGATGTCTCGTTTGCATGACCACGGGGATGAAGTCGTCACTTGGACACCGGCTCCCGAAACATGAAGTTTGGCTCAGTGTGTTCGACTTCTACTTTTAGACCTTGTCTCCTCGTCGTTCCCAGCTGGAATGTCCTATGGAATCTTTAAAAGCAGTTTTAAGGGGAAAGAAAAGGATTCTGTCAAATGGCAATGAAAGGAGTAAGAAAAATTTGGAATTCCACCAAAAGCATGGGAATTATCACCCATTCTTTGACAAAACATAAAAAACATGGGAAGCCATTAAAATCCTGGATAAGCCCAGAAGTGAAGGAATGTTTGCCAGGCTTCAGGAGTGTTGGAGGTGTTTCTTCACACCCTGGCCACAGAATACCGGGGTATTTTTGGGATATTTGTGTGACTTACACCCCCATTTCCCAGGAAGGATATTCCCGGTGTTGGCAGAGCAATGGATGAAATAAAGTCCTTGGAATTTCAGCCCCACCTGTTGGACTGCCCCCCAGGAGAAGCTGCCAAGGCCTTCCCAGCAGGGTGACTAATCCATGCTGGGAACATCAGGGAGCTTTCCAGGCCTTGTTTGGGAGTTGCAGGAGCATTGTTGGTGTCTTATGCATTTCCTGGTTGCTCCAAGTTTTTTTGTATTCCTTAATAAAACTTCCACACGTCACCGCAGCAGCTAAAAGTTATCCTGGCCTTTTCCCTATGGATTGAGGTTTTCTACCTCGTCGCATCATCGCTTTCCAATTGCAGAGTTTGTTGTTTCCAGACGGACAGGGAGGTGGGAATGACACACACCCGGACACGCCAAGCACAGAGAACTTGGGCTTTTGTGGCCTTTTAAATGATTTTCATTTTGGACGACTTCGGGATTTTCAATTATCCTCTCTCCAGAGCCATAAAAAAGATCCACGTGCTTGGTTTTCTGGGATATTCCTGGAGCCTGCTGGTCTTCCCTTCGTGCTCTGCTCAGCTTCTCCCGAGCACTGGAACTGTGTGGTCCAAGGTTTACAGGAGAAAATACAGGAGAAGCTTTTCTTTGGCGCTGAGCTGATATCCACAGATCTAAATCAAGGATTTGAAGATCCAAAGGCAATTCCATTGGAATTTGGGCCATTGAGGAACTGATCTATTGGATCTGGATGATGAGCAGGGACACCTCCCACCGTCCCAGGCTGCTCCCAGCCCCAATGTCCAGCCTGGCCTTGGGCACTGCCAGGGATCCAGGGGCACCAGGCCTTTGCCCAAATCTCTCTCCCTTTCCAGAGAAGGCAAAAAGATGGAAAACTTCCCCCTTTTTCCCTGGATTCTGGAAATCTTTCTCCTCTGCTGCTCTGGAGCAAAGGGAAAACTGTCCATGAGCGGCACATGGAATGGGATCCGTGTGGGAGTGTCCAGGTCTGCTCGGGATGAGAGTTCAGGGCATCGATCCCTGATTTCGGGAGCACTCGGGAGAAACGGAACCGCTGCCGGTGGGAGAGAAATCGGGAAAACGAGGAAAAGTTTTGTGCTGCGGAATTTCCTTCTCAATTAAGGGATCGGGAGGGAATTTAGGGATCATCCCATTCCATGGGCAGGGGGAAATTCCATATCCTGGGGTGCTCCAAGCCCCAATGTCCAACCTGGCCTTGGGCACTGCCAGGGATCCAGGGGCAGCCACAGATGCTCTGGAAAAACTGCTCCAGGACCTCTCCACCCTCAAGGTTTGGAGCCTCCGAAAGCATGGAGGAAAAGACAGAAAATTCAGGAGCACTGGTGAGGGGAAGGCTCTGAGGCAGCCAGAAGGAAATATTTTCCAAGAACACTGGGAATGAGACAACTTCCTCAGCCGGATTGCACTGGCCCAGGTCAGCGAAATCCAAGCTGTGGAGCTTTGGGAAGGGAGGGATTTAAAGGAGGGTAAGGTTTCCATCAGCAGAAAAATGACAGCAGCGCAGGGTGTCGGGGAGGCCACGCTTTTCCCGGGATATTTCCGGTGGTTCCATGCCCAGGAACAGCTCCGGGGTTGGTCTGACACGGCTTCAGACGAAGCTGTGAGCCGGCCCACGGATAATCTAGGGAAATTCAAGCTGGAGTGAGATAAAAATCAATGGAGGCTCTCCCAAAAGAAACCCATCTTTTCTCTTGAGCTGCCCTCATCTCTCATAATTCCCAAAAAATTCCAGCTTTGTAGTTCTGCCCTATCGGAGACATTTCAAAACTTGGCTTCCTGCAGATCCTTTGGTCGCTGGGATTCCTTTACTCCTTGCTGGCTTTGGGAATGGTTTTTCCACCGTCGAGCGTTTTGTCCCAGCTGCTTGTCAGGTTATCCGGTGTTATGTGATCCCTGGGGAAGGGGCTGGGCATGGCTTCCTCATAAAACCGTGATATGAGATATTAATTTACGGTTAATTGATAATGAATCGAATATTTAAATTGTCTTCAATATTTAAATGCTCTGCATTTGCACTGCACATGGCGAAGCTTCAGGGCAGTGTCAGCAGTTGTTAATCCTGAATTGGCTGCGTGGAATTTTCTCCGTCAGAGGTAAATATGGGAATATTTCTCGTTACTGGGATGAGGGGTGTAGGCAGAGAAGCATTTTTTCAGGGGAAAAAAAAGAGGAAGTTTGGGATTTCAGCCTGGATATTTATTGGAGCTGGAAAGGAATCACGGAGCTGACAGAAGTTCTTACACACTTCCTAAATAAAGATTTATCCAAGAGTCCAAGGATTGCTCCATCGGTATCCGTATATTTGGCTCGAGCGAGTCTCTCAACCCCTTTGCCCTCGGTGGATTCCAGCCATGGGATAAAGACAATTCCATTCGTTCATTCCTTGTTTTTGAAACACTGGAACGCCTCTGAGCTGGAATAGCTGCGAGATTGTCTCAGGATGCAACTGGCTCCTTCCAATCCAGAAATGCTCACAGAGCCATCATGAATAAACCGGGATCCTGGGAGTTTGGGAAAGTCCCTGGATCATGGGGCAGCAGGAGCCAGGGACAATTCCCAAAGGGCGGTTGGGATTTGGATATTTT
>NW_008246064.1:201940-233483 GCF_000691975.1 Corvus brachyrhynchos
CGGGGCCGCGGGGCCAGGAACGGCACCTGCAGTGTTTGATTGGCTCCATGATTAATTGGGAAAGGGAAGGAGAGGGGATTGTGTGTGGGAACTAAATCCATGGCCTGGAGTGTTTGATTGGCTCCATGATTAATTGGGAAAGGGAAGGAGAGGGGATCCTTCCTGGGAATTAGATCCCATTTAATGTTGGTGCGGTTGCAGATCTCCAGGTCTGACCCTTCCCATGACCTCTCTTCCTGCACTTTGGCCATCCTGCCAGGGAGAAGGTGCTGGATCCAAGATTCTCCTGGCTCCACAGCCATCCCAGCGCTCCCCTTTTCCGGCTGGATAACCTGTGGAAGTGCAGAGGAATTCAGGACACTCTGGTCCTGCAGGTTGTTACTCCATCGCCTCCTTGGGCCTTCAGGATCCTCCTTCTCCTCTTTCCCACTGCCCTGACTCATTTTCCATGGACATCACCCTGCTCCCAACACATCCCGAAATCTTCTTCACCAAATGCATTTCCCTTTGCTCTGGATGCAAAATTCCTCCTTTCTCCCCACTTGCACCTTGGATCCCCTCCCCTAAAAATAGCAGGAACCTGCTATTGGGGCATATGGGATGAATGCATAGACTTGTAACCAGACATTTGGGAATTATGGAATTACATCTCCCCTTCTTCTTCTGGATTCCATCACCCTGAAGCCTCCTCAGGGTTCTCGTTCTCCCACTGCAGCTCTCCTTCCTTCTCTTTCCCATCTCTCTTTCCAGGTACTCCCAGCCATGGCAGCAGCAATTGGAAGAGCCCCAAAACCTCTCCCCCCACACAGGACCCCATTTCCTCCCATTTTCCTCTCCTTTGCTCCAGCTCCTGGAATATTCCTAAATTTTTAGCTTCCAGCAAGAATAAACTGCATCCATCCTCTGGAAGTGGATACGGAGTCAATTCCAAAGGGCTCTCCAGCTCCTATTTATAAACCGGCCAGGCTTTATTATTCTTGTAATTACCATTGTTATTCCTGGGTTGGACAAACACAGGGAAGCGTGGCCCTGTTTGTGTGGATTTGCTGTCCTGGAACATTTCGGGTGTCGGTTGCAAATCCGATCCCAACCAGCGGCAGGAAAACAAGGAAGCACAATTAGGAGCGGAGTCAGGCTGGAGTTCTGTTGCCGTTGGCCAGCAGGTTTGGATGGGAGCTGCAGCCAAGAGGAAATCTGATCCAGATGAAAGTCTCACTTCCAGCACCTAAAAGAAGGCCCGGACAGCTCTGTGTGTGCAGGGATTTTTCCTCAAGAAATTCCATGTGTTTTCCGAGGGGATTCCAAGCCTTGAGTTCTCACTCCTGTGACAGGAGCAAAACCCGGCTCCTGTTCCTGCTCCTGGCGCGGCTTGAGGAGAAACGCCCCAGGCTCTGCTGGACCCGCCGTCCACCTTCCCAGCCTCCCGGTTTTTTCCGCATGGAGTGACCTGAGAGGAACTTCCCTGGAGGTGCTGTTTTCCTGCTTCCTGAGCTCTGGGCAGGCTGGCAGGGGCTCCAGTTAGGCTGGGCCACGGTGTCTGGAGAAAATTCCCAGCCATGCTGCTCTCCCGCTCCCGCAGCCTGGAGCGGAGGCTGAATTCCAGTAGCTGTTCCTCAGACCAGGAATCTTTTCCCTTTAAAAGGAATCTGCTTCCAGATCTGTCAAAGCTGCTTCAAGGCACAGACTGGAGGATCCAAAACCCAGAATATGGGACAGAGTTTCCATCCCATTTCATGGAAATTCCAGTCTCTGCAACTCCCTGAAGGGAGGCTGTAGCAAGGCAGGGATCGGCTTCTTCTCCCAGGGAACAGGGACAGGAGGAGAGGGAATGGCCTCAGGCTGGGCCAGGGCAGGCTCCGGGGGGGCAGCAGCATGTCCACAGCCTCTTAGAGGCACGGGAAGGGGCTGCCTGGGGAGGTTTGGAGTGGCCATCCCTGGAGGTGCCCAAGGAATTCCTGGATGTGGCACTCAGAGCTCTGGGCTGGGGACAAGGTGGGCATCGGGCACAGCCTGGACTCGGTGATCCCAGAGGTCTGGGATTCCATCCTGGAATCTTTAAGCTTGGGAAAGACCTCCAAGTCCAACCTTCAAATCCCACCACACCCAGTAAAAGATTCCCTGCCTAAGCAACCCCAGTCCTGGTGCAAAGGCAAATTCTTTGGATCAGGAGGCAACGTCGTGGCCGTAAAGGGGACGGACTTTGATTTTCCAAGTATTCCATTATTATTTCACTGGGATTTTTGTGGCTTCCACTCGGGATTGTGATCTCCTCACGCCAGGTGCAACACAAACTTACAGATTCAATTGTCCAGAGAAGCTGTGGATGCCCTGGAAGTGTCCAAGGCCAGGTTGGACACTGGGGCTTGGAGCAGCCTGGGATAGTGGGAGGTGTCCCTGCCCCTGGCAGGGGTGGGATGGGATGATCCTTACGGTCTTTTCCAACCCAAACCACTCCAGTATTCCATGATAATAGGGAGCCATGGATTCCATGAACTACTGGCTATAATTCCTGCACCGAGAGTTTTCCTGGGAGCTCAGCCCTCCAAAGGATCAATGGATTGGAATGCTCGGGGTTTTTCTACTGAAATTATTTCTGCTCAAAAAATTCCTGTAAAGCTGAATTATCCTGGGGAACGGGGGAGATGATCAATGTCTAATTGATAAATCACATCCTAAAGTTTTCATCTTGCTGCGCTGGTGTGAGGGATTTCATTCCCAATCAGTTCCATAGCGTTGTCCCATTAATTCACGGCTTCATGGGAATTGTAGTGGAAATCTTGTGGAAGCCTTTGCTGCCCGTGTGCCCCTTCCAAGGCACGGATTCTTGCGCAGGGTTTGATTTGGGGCATGGCAAGAGATGTAATTTGGCCATAAAACTTTCATCCTACAAAAGGAACAAGATCCCCATCCCTTCGGAGGCTCCCTCTCTCCCACACCGCATCGGAGAACCGCAGTTTGATGAGGAACAACCCCCAGACAAAGCCGTGTTTCAGCGAGTCAGAGTGGAACGCTTCCATTTCAGGGAGGTTAAAACGTTCCTCCTCCGCTCAATTACGGAGACAAAACAGTGGGAGATTTTTCATTGGAATTCCCACAAAAAGCATGGCAAAGAGTCGACTTTTTTGGGATGGTCGTGGCTCTGAGCAAAGAGGGGATGGAAATTTCCAAACCTCTGCTGCAGAAGTCGCTGAATGACAATGATGCGAAAAGATCCGTGGGCTGGGACGGCTTCATCCCGAGGGATTCACACCATTCCCGCTGAACAATGGCAGGAGCCGTTTGTTGCCTTTTCCAAGAGAAAGGAGCTGTCCGATGCCACCAAATATCCCAGGAAATGATTGGTAAAGATGGGAATTGGGCTGTTTTCCCCCATAAATATTTGTAATCTAAACAGGGACTAAAAGTAAGAATGGCTTTAAGCTGAAGGAGGGTGGGTTTAGATGGGAAATTGGGAAGGAATTCTTCTCTGGGAAGGTTCTGGATGCCCCTGGATCCCTGGAAGTGTCCAAGGCCAGGTTGGACGGGGCTTGGAGCAACCTGGGGTAGTGGAAGGTGTCCCTGCCCATGGAATGGGTGGAATGGATCATCTTTAAAATTCAAAAATCCACTTTTAACAAATAAACTCAGAAATCCAGATGGAAAAAATCAACTCAGAAATCAACTCAAATAGGCTCAGAAATCCACGGAAATCTACTCAGAAATCCAATTAAAACAAATAAATTCAGAAGTCCAGTTTTAAAAAATACGCTCAGAAATCCATTTATACAAAGTAAATTCAGAAATCCTTTGAAATAAACTCAGAAATCCACTTAAATAAGCTCAGAAATCCACTTAAAACAAAGAAATTCTGGAATCCGGTTATAAAAAATCAACTCAGAAATCCAATTTTTAGCGAGTTCAGAAATCCAATTATAATGAATCCGCTCAGCAATCTGCCCCTGGGATTATCCCGGGTTCCTTCCAGACTTGTCCCATTCCAGAGGATGCTCCATCCCCCAGGTCCTTCAAGTTTATCAGGAAGTTTTCCCGCCAAATCCCATCTCTAAAGCAGAAAAAGAGGGAATGTCCTCATCAGTGACAGTCACACGATCCAGGTCTGATTTCCCAGGGAGCTTCCTGGAGGATAATCCATCAAATAATAATTATTAATTAGGCAGGAGGTAAAAGGGCTTTGTTAATTAATGAGCCCATCCTGCCTGGCTTCTCCTCCTGCTCCTCCTGATCCATGGCAGTGCCCATTCCAGAGATTCCTGCTCCGGGATGGGCCCAGCACTCCGATTCTCCCAGGAAAGGTTCAGATCCGTGGGTTATCCCTGCTAGTTTACGAGGAATTCGCATTTATCCGGCTGAGCCGCAGCAGCCATGGGATGGACATCCCACAGGGGGAAAAACGGGAAAAGGAATGAAAAATAGGATCATGGAATGGTTTGGCTTGGATGGGACCTTAAAGATGATCCCATTCCACCCCTGCCACGGGCAGGGACACCTCCCACTATCCCAGGACACTTCCAGGGATGGGGCATCCCAAATTTCTCTGCTCATGTCTTTAAGGCAGCTCCAATGATCCAGGATTCCTGAATCCAGAACCTTAAGTTTTTGCATTTCCCTACTTAGGACAATAATCCCAATTTTCCCCGTCCTCCAGGCTGGTAAACACTTCCAGGGATGGGGCATCCCAAATTTCTCTGCTCATGTCTTTAAGGCAGCTCCAATGATCCAGGATACCTGAATCCAGAACCTTAAGTTTTTGCATTTCCCTACTTAGAACAATAATCCCAATTTTCCCCGTCCTCCAGGCTGGTAAGGAGGGGAGAGAACTTGGGAAAGGACTATTCCCGGGATCCCAAATGCAGCGGCTCTGAGGTGCTCACGTGTGTGAGGAATTCCAAGGTGAGACCCCTTGGGTGCTCCTTATTCCCTCATCCAGGTGGAATCCATGAAAATACAGGGGAAAAAGGAGTTAAAGCTCAGTGGTGTCCAGAAAGGACATCTCGGAGCCATTCCCAAATTTCCCTCTCCATAAAAAGAGAGAATATCAGGGAAAGTGAATGAATTTCCCAGATTCCAGCCCGTGAATCCAAGGGAAATGTGGGAAGAACAAGGAGTCAGTGCTGTTGATGTGGAGCACTCATTCCTGGCTCCAGGAGATGCTAATCCACTCCTGGCCCCCGGCTATGGAATTTTCTGGAATACTGCAGAGATTTGGGCCTGGATTTCAATCCCAATTGCCTGGAAAAAAGGGAATAAATCCCAACAATCCAGTCAAAATCCTCTTTGTGCTGCACTGCACCGATTTTCCTGATGGACCTGGAGCTCCGGATAATAATTCCACATGAAATAGGGAATGCTGGAAAATAAGGAGCAGCCCAGTTCCTCGGGATAACGCCGAGGGCAGCCACGAGTGAGGAAAACATCCTGATCATGTTTCTCCTCCGACTTTTCCAGAGCAGCTGCTGCCAAAGGAGAGAGAAAAAACAAGGAAAAAAAAGTTAAAACGTGGAGGGGAGGGAAAAATTAAAAAGCGGGAGCTTTGGAATTGTTCTACACGGGGCACTTCAAGGAAAACAGTTTTCCCACATGGACAAAGGTGCTCCTGCACAGGTGGGTCAGATCCAAGCTTTGCCGGAGTCAATGGAAAGATTCCCGCTGCCTTAGGAGGCTCTGGATCGCACCCAGCGTTCCCAAGAGGATGGCTAAGCCAGGCCTGGCTCCCGGGACGCCTTAGGCTGGACAGAGCCAAGGAAAACCTGCTCCTCTCAAGAGCAGTTTTGTTTCCATGAGGCCGCTGGAAGCAGCACCTGGAATGATGTCCTGGAGCCCCGGGCTCTCTGCCGTGGCACGATCCCATGGGAGATAATTTCTGGAGACCGGGATCCACGCAGATGCTTTGGAATTCGGTGCCACATCCCCTCAGCGGAGTGTCTGTCCCAGCAGGAGGTGCCCAGGCACGTTTGGGATGGATATTCCCGTTTTGTCCTCCTTCCCTCACCCAGAAAGAACGGGATGTTTGCAACCAATCCCGCTCCAGGGGGTAATTCCCAGAACATGGCCATGTCCCATCCCTGCAAGTATCCAAGGGATGTCGGACGGGGCTTGGAGCAGCCTGGGATAGTGGGAGGTGTCCCTGCCCATGGCAGGGGTGGGAATGGGATCATCCTTAAGATCCCTTCCTACCCAGTCCATCCGGGGATTCAAGGCTGCCTGGACATCCCGAAGCTCAGCTTTTCCCAATCCGTGGATCCCCAGCCCACCGGGCCAATGGCTGTTGCTCCAGCTGAAAGCCGGGATGTGGGAATACAGCCCTGCTCCCTCTTCCTGACTAAATCACCACAGAAGCTGCTCCCAGAAATCCCCTCCTGTGGAGACTTCCCCATTCCAGAGCTTGGGATGAATCCCAGGCACCAGTCAGGAGCTGTGCCTTTCCAGAGCCTGGAAAACCCAACTTTCCAGACTTTTAGAGGGAAAACAGGAACTTCCCGGTAGCTCTCAAACACAGACCCTGTGTCTGGAGGTCACCGGAAGCGTTTCAACCCTTGGGAGGTTTCCTCTCCTTTTCCCTAATTTCTCCCCAGGGTAAGGAATTCTTCCCTCCCTCTGTGCCAAGGCTACTTGGAACTGCTCCAAGCTGGAAATTTGTCTGATGAGATGATATTCATTAAAATATTGAATATTTATTTAATTGATTGAATTTATTATGAAGACTCATTAAAATATTCATTATTTCTTTAATTCGATTTAATTCGTTCTTTATATCCATTCAAGTACTTCTTATTTCTTTAATTATATTTAATTTCTTTAATTCTATTCCTTAAAGTATTTCCCAGACAGGGCAGGAATGAGATTTTTCCCCCTGTGCGGGGGAGCTTTATTTTCCCTGGAAATTGCGGGATCCCATTCCGATCTCATTTGAAGAAATTAATTTCAATCCCTTTTCCTGTAGCAACCAAAATTTGACCCCAGAGACCGCTTAGGATCAATCAAGGATTTTCCTTCTGGCAGCACATTTTGGGTCAGACTTCTCCTGGAGTTAGGAAAAGTGGATTGGAATATTCCATGACCTTTTTTTTTTAAGCAAATCCCACATCCCAAAGTGTTTTTCGCACCCCGGGGAATGTTTGGAACATCCCACCCAGAGTTCAATTTTTCATTCCCCATCAGTTTTTCTCCTGCGTGAAACTTGTCCCTCAGGAGAAACTTCTCCCAGAAGCGGGAGAACTGCAGGAATATTTGTGAAGAATGAGTAACTTCGGTGCTTTTCCCCCGTGCCTTGGGAATGACGTTTTTATGGAGCTCAGGGAGTCAATTTTGGGATTATTTTCAGTCCGTGCTGCAGCCAAGAACACGAGGTAGGACAGATGAAGGGGATCGAGGGCAGCCAGTTCTTGGCTGTTCCATACAGCTCGGGAAGGAAGAGTTCAGGCTTATCCCTGTCTTCCTCAGCATTCCCGAAGGGACTTTTTAAGGAGTCACCGATGGTCTCCATTCGGAGCAGAAGCTGCTGGTCCCAGACTCCCAATTGAGGGGCACTTTGGCATCCCTGTGTCTGCCACAGGTTCCAAACAACCGCTGCGGAAAGGGAGGGTTTGGGGGATGGAAAACATTCGGAATTCCAGGATTTAAGGAGACAGAGTGGCTTTAAGGAGAGGACAAGGGGAAGGGATTTAAACTGAAAGAGGGGGAATTTAGATGGGATCTTGGGAAGGAATTGCTGGCTGGGAGGGTGGGGAGGGGCTGGGCTGGAATTGCCAGAGCAGCTGGGGCTGCCCCTGGATCCCTGGCAGTGCCCAAGGCCAGGCTGGACATTGGGGCTGGGAGCAGCCTGGGACAGTGGGAGGTGTCCCTGCCCATCCATGGGGTGGGAATGGATGTTCCTTAAGTTCCCTTCCGATCCAAACCCTTCCAGGATTCCCGGAATAGATGGAATTTTGCCTGCAGGAAGCTCCGATCCCAGGATCCACTTCCAAAGGGTTTTGATGTCATCACCTCCACCCTTGGTGCCGCCGGTGGAGCCGCACAAGGCAAGTGCTGGGAATACTTTCCTCTCCATATTCCAAGCTTCTCCCTACGGATTCTTCACCTCTGCTCTTATTTCCTGATGTTGATGCCACCAGGAATAAGGTAAAAGTGCATTCCAAACACTGGGAATAAAAAGCAAGCCCAAAGCAAAGCCCCAGTTTTGTGTGTGCATGTGAGAGGTTTGGGAATGAAAGGAGGGAAGAGGGACCATTACTCCCACTCTGTTTTTTTGGGAGCGGGAATAACTTGCTAAGATCATCCAGGAAATGGAAAGGAGTGGGAATGGTTGGGAAATCCGTTGCTGTCCATTTGGGGGATGGAAAAGTAGAAAAAAAGGAAGGAGACCAAAAGTGCTCCTTTGGCATCCCGGGGTGGTCTGAGGGCGTTTTCCCTTGGCTGATCCCTGCAGGAATTTTTAGCTGAGTCGGATGGCTGAGGGAAGGAACAGGCAGCTGGGAGAGCAGGGAATTGCACCTGGAATTGCGGCGTCAGCACAGGAAGGAGGGATGTGGCTGGAAAATGAGACTGGAGATAAATGGCCTGTCCAGAGCCTGGAGCAGGGAATCCTGGAATGGGTTGGATCGAAGGGATCTTAAAGATGATCCCATTCCACCCCTGCCATGGGAGGGACACCTCCCACCATCCCAGGCTGGAATTCTTTGGAATCTGCCTTTCCCTAACCCCACCTCTCTTGTGCAAGTCCTCATGATGAGAATCCCATTTTTATTCCAAGGAACAGCTCCCATTCCCCTCAGTTCTCGATCCCCCGAATAATCAGGATCTGCTCATTCCAACCCCATGGGCCGGGACACCTCCCACTGTCCCAGGCTGCTCCAAGCCCCCTCCAACCTGGCCTTGGGCACTTCCAGGGATCCAGGGGGATCTGAGCAGAGCCATCAGAACCTTCGGCACAGTTCCAGAGCCAAGCTGGAAACCTTCCCATGAGGAATTTCCTGCTCATCTTTCCTTGCTCCTGCAATCTCCCCCTCTTTTCTTGGGATCCTTGTCGCTTCTGTTGGGAAACATCTTCCTCCCAGCACAGGAGGACCCTCTGGAGTTCCCAGGAATGTCAACAGCTCAGCACAACTATTTTTTTCAGTATTAATTTTATTTTTCCTGATCCTCTCCCTGGCGGATTTCCAGCATTGGGGTATTTTTCCTTCAATGAGCAAAATCCTAAAAAACAAACAAGGGAAAGAAAAGAGTTGCGATGCAAAGGTCAAGTGCATGGAAGTGTGAAAATTCCCAAAGGAGCCAAGGTGCTGCTGGGCCACGGCAGCTCCGGGAGCCAAACTGGATCCGAGCACAGGGAGCTGACGTCACCCACGGACACTCGGAGTTCGGGAGGGCCGGGATGAGCTCAGGGAATGAGCTGTGGTTGTTTCCCAGGCTGGGATTTAGGAGGCTGTGCCAGAGCCTCTGCTCTGAGCTCCTCCTTCCAGAGCCTTGGAAAATTGGTGTCGCTCCCAAGGTTTGGGCTTGGAGCAGGGAATTAATGCCACAGCTGAGGAGTTTTTTATTCCCCCAAAGAAATGTTTTCTCGGAGGAGGCGGAACGGGCATCCCAAACTGATGTTAATTCTTCCCTGGGAGTAGAAAAGGCAGAAATTCTGCAAAACGAAAATGATTTCTAATCCTTGTCTTTTTCTTTCTGGTTTAAATTCCAAATAATTTGATCCTTAATAATATTCTGGGGAAGAGCCGAGTTCCAAAGAGTTCCCAGATGATCCACAAGGCTTTGCTTTGCCAGAGTCTCTCTTCCCTGCCCTCTCACCATCCCAAATTTGTTTGCAAACTGTCAAAGAGTTGGGAAAAAAGAGATTCCAAGGACTGCTCTGATCTTTGTTCCTCAAATTCCTGGAATAAACCTGTCTGGATCCTCTGGATCAAGGCCGGATCCATCCCTTGGAGATGCTTTTGAAACAAGGGGGGATTTTTGGGCCAAAATCTGCAGCTTTTCCCTTTGCTGTCCTTGGTCTTTCTCCAGCTCTATCCAGAAATGTATCCTAGGGATGATTTTCCCAGAATACAGAAGATTTCTCACAATTCGTTAAGAATTCCTGATGTTTCCCTATCAGTTCCAATTAAGCTAATATCCACAGATGAACAAATCATCCTCCTTTTGCCTTTTCCCGGCTTTCCTGCCACCGGTTTCTTTTGCTGGTGCTGGAGGAGAAAAAAATGGAGAAAGGGGGAAAAAAAAAACCTGGGAAAAAAATTCCATTTGTTCTCCAGACGAGGAGGAGAAACAAGGATATGAATACAAAATCCTGAAATAGTCCCGTTGGAAAGAACATTTCCGTTTGTTAAGCTGTCCGTAAGGAAAAACCCCACATTAATTCCAGGGAATGATGGTCGTGCTCAATCCCAGCCTCATCCCAGGAGGTTCCAAACCTCGGGAAATCACAACACCACAATTTCTCCATCCGATCCAAGCCATGGTGTTGATATTCCCCGGAATTATCATTTGCAACCTGCTCTCTCCCTGCTCCAGCTTGGCCCTTTGTCCACTCCGTTTATTCCCGAATTTCTGGCTCCGGCACCTGTTCTCCATTGAAAGCCTCTCCAAACAAACATTCCCGGAGCAGGAAATGCTCGAGGAGAACTTGGAGCTGAATGTTCTGCTCCATTACCTTTCCCGAGGGGATGATGTCCTCTGCTTTTAATGGCCGGTCAAGGATGGAGCAGCTTGGGAGCTGGATCACCCTGGAATTTCAAAAACAAGGAATTAAAAGATCCCTTTTTTTCTCCTCTCCAGCTGCAAACTTGAGGCTGTGGAGTTCCACCCTTGGAAACGCTTGGAGGGGGTTTTAATTGATGGTTGTTACTCTCAGGGCACTTTGAGAGCGATTTTCCACTAGGAAAAAAAAAATAGGAGGAGGAAAATGTGGAAAAAGACGCTGGGAGAGGACATAAAACTCCCTCAGCTGTGAAGGGGGAATTGGGGTGGCTCCATTGAATCCCTAAAAACAGCAGCTGGATTTGGGGGATGCAGCTCAGGCTCTGAATTTACTCTGGGGGATCCAAATGGTGCAGGAAGAGAATCCTCAGCACATCCATGGGATCACAAATGCCCCAGTTTGGAATGCAATTCCATTCTGCAGCTGATCCATGGGAAGGAAATGTGGGATCCCAAGAAAGTGTCACCTGAGCCACTGCACTGGGGGCTCTGTCGGTGCCATGGAAGTCAGCGATGGGAATTGTCGCAAATTCAGGGAGGTGGAGTGGAAAGGCATCTCCTGTGGGATGCTGCAGGATTTCTGGGAATTGTTAATCCGGGAAGGATTGGCCCGGGTCTGCAGGGCTCAGTTTGCAGATTCCAATGAAGGTTTTATGGGAATACACAAATGGTTTTGTCCTGGTGACATTCCCAGCCTGGAGCTCAACCCTCATCCCTGGAAGTGTCCAGGTTGGACAGGGCTTGGGGCAGCCTGGGATAGGGGAAGGAATAGCTCAAAAGTTGGAATTCCATGATTTTTAAGCTCCCTTCCAACCCAAACAATTTTGGGAATCTCTGGATCAGCAACAGCTGTTGGGAGATGGAGCCACCAACATGGAAACAGATCCTTGGAATCCTCTGAGCTCCACCAGCCCATGGAATGGGCTTGGAATCCACGGATATGGAGACACGACCGTGAGGTTCTGAAGGTGGGAAAGGCAGGAGCTGGACCTGCCAGGCTTTTTTTGGATACTGGGGATGGGACTGTCACACGTGGACATGTATTTGGGAAACCAGGAAGAAGGAATTATCCATAGGAGCTAAAAACGAAACCAGAAATTCCTGTTTGGGTTTATCCCACTGGAGCTCTGGCCAGGAGGGGCCTCCAGAGGGTTTTTTTGGGATTTCTTGGTTAAAAAGAAGCCCAGAGGTCAAATGGGATTGCAAAAATTCCCTCCAAGTCCAGAATATTTATCCAGCCTTGGGGACACTCCGTGCTCATCCGCCTGACCACGTCCCCACAGGCTTTTCCTTTTGTATCCCTCTGGTTTGCTGTTCCTTTTGCTCCCGGAGGGATTTGTGGGAAGTTGTGCCCTGCGGAGAGGAGGGACAGGGAAAAGGATCCTTTGTTTATCCAGGGAAGTTGGGACGGACTGAGCACGTTCCCCCCTGGCAACAATTCCCAGCCCAACTGGAGCCAACCTGGCCCTGCTGGTGGCACTGGGGACAGGCTGGAAAAGCGTTTTTGGGATCCTCGGGAGCTGTTTTCCTTGGCTGTGCTGCCCTGGCTCCGGACACTTCCCGTCTTCCCGAGGTTTTGGTCATTTATGGATTATCTGTGTTGGAATTGAGGCTCCTCCCAGGAACTGGGGCTTGCTGGAGTCAGCAAAAGGGAAGGGAATGGAGGCAAAACCAGCCTGGAGGTCCCTGCTCCACAATCCAGCTCCTGGGAAGATTCCAGAACCCCGTTATCCCAGAGCAGTTCCTGGGATAGATGGGATTTTACGGAATACAGGCAAGTTCTTTTTGTCACTTCGCTTTAAAGAAGGAGAGGTGGACAGAGCTGCATAAGGAACTTCAGGGAATCCCAGGAATTTCCGTGTTAACTAAAACTGGGAATTGAGCTCAAATCGCCGATTCCTGAAGAAGTTGTTTGGAGTTGTTTTATCCGCAGTGGAGGGGAACACAGGGATTCCAAGGGGTGATTAATCCCATCCTGAGTAAGAAAACATGGAAAACGGAACAGGTCAGCCGAGAAAAATTAATCCTGGAATCAGCTCTGGGAAAAAAACCCCTGCGGATTCTTTAGGAAGAAATTCGGGTTTAAAATCGGGGGAATTTTGGCAACAAAACTTTCCAAAAAAAAAAAAAATTAATAAGAATTCCTCTGTCAGAGGAATAAAGATAAAAACATTTCAGGGAGATGCAGCTGGATTAATTAATTGATTAATTAATTAATTAAAAAGAGTTTCCCGAGGGATGAATGAATACATTAGGGGCAGAGGATTTTTAATTAAGCGTTAATTAAATTATTGATGGATTTATTTGTTAATTTCCTTGTGAATAGCACTGGAAAAACATTGAAATACTCCCTTTCCTTTGGATGAAAAATTCCCAAGCTTCACTCCCAGCTGGAATCCAGACTGGAAGGGGGTTAAGGAGAGGGCAGTGAAATTCCAGCCGAAATTCCTGGCTCCATCTTCATGCGGGAGTGGTGTGGCAATGGAAGCTCCCGCTGGAACGTGCTGGGTAATCCTGGCGGGAATTCAAACAGGCACCGGAATCCTCAAATAACCAAATCCTCGGGAATCCGGGAGCCGGGAGCAGCCCAGAGCCTGCCGGGCCTTGGGCAGCTGAGCCACAGCAGGTGGGAAATCACCTGGAAAATTCCTTATGGAGCCTCCCAAAGAGCCAGAGGCTGCTGCTGCGAGGGAAAGATCTTTGGGAAATTTGGCTCCACTCATGGACACATCTCTTTGTCAAGGAAAGGTCTCTGGATATGAGGGGGTTTGGAATTTGGGGAATTTGGGGAAGGAAAAGGAAAGGAAAAGGAAAGGAAAAGGAAAGGAAAGGAAAGGAAAAGGAAAGGAAAGGAAAGGAAAGGAAAGGAAAGGAAAGGAAAGGAAAGGAAAGGAAAGGAAAGGAAAGGAAAGGAAAGGAAAGGAAAGGAAAGGAAAGGAAAGGAAAGGAAAGGAAAGGAAAGGAAAGGAAAGGAAAGGAAAGGAAAGGAAAGGAAAGGAAAGGAAAGGAAAGGAAAGGAAAGGAAAGGAAAGGAAAGGGAAGGAGAGGAGAGGAGAGGAGAGGAAAGGAAAGGAAAGGAAAGGAAAGGAAAGGAAAGGAAAGGAAAGGAAAGGAAAGGAAAGGAAAGGAAAGGAAAGGAAAGGAAAGGAAAGGAAAGGAAAGGAAAGGAATTCCTTATTTGTTCGGATCTGCTCTCCCTGCTGATTTTCCTTTCCGGTTATTCCCTGGCACATTCCGGGACACTTTGTGTATCCATGGAATTTGACCGTTTGTGTTCTCTTGTCCCTCCTCTGTGGGAATGACCTGACCTGCTCAGTTGTTCCCATCTGTTTTTATCCCAGAATTCCGATGTTCCACTGATCTTTCCTCCATTGAACTCGGATTTTCCATGTTTCAACAATCCCTCCTGCTCCTGGACTGCTGTGTATCCAGGTTCTTTGGCATTCCCTACAAAACCGTACCAGCTCCTGGCCTCTCCTTTTTCCATAGGATTTTTCCATAGCCCCAGAGGATTTTTTTTCCATTCTTTTTCAATTATTGTACCCCAGAAACAAAGCTCTCTGAATCCGTGGGATTTTCCACGCTTCTCAACTTTCCTTGGCCTCTGCTGAGGCTTTTCCCAGGATTTCTTTCCCTTTTCCCCTTCCCTCCCACGGACCCAGAAACAATGAGGAAACAAAGACACGGAAAATCCCATTTTTTACTGCAAAAACTCCAGGACCAAGATGTGTTTATTAGAAGAACTTCCAATTTTCCTTTGGGGAAGACTTTTCCTTTTTTCCTAGGGAAAAGATTGGAATGGGAAGGAATCCTCACGGAGAAAAGATGGAGTTCAGCAAATTTTGCATTCATTTGGGATTTTTCCTCTTAAATCCGTAATTTTCCATCCTCCAAAGCAGAGAAAAAAGCATCAGCAAGGTTTTGTTTGTTGCTGATTTCTGGGAATTCGACAGTTTTCCCCTAAGGATGAAGGATATTCCTTGCGCGCCTGGGATTTATATTGGTATCCCATAAACACAGGGAAAAGGTGGAGTTTGGGATGGAAAAAGGGATCAATCATTTTTTTGATCGATTGAATCGAAAAAAATTCCTCCCTTTCCCTCAGTTTCGTGTTCCTGTTTGTATCCCGCATCCTAGAGAAATTCCCAGGGATTCATAGCTCACATTCCAGGTTTTTTCCATTGGATCTCCACAGGATCCACTCTTTTCCCACGGAGGAACAAGGCAAAACAAACAAAAATATCCAAAAAATAGGGATTTTGGTACATTTTGGAGCTCTGGAATGGGAATCTGGGCTGAAAAACGAGGAGAAATTCCAGCACATCGAAATCCAAGGCTGGCATCCGGCATTCCCGGCGCTTCCCTTGTCCTGAAAGATAAAGATACTATCAAGAATTAGAGGAAAAAAGAAGGAACAAACAATTCCACCAGGAATCGCCCTCAGCAACGAGAGCTGCCAAAACACAGGGAATCATCCCAATCCCACAATCCCGTGATGGACAAAAACATGGGAAGCAATCCGTAACACCTGGAGCCAATCCAGGTAAGAAAATTCCATCTAAAATAGTCCCAATTCCCTCAGGAAATCAGGGAAAAGGAAAGGCACAATTTTATCCTGATATTAAGATTCCGCTTTGCCTTCCCTCCATCCCATGGGAATGGCCAGGATGGAGCCGCTCCTGCATTTTTGGGCCCAGCTCCGGATTTCCCCGGAATTCAGATCCTGTGGCAAAGGACCTTTGCTCCTTCCAGGGCGGACATTCCGTTTGTCTTTCCCTGAACATTCCAGCAGCCCCGCAGCAGGGGTGGAAGTGCCACCGCTGGATGACACCGTCGAGGCTCATTGGCAAATCCCAGGAATGTTGGTTTTCTGGGAATCACGAGCTCCCAGTTCCCTTTCCAAACCCATCGGAAGCAAAGACCCTCTGAGCTGCACTTCCCAATCCTGTTCCAGCTTCCCAGCTTCCCACCTTTCCATGCTCACTTGTCCTCTCCAGTGGCTGGCATTGGTTGAGGTGACTTTTCCCATTGGAATGGGAATTTCCTGTGGCAGTGGGTTGGGATAAGGACTGGAACAACAAGCAAGGATCGTGGATTGGGATTACACTGAGGCTCCCGATCTTTGCTATCAAAAACTGGGAACCAGTTGGAAAAGTCCAAGTTTAAGGAAAGTTTTTTCCTTAAAGGAAAAAAAAATAGATTCTAATAGGGAAAAAAATGGAAAAAAAGGGAAAAAGCCCCAAACCAAATCCAGGGTTTTTTTTAGCTTGTTTGTATTTTGTTAAGTTATATCTCGGAACAGAATTCCTGAAAAACCTGGACGTGACTCCTACTTAACCCAGAAACAAAAGTCGCCACAGCACAACCAGGTCAGCTCCAAAACCAAACCAAAGCCAGGCCTAAAAATAAACCAGAGCCGAGGGAAAAGACTAAAAACAAACACAGGAAAACCAAAGCATCCAGAGCAAATCTGAGAGCAGCTTTTCCCGGGATATCAGAAGAGATGGATTGGCCAACTCCATCCCCAAGCACTGAGTAGGGATAAAAACCAGGGAATGCCCAGTAAGGGCGGCGGGCACCTTTTCCAGTAAACCAGGGAGAAACCGTGCCCAGGAAATGCTGGAAACAAAGCCCAGCTCCTCTGTGAGGCTGAGACAGAGACGGCCTTGGTGGTGCTGTGGTTTGGATGTGTTGGACAAAGCCCGGCCTTTTCCAGGAAAACCAATCCATGGTCAGGAGACGGTGGCAGCCGGATTTATGGCAAACCCCTGATCGTCCTCCCAGTGCCGCATCATTCCTGATTCCTTCTTATCTCTTTTCCTTCTGGTTTTTTCCCCCTCTCTCATCAGCTCAATTGTATTTCCGTGCTTTTTTAGCAGTTTGGGAGCAGGGATTTGTTAATGCACGTGGAGAATATTTATCCCTGGAAGTTTCCAGTCAGTCCTAAAGGAATGAGGACTTGGAAGTCCAGGAGGAAGCAGAGGAGACTCACCTGGGCTCAGTTAGCCATGATGTGCTTCACAAAAGCTGGAAAAAGAGGGAAAGAAGGATCAGTTTTCCTGTGGAAAACATAATTAACCCTCTGTGGATGGGGTTTATCCGAAGAATTCTAGACTCTGAATTGGGCTAAAATTTGGAAAAGTTGCTCCAGATTTTCCATGGATTTAAACTTTCCTGGGAATATCTCAAGAAAGCCTTCAGGGGTCTCACCCACCTTCGTAGTTGATGCAGCCGTTGGCATCTTCCTGCCCAGCCATCAATTTATCCACTTCCTCCTCAGTCAGCCTCTCCCCTGCATGGAAAACAAAATCCCTGCATCAAAATCCTGGATTTTGGAATTTAGGAAGCTCCTAAAGAGCACAAATGGGAGTGAGAGAGAAGAGGGGGAGGTTTTCTCCTGGGGGGGATTTGGGGTGCCAACCATGGGGAAAACTCCTTTTGGAGTTGCAAACTTGATCCAAATTCCAAACTTGATCCAAATCTGGATCCAAATTTGAGAGCAAATTTGATCCAAAATCCAGAAAGACAGGAAAAATACGGAAACCCTCCAGGTATTATGGGCACAACTCATTTTCCTAAGGATAAGCTCGGTCTAAGTGCCAGATCCTGAAGGTTTGGGTCAGTTTTAATCAAGTCCTGACTAAAAAACTCCCAGCGAAAATTCAGTTCCCCTCTGAGTTGGAGATTCCGGAAGATTCCAAGGTCAAATTTGGGATCTTTGAAATGAATCAATGCTGGATTTAATTAAATTTTATTTTATTACTTCAACAGTTGGTGCCTATTGACTTGTAAGGCTTCGCTTTGGTGAAGCAGAACGGAGACAAACCAAGGGAATAGCTGGGATTGGAAATGTTGGGATGATTTATGGCGATGGAAATTTAATATTTGCTGGAGAAATCAAACATGAGAGGAAGGAGGGAGGGAGAGGAGAAGGGAGGCATGGAAGTGCAGGAAAAACAGGGACAAACAGAGGGAATAGTTGGGATTGGCAATGTTGGCATGATTTTATGGTGATGGGAACGAGATATTTAGAGGAGAAATAAAACAAGAAGGGAAAAGAAGGAGGGAGAGAGAAAGGGAAGGATGGAAATTCCCAAGGGAAGGTTTTTCCTCACCCAGCGTGGCCAGGACGTGGCGGAGCTCGGCTCCCATGACCGTCCCGTTCCCCTCCTTGTCGAACACCCGGAGCCCTTCCACGAAATCCTCGTAGGTTCCGGTGTCCTTGGTCTTGGAGATGTGCTGGAGCATGGGCAGGAAGGTCTCAAAGTCGATCATCTTGGAGTTCATCTCTGGAAAACACAGGGGAATGGAAGCTTGGGGGGATTCTGGGAGAGTTGGGAATAACCGTGGGACATCCACCACGAGGGAAGGGCTGTGGTGATGAATCCCAGGTAAAGGGAGAGAAGAGCAGGGAAATGGAAGGTTTGTTGGGTTCTGGGAGAGGTGGGAATTAACCATGGAATATCCAGTGTGAGGGCAGAAATGTGGGGATAAATGCTGGATAAAAGGGAGAGAAGAGCATGGAAATGGAAGCTTGGGTGGATTCTGGGAGAGCTGGGAATCAACTGTTGGATATCCACTCTGAGGGCGGAAATGTGGGGATAAATGCTGGATAAAAGGGAGAGAAGAGCATGGAAATGGAAGGTTTGTTGGATTCTGGGAGAGGTGGGAATTAACCATGGAATATCCACAATGAGAGCAGGGCTGTGGTGATGAATCCCAGGTAAAGGGAGAGAAGAGCATGGAAATGGAAGCTTGGGTGGATTCTGGGAGAGTTGGGAATTAACCGTGGGATATCCGCAATGAGGGCAGAAATGTGGTCAGGGATATTGGATAAAAGGGAGGGAAGAGCATGGAAATACGGAATGCAGCAGGATGTCGCTGCAGTCGTTACAGGCCTTCCCACCCATCTGTGTCCTTACATCCAGGTTATCCCTTTGTTTCTCTGGATGTGTTGGAAATATCTGTGTTTTTAGGAAAAACACGTGAATTCCTCCATAAAAGAAATTTTAAAAGGCAAAAATGCGTCCTTTTAAAACACATTGATGCCCAGGGCCATGAAATTAATTAATTCCCCTCAATCCAGGATGATATTCTTCACTACCAGACCAATTTTTCCTCCTTTTCCGCTGGAGATTTCGGAGGCTGCTCCGTATCCTGAGTTGCTCCTCAATTAGAAGACGGAGACCTCACCTACTCCAGGAATAATTCTGGGAGTGTCCTTTCCCAAAACACACGGAGGAGGCCACCAACCTTCAGGTTTGGGTCTGCCGAGCAATTTCATGACCTCGGCCTGGGTCGGGTTCTGCCCCAGAGCTCTCAGGACGTCTCCGCACTGGGCGTAGGTGATTTTCATCTCCGACTTGGGGGTCCGGTCGAAGAGGGAAAACGCTTCCTTAAATTCTGGAAGGGGAAAAAAGTCAGGAGAAATTCGTTCCATGTGCACTCAGATGAAGATAAACCTCAGCCTTTCCCTCACTAACTCTGCCTGACCCTTTCATTTTGTGGTTTGGGAAACATTCGGGTGAGCTTTGTTATCTCTGATGTTTGTGTCCCTCCTTCCCTGCGTTTTCCGGTTCCACTGGGGGATGGAATCAGAGAGGTCAAATGCTTCTCCCGTGGTATTTCCGTCTCACTGAGCATTGGGAAGTGTGGAAAACAGGAGAAATGGTTGGCCTTGGGAGCTTTCCAGCTCCTCCGGAGCACTCAGGAAGGCCCAGGATTCAACAGCAGCTCTGCTCATGGGAAAACCGGATCTTGGATTAAACATTGGATACTTCGAGAGCACGGACCCAGCCCCTGGAGCTCCAGGAGCACCTCTATGAGCTGGAAATGAGCCAGGAAAAACTACTGGGATTATCACCTAACAAGCAGTTTATTGTGGGGGAGGGTGAAGGTGCATGGAAAACCTCATCCCAGAATCCCAGAACGGGTCAGGCTGGAAGGGACCACAGTGGGCACCTGGTGCCACCTCCCTGCTCCAGCAGGGCCATCCCAGAGCTCAGGGCACGGGATTGCATCCTGACAGCTCTGGAATATCCCCGTGAGGAGACACCGCAGAGCCTCTGGTCTCTGCTCAGGGCTGGGCCCTGCCCAGGGCAGCAGTTCTGCCTCCTGTGCAGGTGGAACTCCCTGCGATCAGGCCCTGCCCGTGGCTCTGGTGCCGCTGCTGGGCCCCGGAGCAGAGCCCGGGCCCTGCCCTGAGCCCTCCCTGCAGCCAGGGACACCCAGGGCTGAGGGCCCCTCTCAGCTGGGGCTCCTCTCGGGGCTGAGCAGCCCCGGCCCTCAGCCTGTGCTGGGCACGGAGCTGCTCCAGGCCCTTCCTCAGCTGCGCAGCCTCCGCCGGCCCCGCTCCAGGAGCTCCCTGTCCCTGCTGGGCTGAGGATCCAGAGCTGGACACAGCACTCCAGAGGTGCCTCCAGGGCAGGATCTGGAGGACAGGGTTTGCTGTTCCCTCAGGAACTGGGAACAGGCTGGATCGTTCCCTCCAGAGGTTTCCCATCTCCCTAAATTGAGCCCCTCACTACTGGGAGCAGCAGGATCCTGCTAAGAGCATTCCCACGGGAGAAGTTCCCCTTTCCACCCCTAATTTCACGGGGATGTGGTGCATGGGGACATTGGATGGTGTTGGACTTGGCAGTCCTGGGGTAAGGGTTGGGCTCAATGGTCTTAAAGACCTTTTCCAAATGGAATGATCCTGTGATTTTAATGGAGTCAGTGCAGGATCCAGCACAGACTCCCCCAGCCACTCCAGTTCCTCGGGCTCTCCTTTCCCTGCTGGAATTGCAGAGTCAGAGGAGCATCCCAGGGAACAAGAGCCAGTAACAATCTGTTATCCTTTACTGTTATCCTTTAACTTCATCCTTTAACCTTTAACTTCATCCTTTATCCTTTAACTTCATCCTTTATCCTTTAATTTTATCCTTTATCCTTGAACTTTATCCTTAATCCTTTAACTTCAGTGTTACCCTTGACTTCCCAGTGCACCATCCACAACTGATCACAGAAATCCCTTTGGCTTTAAATCCCCGAATCCCTGGATCTGCCCCTTGTCCTGCTGTTACTTTTCCACCCATATTTCTCTCCCACTTTTCCAAACTCTGGGAGATTATCCTCTTTTCCCGTAATCCCGACTCGTTCAACCATTCAGCCACGCACTCTGCACCTCAGGTTTTCTTCATCTTCCCCAATTCCTCCTCTTCATTCCACCTCCCTCTTTTTCCCTTTCTTTTCCTTTGCTTCTTTCCCTCTGTCCTTCCTTCTTTGAGTTTTGCTGGATTTTCCTCTCCTCCTTTCTCCCTCCCTTCCCATTTTGATCATTCCACTCCAATTTTCCTTATTTCCTTCTTTATCCAACGCTTCCAAACAACGCTGAACCTTCTCATTTGGAACTAATTAACATTCCCTTGTTTTCTTCTTTCCACTCTCCTCTTTCCTCCTCTCCCTGCCTCTCTCTCCTGGATTTTCCCTACTGTCCCTGGGCAGAGCCCCGATCCCTTTCCGGCCCCTCATTCCAGCAGAGGGCAATCGTGGATTTTCCTGGGCTCCTTGCTGGCAGTGGAAGGGGGCAGAGACCCCTTCCCAGCCCCTTTCCTGGGGCTCTCCCAGCCGAGGTGGGTGAGGAACAATGGGAAATATTCCCACCTCCCTGAGCTCCTCATCCATCGCCCCTCTCCTGCTCCCTGGGACCAAGTGCTGAGCACCGTCTCCTGAACATTCCCCATCCAGCAGAGTTCCTGACAGCTCAGATTTCCAAAGGTGGTTCTTTTTCTCCCTTCTGTTTTAGTCTTTTCATTTGCATTTGCTGACTCCATGCAATTCCCATCCAAGCACCAAAACCGCCTCGGTGCCCTTTGCCCCCGCTCTGGCCAGGAACCCTCTGGCAGGAGCAAGGGATATTTTCAGATTCCTAATTACTGCCTCTCTTCCCACCTGGAACAGCTCCTATTCCCCCTTTTCCAGCAATTTTGGGAGCTGAGGAGACCCAAATCCAGGATTATAAATAGACTTTGCCACAAGGGATGGGTTTCACTCGTGGCCGAGGAGCAGGACACGTAGACATGGGGGTGTTCCACAAAGCTGCACCACAAACCGTCCGTTCTTCTCCTGGAGTGACATTCTGGGGACCAACACACCCAGGAATCCTTTCAGGGAATCCTTTGCTCCACACAATCTTTTCCTTAGCCAAAAGAAGGAATCTGGGGCGTTTTAAAAGCCCTCAGGGTGCTGCGGCTTCTGTTTCTCCTCCAGCACCTCAATCCAGAACCAGCTGCCAGAACCCCAGCCCCTGGCCATAGACCAGGAATATCCAACCCAGAGGGTGGAATTCCTTGCTGTGTTGGGATCAGCTGACAAATTGGGAAGCATCCAATCTTCCTGAGACCCCTGGATCCTCCTCGGCTCAGCAGGGAGAGCCCAAGGGAGGTGACAATTAAACATCTCTCTGATGGATTGATTTTTCCCTGTTCTAATTAACCCCTTCCCTTAATCCCAGCTTTTAGAGGCTCTCCCAAGGGTTTAAAGGCCGAAGCCAAATCCTGCCAGATGTTTGATTCCATCCATCAATTATCCCATAAAAACCAGGCTGATTTTTGAGGAAAAAGGGGACAGCTGCAGTCCCAGTGTTCCCAGGACTTCAGGCCGGAGGGTTTGGGATCAGTTTCTTGGGCTGGGACAAAGGGTTTGGAAATTAATGCTGATGTTTGGCTTTGAAAGGATAAAGAAATTCCATGCCTGGCATTATTTGCTGGATTTGGGAGAGCTGGAACACATCAAATTCTGATGGAAGGCAGGAAAAAGTTCTCTGAAGCAGAGCTGGGGGATTTTCCTTTGAAAAGATTGGTATTTGTGTTTTTTTCCTACAGAAAACCCTTTATTTGGGCTGTTTTGGGGGTGTAACTCCTGGAAATGCGACATGAATTCCCTGCTTTTCTTTAGGAGGGAAGGATTTGGAGGAGGAGCGAAGGAAAAGCCAGGAATTAAAGCTCAGCCTTCCCAAAGTTGTTCCAATGTCCCAGCCCTGCTCATCCCAGAATCTCCCAGGGATGGATTTACTAAGCCCAGAAGAGAAAAATCTTCCTCACCTTCGATCTGGTCAGGGCTGAACTCCACCTGGGAGAGACAAAAACAAGATAAGAGAACTGAATCAGATAAGAAGAAATTGGTTTAGTCTCAGTTTTACGATCCAGGGGGGCTCGGAGGTCCATGGAACATTCCCCTCCCACTGTCCCAGGTTTCTCCAAGCCCCATCCAACCTGCTCTTGGCCACTTGGTCACAGGGGAGGCTCAGGTTGGATACTGGGAAAAAATCTTCCCAGAAAAGGCTCTCCAGGCCCGGCCCAGCTGCCCAGGGCAGAGGTGGAGGCCCCATTCCTGGCGGGATTTAAGATCCATGTGGATGTGGCACCTGGGGACCATCCAATGATGGCCTTGGCAGTGCTGGATTTGTTGTTGGATTTGAAGATCTTCGAGGACTTTTCCACCCTAATTGAGTCTGTGGCTCTACGTTCCCCTTTTCCTTGGAAGGACACTAGGATTGCTTCCCTTGGGATTTTATCCGGCACTTCCGAAGAATCCCTTTTTCCCTGGCAGTTTTTCCATTGGGAACAGAGGTTTTAAAGCCAGGACATTCCCATCCAAGCATCCCTCTCCCCAAGGCTCCCAGCAGTGGGGGGGGTTTGGTTCAAAATCCATATCCAGACAGAGCAATTCCCGTTTTTGTCCTGCCCTGACGTGTGGACAACGCTACACATTCCGTGAGGATATCAGACATCCAAACCAAACCTTTCCGTGAGGGTTATTCCAGCTTTCCTCACCTCCAGCAGTCCTGGCTTTAGGGAATCATCACCTGATGGCATCAGCTGGATCCTGATGCCGCTGGATTCTTTGCCTCGTTTTGTCCCGGAGGCTCCGCGAGGGATGAACTCCCCCCCTTGGCCTTGCTGGCGTCATTCACAGCTTCCAATCCCCTGGAATTTTTATCAATCCCAATAAACCCCATCATTCCACACTAAGCCAGGCATGGCTAAGCCTGACATCAGCCCTATTAATAAATCCGTTGTCACCCAGCAGTCAAGAGCTGAGCCGGGGAAAAGGATTGAGACAATGGAGCCCTTCCAGGAGAGGAACAACATTCCCGGTTTTTCCCAGGACTCTGAGGAATCCGGGGATGAACAGCAGGATTTTCAGTTGGCCGTGGTGGGGATAGTTTGGGAGGAAGAGGAGGTTGGATTTTTGGGTTTTTTATTGATTTATTTTGTTGGGTTTGGGTTTTTTTGGGGGGGAGATTGTCTGGTCGGGTTTTTCTGTTGTTGTTGTTTTGGGCTTTTTTATTGTTCCCTTGGGACACGGATTCCGGAGGCAGAAATGCAGGAGCTGGAAAGCGGCCAGGAAAACCATCAGGATGAGGATGGTGGGGTTGAGGTTACGTTTGGATTTCACCCTCACGTGGGGATTTTTCTTCCACTAAAACCTTTTAAATCCTATGAATACACAACATTCCCATCACCCCCTCCCCCATCGCTTTCCAGAGTAATTATGACGGATATAAACTCTTCCAGTGGCCTGGGATGAACATCGATCCTGTCTCCAACAGCTCCAGCCCTCCGAAGGAAAGGGGAGTAATACCAGAAATCAACCCTTAATTCCAGCCTGAATTCCAGAGAGAAATATTTCAGGATCAGGAAAATGAAGCAAATCTTTGTCAAGGTCGGGCCGAGGTTGCTGCTGCATAAAACCCCCCCAAATGATCCTTATTTTCTGTCTGCTCTTAAAATTCCAGAGGGCAGGGATGGATGGGAGATTGGGAATTGGGAATTGCTGGCTGGGAGGGTGGGGAGGGGCTGGGCTGGAATTGCCAGAGCAGCTGGGGCTGCCCCTGGATCCCTGGCAGTGCCCAAGGCCAGGCTGGACATTGGGGCTGGGAGCAGCCTGGGACAGTGGGAGGTGTCCCTGCCCATCCAGGGGGTGGGAATGGGATGATCCTTAAGGTCCTTTCCAACCCAAACCATTCCTACATTTTATACCTGCAGGTTCACTTTGCCCTTTGCAGGAGGTTTTTCCAAGCACATGGAATTCCGAGCACCCTCAGGCTGAACCAGAGCCCTTCAAGGAGGTTCCCATCCCATCCCATCCCATCCCATCCCATCCCATCCCATCCCATCCCATCCCATCCCATTTTCCCATAAAACCTCCTGGGATTGCAGGAGCAGTGGACTTTTCCCTGCGGTTTTCCAAGAGCCTGTACATGGATAATTCCCTCTTTTGGATGGGGAATGTGTTGCCAGAACTTTGTGGAGCGCAAAGGGAAATTCCAGAGCTTCAGCAGCAGAAGGACACCGGCACTTTGGAGAACTGGGAGAGCTTCTGGAAGCAACACCAGGTCGCTCCAAGCCCCATCCAAGCTGGACTTGGACACTTCCAGGGATGAGGCAGCCACAATTCCATCCATCTCTCCCAAGAAATATCCCAAAAATAATCCATTTATCCCAAGAAAACCTTCCTTCCCTTCTCCCAGCCCCACGTGCAGCACATCTGCCCCTGGCACATCCGGCAAACCCAGCAGGATTCCCCGTTCCTGGTGCTGCACCATTCCTGGCTTCCCTGACTGCTCCCACCCCGGATGCTTTTCCGCCTTTCCATGCAGGAAAAGGGACGAAGCTTTTCCTTTCCAGTATCCCTGCAGGGATTTCCAGGGCCAGCAGATTCCACACGGCCTCGAGATCCCAGCGCTCCCCAAAAATGACTCCTGGCTGCTTTTTCCCCAGGAAAGTGTGGGAAATGTGATCACGGATGACTCCCTATGGAAAACTGTGGCTCTTCCAGCTCCTCACGGATTCCCGGATTTTTTAATCCCTGGAGCAATGTCACCTCATCCAACTTTAGCCACTGCAATGTTGGCACCCAAATTCCCGAATTCCTGGCTCATCTCCCTTTATCCCAGCTCAGCATCTCCTAAGGGTGACTCAGTCCACCCGGATAGAGGAGTTTGGCACCATCCCAAGGGATGAACTTCCAGAGATTTCCTCCCTTTTCATTACTGATGATTTAAACCCAGGGATCCGTTTTCCCATGGTTAAAGCTCTGGGAGCCATTCCCACTTTCTGTGTCCTTAGAAACCATAAATGTATCCCGTTTTTCAGATTATTTTTCATGGAAGCAAAATATATTCCTGGGAAAATGCACCTCCCTATTAAAGAGCTTCCAGGTGGGAAGGAATTAAATGTATGGAAAAGGCCATTTTTTGCTACAAAATCTTCTCAGGACGATTTGTTCCTCAGAATAAAAAGGTTCAGGGATCATCCTAGAAAAACACTTCCTTAACAAAAGCACTTTCCAAGGAATGAGGCCAATTCTTGTGGAAAAAGTGGAAATAAATCCCTGAGAACCCCTTCTGGATGAGTTGCAAGCAACATCCAATCGCACCCGCTCTTGGAATTTTGGGAAATCTGGGGAAGTTTGAAAATTTCGGACTGTTGGATCAAATCGGATGGGAACGTCCCTGTGAGAAGCACCAAAAATTTGGGATAAAAGCTTCAGTTAAGGGATGGATCCCACACGATGGAGCCCCCGGGACTGGCATCCCAACAGAGGCAAAAACCAGACTGGGAGCATCCAAAGGGGAGGGGAAAAAAAAGGGAAAATCTGAAATAATTCCAGGTGCCACATAAGAGCCTGGGATCCTTCTCAGGACTGGAAGAGGCAGGAAAATTCCAACAAGGGGCACCTTTCCCTGCCACAGGAATATTTTCATTCTGAGGCTTTTTAGTGGTTGAAAAAAAGGTGTCAAATTTCCAAACACAAGCAATAAAATAGAATAAATAGAAATAACTGGAGGCATTCCCATGAAAAGATGGATTTGGAACATTTTGTTTGGATACAAGGTTGGTTTTCCACGTTTTTTTTTCTCCATAGAGTCTCTCCTTCGTGGAAATAAAAATGGATTTCATCCCGCAGTGCAGAAATTGGGATCTTTGGAGAATTCCAAAACGCATTAAAGCATTTTTCCAAACACTGGGAAGGAATTCTGGGCTCCAGCAGAGCCAGATTGATGGAATTTGCACAGACAAGGGCACTCCTGATCAAATTAAAGAATTCCCAGGAAAACTTCTCTAGGAAATAGCCCCTCCTCTTTCTATGAGCTTGGGAAAAAATGCCCCAGACTCCAACCCTGTGTTCCCCAATTTCCCTGCTCCAGTATTTTGGGAATGGGATATTCCCCGCAGACATGAAGGGATATTCTCACAGCAGCGCTGGACTGGGATTTATTCATTATCTGGGAATTCCAGACAAATTTTTAGCACCTTAAAAATGGGATAAGGACTCTATCATTTACATAATATTTATAATATGTATGACCCTCGGAATTCCAAACTGTGCCGGAGGGAAAAAGAAGAAATTCCATGAAAAATAAGAATTTTCCTGAATAATTGTGCAGGGTAATTAAAAAACCGGCAGGAATTCATTTTTTTTCCGAGATAAAAATAAATTTGTGGAGCCTGGAATTGCTTCCATTTAAAAAGCAACATTTTTTGGAGTGATCTGGGATTTGGGGTTTTTTTAAGGACAACTCCTCCCTGCTGCCCTTGATGCCACAATATCCCAGAATCCCAGTGGAGCATTCCCACAAAGTCACGGTGTCCTGGCTGGAGTTTCCTGTGCCTCCAAGGGAAGTTATTCCCTTTGTCCCTGTCCTTTTCCAGAGCTGGAATGTTGAGCACAGAGCTGTTGGATCTCACCACAAACCTCTTTCCCAAGGTCATGGAATTGTTCTGGGAGCTCGGCACCAGCTCTGGAGTCGTTCCCTTCAAAACTTCCCCAGAACTGAATTCCTCGGGATTTGATTTCTTGCTGTGTTACCAATCATTGCTTTTTTCACCGATACTTAAAGATTTACAGGGATTTGGGGATTCAAGGCAGGAAAACGCCCTTCCAGCGCTTCCTTTGTCCCAAATCCTGAGCTGCAGGACTTGCTCCCGTGTGGAAGAGGAGAAGGATTTCAGCAACGAGGAGACAAAGCAACTTCTTCCCTTTCTCACATAATTCCCATGTTTTTCTGAGGGGAAAACTGCTTTTTGAGGATCCAGAGATGTCTATCAGTTGGGAATGTTCCCCTGGAGAAGGGAAGGACACAGGGAGAGCTCCGAGCCCCTTGCAGGGCCTAAAGGGGCTCCAGGAGAGCTGCAGAGGGACTGGGGACAAGGCCTGGAGGGACAGGAGCCAGGGAATGGCTTCCCAGTGCCAGAGGGCAGGGCTGGATGGGAGATTGGGAATTGGGAATTGCTGGCTGGGAGGGTGGGGAGGGGCTGGGCTGGAATTGCCAGAGCAGCTGGGGCTGCCCCTGGATCCCTGGCAGTGCCCAAGGCCAGGCTGGACATTGGGGCTGGAGCAGCCTGGGACAGTGGGAGGGGTCCCTGCCAGGGCAGGGGGGGGTTGGATGGGATTTAAGGTCTTTTCCAACCCAAACCATTCCAGGTTTCTGTAATTCCCCAGTTCTGTAATTCCCTGCTCTAAATTCCCGCTAAAAAGAAACCTGTGAGATCCTACAAAGCTCCTCCTGTTTTCCCCAAGGCAATGCCCCTTTCCCAGAGGACAATTCCCAAAGGACAATTCCCAAAGGACAATGCCTCTTTCCTAGAGGACAATTCCCAGAGGACAATTCCCAAAGGACAATGCCCCTTTCCTAGAGGACAATTCCCAAAGGACAACTCGTTGCAGTGTTCATCCCTCATGGCACGTTCACTTTTCCGCACAAACCCAACTCCCAGCTAATTTTTGAGGATATCAATTCCCGGTTCCCAGCTCCTCCCGCAGCTCCAAGCCCGCCGCAGGATCCATCCACCTACTTTGACCGAAGCCGGGTTAAACTCCACTTCTTTCTTGGGCTCCGGTTCCGCCGGTTTAGGCGCCGGTTTGGGTTCTTCCTTCTTAGGCTCGGCCTTCTTAGGCTCGGGCTTCTTGGGAGCCATGGCTGATTTAGGAAGGAGAGAAGGAGAGGGACGGAAAGGCAGGGAAGGGGAGCTGCTGCCGGAACAATCCCGGCTCCGTGGGTTTTATCGCCTCTGGAAGTGCCCCCTGTCCCTCCCAGCCCTGTCACGTGCCGCGCTCACAATGGGGCACGGCTAAAAAAGGACAAGACTGGCCCCGGCTATTTTGGATCCCGCTTGGATCCTGCCCTTGGATCCGGCATTGTTCCCAATTAACGCTTCCATGGAAAGAGGTTTTGGGGGGTTTAGGCTGAGCCTGGCGCCGGCTCAAACATTTTTGCTGTGCGGGGACAAGGGGGGGGTTGGGTACGATCCAGGTGCTCCGATGGGTTTGATCCTCGCCAGGGCCATCCCGAGTGACATTCCCAGCTCCGGAGTGACATTCCCAGCTCTTTCCCAGGCTGGATGGCCTCCCTGGCCTTTGTCATGCAGAGATAAGCCCAGGTTTATATTTAGAGCTGAGGACGGGGCTTTACGGGAGCTCGAGCATCCACACGTCAGCTGGCACAGGGAGAATTCCTGTCTCGGATCACACGCTGCCCTTCTCCTGGGAAGGGGCCCAGGAACCGGGATTGCTTTGAGGAAAAGGCATCCAGGAGCAGGGAAAACGCAGCCACGCAGGGAAGGGGCAGCGCTGGAAGTGCATCCTCAGGGCTGATATTTTCCAGGCCTTTTTAGGGACTCGAGTGCCAAATTCCTGTGGCAAGGACTGAGATAAGAGCGTCCATTTGAGGCTTCCCTAATCCCAGACTTACTTGGATTGGATCACACCTCCCCCAAGTAAAATGCAGGGAATAATTCCTGGATTTATGTCGTTTTCCCAGGATATTTTCCATTTCCAGGTCATTTTTCTATGCCAGAAGGACCTTTTGTCACAGGGGCACTGGAACATTCCTTGGATCACTTTTATTATCCCAAAAACCACCATTCCCTGGAAAAAAGCAACCTGCCGCCAAATCACAGTGTGGTTGGGGGGGGGATCCAGGCTGGAATTCCAATAAATATCACTTGGATCATAAATCTCTTGGGGTTCCTTTTGACGTCATCCTGGATATTCACAATCCAAATCCCTTTAATCCGCTTTTCCTGGCCCTGCTCCCGGCTGGATCCCCCCTCTTCCCGGGTTTCCTTCCAATGGCAAAGCCCCGCAGGAAAGGTTTTCCTGCAGGTTTCTGTTTCCCATTTTCCCATTTTCTGTCCCAATGGGAATTCAGACAGGAAAGCTCCCGGTGATTCTGCTGATCAGAGGGATCCCTGAAAGCCGGAGATTTTCCTGGGAAGAAACAGAACCACGGGATCACTGAATCCACGGAATGGTTTGGCTTGGAAGGGACCTGGAGGATCATCTTATCCCATGCCAATGGACACCTCCCATGAGACCAGGGAATTCCAGCCTGGCCTGGAAAACTCCCAGAGATTGGGGAAAATATCAGAAATAACAGAAAAATTCCTTGTTTTCATGTCCTGGGAAAGTTTTCCCTCATTAATTCCTGCATTGAAATGAGTCGTGCCTGGAGAACTGAGGGAGCTTTTACAGATCCCAAGAAACCCCAGGGATTTGTGTCACCACGTTCACCTGAAACTCCTCAATCCACCCCTCTGGAATCGGCACAGATGCAGGAAATTCGGGATTCTGCTCATTTAGAGCAGCAAAATTCCAGTGAAAATTAATTTGGGATCTGGGATCAGCTGCAGCCACAGGGACAGAGCTGGAGCAGGCCCCAGCCTGAGTGGTTTTCCACATTTAAAAAGCCACCAGGTTGCATTCCCGAATGGAAAACAGCCCTGGAAAATACCAGGCCATTAAGATGCCGGCAGGATCTCAGCAGCAGCTTGGGATCGTCACCTGCACCTCTGCCAGATAAGAAGAGCCCAGAAAAACCGGGAGAGACGGAGCCCTTTCTCTTCCGAATCCCATAAATCAGATCCCCTTCTCTCCCAAATCCCACAAATCAGATCCCCTTCTCTCCCAAATCCCACAAATCAGATCCCCTTCACTCCCAAATCCCACAAATCAGATCCCCTTCTCTCCCAAATCCCACAAATCAGATCCCCTTCACTCCTGAATCCCATAAATCAGCCATGCTTGGGCATTGGGGGGGTTGGTTTGGGATTTTTTCCCCCTCAACTTTTTCCCTACTCAAAAGAAATAAAAGGGAAGATGGTCCAGGAAAAGGGCTGGGAATCACCGCAGTTGGATTTTCAGGCAAAGTTCCGGATTATCCAGGATTGTATCCATGTAATTTTTTATGTTTATAATAAAGAATATTTGGAAAAATCCTTCGCATGTCCATAAACATCAAAACAATTCCCATATCCTGACATTTTATGGGAAGTAATTTCTGCTCGGATTGGAGAATTCTGGCTCAAAAATCCCAGTTAAATCCTTTGGGATTTGATTCAGCCTCCTGCTGCCGGTTCCTCTTCCAAACCCAGGGCAATTCCATGGATTTCCGGGCAGTTCATTGGTGAGGATCTGAGCCCATCAGGTGGATTTCACATGGAACAGTTGGAGGGCAGGGATGGATGGGATTTGGGAAGAAATCCCTCCTTGGGAGGGTGCCGAGGCCCTGGCACAGATTTCCCAGAGAAGCTGTGGCTGCCCCTGGATCCCTGGAAGTGCCCAAGTCCTTGGAGCCCAGGGATTGGAAGTGGATGGTCTGATGATCCTTTCCAAGCCAAACCATTCCAGGATTCCGAGATTCCTTCATTTCATCTTTATATCAATACCCAAAATCCACCCAAACCGGGGAAGCACCGGAGGGATTTTTAATCCCTGCAGGCACTGAGCCCCTGCTTGGAGCAATTCCATGGATTCGAGATATTCCAATGCCCTGCAAATCCTTCTGCAAACAGCCACATCT